>NC_051154.1:1778069-2128504 GCF_013339745.2 Dermacentor silvarum | reverse complement strand
GGACGTAATTTATAATACGTGCCGTGAGAGCTATATTACGTGTAAGTGTAGTAACCAATGTGCCAGCGGAATAAGTGTGGATAATATAAGAGCGTCTCAATGGCTCGACAACCGCGGTCACTGCTCCGCAAAGGCGAGCAACGTTATCTGACGTAATTTATAATACGTGCCGTGTGAGCTATATTACGTGTAAGTGTAGTAACCAATGTGCCAGCGGAATAAGTGTGGATAATATAAGAGCGTCTCAATGGCTCGACAACCGCGGTCACTGCTCCGCAAAGGCGAGCAACGTTATCTGACGTAATTTATAATACGTGCCGTGAGAGCTATATTACGTGTAAGTGTAGTAACCAATGTGCCAGCGGAATAAGTGTGGATAATATAAGAGCGTCTCAATGGCTCGACAACCGCGGTCACTGCTCCGCAAAGGCGAGCAACGTTATCTGACGTAATTTATAATACGTGCCGTGTGAGCTATATTACGTGTAAGTGTAGTAACCAATGTGCCAGCGGAATAAGTGTGGATAATATAAGAGCGTCTCAATGGCTCGACAACCGCGGTCACTGCTCCGCAAAGGCGAGCAACGTTATCTGACGTAATTTATAATACGTGCCGTGTGAGCTATATTACGTGTAAGTGTAGTAACCAATGTGCCAGCGGAATAAGTGTGGATAATATAAGAGCGTCTCAATGGCTCGACAACCGCGGTCACTGCTCCGCAAAGGCGAGCAACGTTATCTGACGTAATTTATAATACGTGCCGTGTGAGCTATATTACGTGTAAGTGTAGTAACCAATGTGCCAGCGGAATAAGTGTGGATAATATAAGAGCGTCTCAATGGCTCGACAACCGCGGTCACTGCTCCGCAAAGGCGAGCAACGTTATCTGACGTAATTTATAATACGTGCCGTGAGAGCTATATTACGTGTAAGTGTAGTAACCAATGTGCCAGCGGAATAAGTGTGGATAATATAAGAGCGTCTCAATGGCTCGACAACCGCGGTCACTGCTCCGCAAAGGCGAGCAACGTTATCTGACGTAATTTATAATACGTGCCGTGTGAGCTATATTACGTGTAAGTGTAGTAACCAATGTGCCAGCGGAATAAGTGTGGATAATATAAGAGCGTCTCAATGGCTCGACAACCGCGGTCACTGCTCCGCAAAGGCGAGCAACGTTATCTGACGTAATTTATAATACGTGCCGTGAGAGCTATATTACGTGTAAGTGTAGTAACCAATGTGCCAGCGGAATAAGTGTGGATAATATAAGAGCGTCTCAATGGCTCGACAACCGCGGTCACTGCTCCGCAAAGGCGAGCAACGTTATCTGACGTAATTTATAATACGTGCCGTGTGAGCTATATTACGTGTAAGTGTAGTAACCAATGTGCCAGCGGAATAAGTGTGGATAATATAAGAGCGTCTCAATGGCTCGACAACCGCGGTCACTGCTCCGCAAAGGCGAGCAACGTTATCTGACGTAATTTATAATACGTGCCGTGTGAGCTATATTACGTGTAAGTGTAGTAACCAATGTGCCAGCGGAATAAGTGTGGATAATATAAGAGCGTCTCAATGGCTCGACAACCGCGGTCACTGCTCCGCAAAGGCGAGCAACGTTATCTGACGTAATTTATAATACGTGCCGTGTGAGCTATATTACGTGTAAGTGTAGTAACCAATGTGCCAGCGGAATAAGTGTGGATAATATAAGAGCGTCTCAATGGCTCGACAACCGCGGTCACTGCTCCGCAAAGGCGAGCAACGTTATCTGACGTAATTTATAATACGTGCCGTGTGAGCTATATTACGTGTAAGTGTAGTAACCAATGTGCCAGCGGAATAAGTGTGGATAATATAAGAGCGTCTCAATGGCTCGACAACCGCGGTCACTGCTCCGCAAAGGCGAGCAACGTTATCTGACGTAATTTATAATACGTGCCGTGTGAGCTATATTACGTGTAAGTGTAGTAACCAATGTGCCAGCGGAATAAGTGTGGATAATATAAGAGCGTCTCAATGGCTCGACAACCGCGGTCACTGCTCCGCAAAGGCGAGCAACGTTATCTGACGTAATTTATAATACGTGCCGTGTGAGCTATATTACGTGTAAGTGTAGTAACCAATGTGCCAGCGGAATAAGTGTGGATAATATAAGAGCGTCTCAATGGCTCGACAACCGCGGTCACTGCTCCGCAAAGGCGAGCAACGTTATCTGACGTAATTTATAATACGTGCCGTGAGAGCTATATTACGTGTAAGTGTAGTAACCAATGTGCCAGCGGAATAAGTGTGGATAATATAAGAGCGTCTCAATGGCTCGACAACCGCGGTCACTGCTCCGCAAAGGCGAGCAACGTTATCTGACGTAATTTATAATACGTGCCGTGTGAGCTATATTACGTGTAAGTGTAGTAACCAATGTGCCAGCGGAATAAGTGTGGATAATATAAGAGCGTCTCAATGGCTCGACAACCGCGGTCACTGCTCCGAAAAGGCGAGCAACGTTATCTGACGTAATTTATAATACGTGCCGTGAGAGCTATATTACGTGTAAGTGTAGTAACCAATGTGCCAGCGGAATAAGTGTGGATAATATAAGAGCGTCTCAATGGCTCGACAACCGCGGTCACTGCTCCGCAAAGGCGAGCAACGTTATCTGACGTAATTTATAATACGTGCCGTGAGGCTATATTACGTGTAAGTGTAGTAACCAATGTGCCAGCGGAATAAGTGTGGATAATATAAGAGCGTCTCAATGGCTCGACAACCGCGGTCACTGCTCCGCAAAGGCGAGCAACGTTATCTGACGTAATTTATAATACGTGCCGTGAGAGCTATATTACGTGTAAGTGTAGTAACCAATGTGCCAGCGGAATAAGTGTGGATAATATAAGAGCGTCTCAATGGCTCGACAACCGCGGTCACTGCTCCGCAAAGGCGAGCAACGTTATCTGACGTAATTTATAATACGTGCCGTGTGAGCTATATTACGTGTAAGTGTAGTAACCAATGTGCCAGCGGAATAAGTGTGGATAATATAAGAGCGTCTCAATGGCTCGACAACCGCGGTCACTGCTCCGCAAAGGCGAGCAACGTTATCTGACGTAATTTATAATACGTGCCGTGTGAGCTATATTACGTGTAAGTGTAGTAACCAATGTGCCAGCGGAATAAGTGTGGATAATATGAGAGCGTCTCAATGGCTCGACAACCGCGGTCACTGCTCCGCAAAGGCGAGCAACGTTATCTGACGTAATTTATAATACGTGCCGTGAGAGCTATATTACGTGTAAGTGTAGTAACCAATGTGCCAGCGGAATAAGTGTGGATAATATAAGAGCGTCTCAATGGCTCGACAACCGCGGTCACTGCTCCGCAAAGGCGAGCAACGTTATCTGACGTAATTTATAATACGTGCCGTGTGAGCTATATTACGTGTAAGTGTAGTAACCAATGTGCCAGCGGAATAAGTGTGGATAATATAAGAGCGTCTCAATGGCTCGACAACCGCGGTCACTGCTCCGCAAAGGCGAGCAACGTTATCTGACGTAATTTATAATACGTGCCGTGTGAGCTATATTACGTGTAAGTGTAGTAACCAATGTGCCAGCGGATTAAGTGTGGATAATATGAGAGCGTCTCAATGGCTCGACAACGGCGGTCACTGCTCCGCGAAGGCGAGCAACGTTATCTGACGTAATTTATAATACGTGCCGTGTGAGCTATATTACGTGTAAGTGTAGTAACCAATGTGCCAGCGGAATAAGTGTGGGAAAAGACTAAACGTTGTTAATCGAAGTCATGGTGATGAGCATGACTAAGGCTTTCGCCTTAAGGTCGCTTGGGGGTAGCCTAATGGAATCCTGAAGACACATGACATGAATGTTGTGACATGTGCATCTTGTAGGTCATGAAACAGCCCCCAACGTCTGCTTGCTGTCAAGGTCGTTTCATTAATGTGGTAGGGTCCCCGCACTCCGATTAACATAACATCGATTCCCACAGGGCGTGACATCTGCCTGATTTTTTACGATTTGGCATTAGTGATGAATTCAATGTTACGAACATTCTTCGGTTTAATCAAAGAAAGGAATGAAGCCAGCGGAAAAATGCTACAGGAGACAAATGAACTTCAAAGGGCACCTAATTCCCACCATAGCAGTCTTTCTTAGTTTTCCTGGTTATATGAGTAATTTATTTATTTAAATATGTTTAGTATAACGGGCAATTTTTACATTCACAAAGCCAAAATACGAATCTTTGCTGGCACCGCATGTCTTTTATTTTAATGTTTTAGGTACAATTAGAAAAAATCACAGAAAGCCGAATTTTGCCCCTGTAAGAAGTACATCCAGAGCCAATTTGGTATGAGCACTCGACAAGAAACTGTGCTGCTTAGGGAGCGTGTCCATGCTGCAGACTGTTTAAAACGAAACTCCTGGAAATTCGATATGATTAATTACGAAGCATTCCTTGGGGCGAACATATGGCACTTTGACAGTATCTATCTATCTATCTATCTATCTAACCGCCTAAATCTTGGTGCTCTCATGGTCGTTTTGTTCACTCGGTATGTACCAAAGTTGGCGTAGTATGACACGAGTGTATGACGAACATAAATGATAGGGCATGACATGAATGTCATGATATGCGTCTCATGTAAGTTATGAAACAGCCGAATACGTTTTGGTGCGCTCATGGTCACTTTGGTAACTTTGTATGTACCAAAATTGACATGGTATGACAATAGTGTATGACGAACATAAACGATAGGACATGACATGAATGTCATGATATGCGTCTCATGTAGGTCATGAAACAGCCGCCTAAAATGACAATGACCCAGCGAAAAAATAGACACTCAAAAACCACTGCAATGGGTTCGGACGTGGGTAGTAAGTGAAGGAAACACTAAAGGATGATGGTAGAAGTCATAGTCATGAGTATGACACACCAAAAACGACAATGACCCTTCGAAAAAAAGATTAACACTCAAAATCCGCTCAAATGCATTGCGACGTGGGTACTAAGTGAAGGAAAAGACTAAACGTTGTTAATCGAAGTCATGGTGATGAGCATGACTAAGGCTTTCGCCTTAAGGTCGCTTGGGGGTAGCTTAATGGAATCCTGAAGACACATGACATGAATGTTGTGACATGTGCATCTTGTAGGTCATGAAACAGCCCCCAACGTCTGCTTGCTGTCAAGGTCGTTTCATTAATGTGGTAGGGTCCCCGCACTCCGATTAACATAACATCGATTCCCACAGGGCGTGACATCTGCCTGATTTTTTACGATTTGGCATTAGTGATGAATTCAATGTTACGAACATTCTTCGGTTTAATCAAAGAAAGGAATGAAGCCAGCGGAAAAATGCTACAGGAGACAAATGAACTTCAAAGGGCACCTAATTCCCACCATAGCAGTCTTTCTTAGTTTTCCTGGTTATATGAGTAATTTATTTATTTAAATATGTTTAGTATAACGGGCAATTTTTACATTCACAAAGCCAAAATACGAATCTTTGCTGGCACCGCATGTCTTTTATTTTAATGTTTTAGGTACAATTAGAAAAAATCACAGAAAGCCGAATTTTGCCCCGTAAGAAGTACATCCAGAGCCAATTTGGTATGAGCACTCGACAAGAAACTGTGCTGCTTAGGGAGCGTGTCCATGCTGCAGACTGTTTAAAACGAAACTCCTGGAAATTCGATATGATTAATTACGAAGCATTCCTTGGGGCGAACATATGGCACTTTGACAGTATCTATCTATCTATCTATCTATCTATCTATCTAACCGCCTAAATCTTGGTGCTCTCATGGTCGTTTTGTTCACTCGGTATGTACCAAAGTTGGCGTAGTATGACACGAGTGTATGACGAATATAAATGATAGGGCATGACATGAATGTCATGATATGCGTCTCATGTAAGTTATGAAACAGCCGCATACGTTTTGGTGCGCTCATGGTCACTTTGGTAACTTTGTATGTACCAAAATTGACATGGTATGACAATAGTGTATGACGAACATAAACGATAGGACATGACATGAATGTCATGATATGCGTCTCATGTAGGTCATGAAACAGCCGCCTAAAATGACAATGACCCAGCGAAAAAATAGACACTCAAAAACCACTGCAATGGGTTCGGACGTGGGTAGTAAGTGAAGGAAACACTAAAGGATGATGGTAGAAGTCATAGTCATGAGTATGACACACCAAAAACGACAATGACCCTTCGAAAAAAAGATTAACACTCAAAATCCGCTCAAATGCATTGCGGCGTGGGTACTAAGTGAAGGAAAAGACTAAACGTTGTTAATCGAAGTCATGGTGATGAGCATGACTAAGGCTTTCGCCTTAAGGTCGCTTGGGGGTAGCTTAATGGAATCCTGAAGACACATGACATGAATGTTGTGACATGTGCATCTTGTAGGTCATGAAACAGCCCCCAACGTCTGCTTGCTGTCAAGGTCGTTTCATTAATGTGGTAGGGCTCCCCGCACTCCGATTAACATAACATCGATTCCCACAGGGCGTGACATCTGCCTGATTTTTTACGATTTGGCATTAGTGATGAATTCAATGTTACGAACATTCTTCGGTTTAATCAAAGAAAGGAATGAAGCCAGCGGAAAAATGCTACAGGAGACAAATGAACTTCAAAGGGCACCTAATTCCCACCATAGCAGTCTTTCTTAGTTTTCCTGGTTATATGAGTAATTTATTTATTTAAATATGTTTAGTATAACGGGCAATTTTTACATTCACAAAGCCAAAATACGAATCTTTGCTGGCACCGCATGTCTTTTATTTTAATGTTTTAGGTACAATTAGAAAAAATCACAGAAAGCCGAATTTTGCCCCGTAAGAAGTACATCCAGAGCCAATTTGGTATGAGCACTCGACAAGAAACTGTGCTGCTTAGGGAGCGTGTCCATGCTGCAGACTGTTTAAAACGAAACTCCTGGAAATTCGATATGATTAATTACGAAGCATTCCTTGGGGCGAACATATGGCACTTTGACAGTATCTATCTATCTATCCATCTATCTATCCGCCTAAATCTTGGCGCTCTCATGGTCGTTTTGTTCACTTGTTATGTACGAAAGTTGGCGTAGCATGACACGAGTGTATGACGAACATAAATGATAGGGCATGACATGAATGTCATGATATGCGTCTCATGTAAGTTATGAAACAGCCGAATACGTTTTGGTGCGCTCATGGTCACTTTGGTAACTTTGTATGTACCAAAATTGACATGGTATGACAATAGTGTATGACGAACATAAACGATAGGACATGACATGAATGTCATGATATGCGTCTCATGTAGGTCATGAAACAGCCGCCTAAAATGACAATGACCCAGCGAAAAAATAGACACTCAAAAACCACTGCAATGGGTTCGGACGTGGGTAGTAAGTGAAGGAAACACTAAAGGATGATGGTAGAAGTCATAGTCATGAGTATGACACACCAAAAATGACAATGACCCTTCGAAAAAAGATTAACACTCAAAATCCACTCAAATGCATTGGGACGTGGGTCCTAAGTGAAGGAAAAGACTAAACGCTGTTAATCGAAGTCATGGTGATGAGCATGACTAAGGCTTTCGCCTTAAGGTCCCTTGGGGGTAGCTTAATGGAATCCTGAAGACTCATGACATGAATGTTGTGACATGCGCGTCTTGTAGGTCATTAAACAGCCGCCAACGTCTGCTTGCTGTCAAGGTCGTTTCATTAATGTGGTAGGCTCCCGGCACTACGATTTGCATGACATCGATTCCCACAGGGCGTGACATCTGCCTGATTTTTTACGATTTGGCATTAGTGATGAATTCAATGTTACGAACTATCTTCGGTTTAATCAAAGAAAGGAATGAAGCCTGCGGAACAATGCTACAGGAGACAAGTGAACTTCAAAGGGTACCTAATTCCCACCATAGCAGTCTTCCTTAGTTTTCCTGGTTATATGAGTAATTTATTTATTTAAATATGTTTAGTATAACGGGCAATTTTTACATTCAAAAAGCCAAAATACGAATCTTTGCTGGCACCGCATGTCTTTTATTTTAATGTTTTAGGTACAATTAGAAAAAATCACAGAAAGCCGAATTTTGCCCCGTAAGAAGTACATCCAGAGCCAATTTGGTATGAGCACTCGACAAGAAACTGTGCTGCTTAGGGAGCGTGTCCATGCTGCAGACTGTTTAAAACGAAACTCCTGGAAATTCGATATGATTAATTACGAAGCATTCCTTGGGGCGAACATATGGCACTTTGACAGTATCTATCTATCTATCTATCTATCTATCTACCGCCTAAATCTTGGCGCTCTCATGGTCGTTTTGTTCACTCGGTATGTACCAAAGTTGGCGTAGTATGACACGAGTGTATGACGAACATAAATGATAGGGCATGACATGAATGTCATGATATGCGTCTCATGTAAGTTATAAAACAGCCAAATACGTTTTGGTGCGCTCATGGTCACTTTGGTAACTTTGTATGTACCAAAATTGACATGGTATGACAATAGTGTATGACGAACATAAACGATAGGACATGACATGAATGTCATGATATGCGTCTCATGTAGGTCATGAAACAGCCGCCTAAAATGACAATGACCCAGCGAAAAAATAGACACTCAAAAACCACTGCAATGGGTTCGGACGTGGGTAGTAAGTGAAGGAAACACTAAAGGATGATGGTAGAAGTCATAGTCATGAGTATGACACACCAAAAACGACAATGACCCTTCGAAAAAAAGATTAACACTCAAAATCCGCTCAAATGCATTGCGACGTGGGTACTAAGTGAAGGAAAAGACTAAACGTTGTTAATCGAAGTCATGGTGATGAGCATGACTAAGGCTTTCGCCTTAAGGTCGCTTGGGGGTAGCTTAATGGAATCCTGAAGACACATGACATGAATGTTGTGACATGTGCATCTTGTAGGTCATGAAACAGCCCCCAACGTCTGCTTGCTGTCAAGGTCGTTTCATTAATGTGGTAGGGTCCCCGCACTCCGATTAACATAACATCGATTCCCACAGGGCGTGACATCTGCCTGATTTTTTACGATTTGGCATTAGTGATGAATTCAATGTTACGAACATTCTTCGGTTTAATCAAAGAAAGGAATGAAGCCAGCGGAAAAATGCTACAGGAGACAAATGAACTTCAAAGGGCACCTAATTCCCACCATAGCAGTCTTTCTTAGTTTTCCTGGTTATATGAGTAATTTATTTATTTAAATATGTTTAGTATAACGGGCAATTTTTACATTCACAAAGCCAAAATACGAATCTTTGCTGGCACCGCATGTCTTTTATTTTAATGTTTTAGGTACAATTAGAAAAAATCACAGAAAGCCGAATTTTGCCCCGTAAGAAGTACATCCAGAGCCAATTTGGTATGAGCACTCGACAAGAAACTGTGCTGCTTAGGGAGCGTGTCCATGCTGCAGACTGTTTAAAACGAAACTCCTGGAAATTCGATATGATTAATTACGAAGCATTCCTTGGGGCGAACATATGGCACTTTGACAGTATCTATCTATCTATCTATCTATCTATCCGCCTAAATCTTGGCGCTCTCATGGTCGTTTTGTTCACTTGTTATGTACGAAAGTTGGCGTAGCATGACACGAGTGTATGACGAACATAAATGATAGGGCATGACATGAATGTCATGATATGCGTCTCATGTAAGTTATGAAACAACCGAATACGTTTTGGTGCGCTCATGGTCACTTTGGTAACTTTGTATGTACCAAAATTGACATGGTATGACAATAGTGTATGACGAACATAAACGATAGGACATGACATGAATGTCATGATATGCGTCTCATGTAGGTCATGAAACAGCCGCCTAAAATGACAATGACCCAGCGAAAAAATAGACACTCAAAAACCACTGCAATGGGTTCGGACGTGGGTAGTAAGTGAAGGAAACACTAAAGGATGATGGTAGAAGTCATAGTCATGAGTATGACACACCAAAAACGACAATGACCCTTCGAAAAAAAGATTAACACTCAAAATCCGCTCAAATGCATTGCGGACGTGGGTACTAAGTGAAGGAAAAGACTAAACGTTGTTAATCGAAGTCATGGTGATGAGCATGACTAAGGCTTTCGCCTTAAGGTCGCTTGGGGGTAGCTTAATGGAATCCTGAAGACACATGACATGAATGTTGTGACATGTGCATCTTGTAGGTCATGAAACAGCCCCCAACGTCTGCTTGCTGTCAAGGTCGTTTCATTAATGTGGTAGGGTCCCCGCACTCCGATTAACATAACATCGATTCCCACAGGGCGTGACATCTGCCTGATTTTTTACGATTTGGCATTAGTGATGAATTCAATGTTACGAACATTCTTCGGTTTAATCAAAGAAAGGAATGAAGCCAGCGGAAAAATGCTACAGGAGACAAATGAACTTCAAAGGGCACCTAATTCCCACCATAGCAGTCTTTCTTAGTTTTCCTGGTTATATGAGTAATTTATTTATTTAAATATGTTTAGTATAACGGGCAATTTTTACATTCACAAAGCCAAAATACGAATCTTTGCTGGCACCGCATGTCTTTTATTTTAATGTTTTAGGTACAATTAGAAAAAATCACAGAAAGCCGAATTTTGCCCCGTAAGAAGTACATCCAGAGCCAATTTGGTATGAGCACTCGACAAGAAACTGTGCTGCTTAGGGAGCGTGTCCATGCTGCAGACTGTTTAAAACGAAACTCCTGGAAATTCGATATGATTAATTACGAAGCATTCCTTGGGGCGAACATATGGCACTTTGACAGTATCTATCTATCTATCTATCCGCCTAAATCTTGGCGCTCTCATGGTCGTTTTGTTCACTCGGTATGTACCTAACTTGGCGTAGTATGACACGAGTGTATGACGAACATAAATGATAGGGCATGACATGAATGTCATGATATGCGTCTCATGTAAGTTATGAAACAACCGAATACGTTTTGGTGCGCTCATGGTCACTTTGGTAACTTTGTATGTACCAAAATTGACATGGTATGACAATAGTGTATGACGAACATAAACGATAGGACATGACATGAATGTCATGATATGCGTCTCATGTAGGTCATGAAACAGCCGCCTAAAATGACAATGACCCAGCGAAAAAATAGACACTCAAAAACCACTGCAATGGGTTCGGACGTGGGTAGTAAGTGAAGGAAACACTAAAGGATGATGGTAGAAGTCATAGTCATGAGTATGACACACCAAAAACGACAATGACCCTTCGAAAAAAAGATTAACACTCAAAATCCGCTCAAATGCATTGCGGACGTGGGTACTAAGTGAAGGAAAAGACTAAACGTTGTTAATCGAAGTCATGGTGATGAGCATGACTAAGGCTTTCGCCTTAAGGTCGCTTGGGGGTAGCTTAATGGAATCCTGAAGACACATGACATGAATGTTGTGACATGTGCATCTTGTAGGTCATGAAACAGCCCCCAACGTCTGCTTGCTGTCAAGGTCGTTTCATTAATGTGGTAGGGTCCCCGCACTCCGATTAACATAACATCGATTCCCACAGGGCGTGACATCTGCCTGATTTTTTACGATTTGGCATTAGTGATGAATTCAATGTTACGAACATTCTTCGGTTTAATCAAAGAAAGGAATGAAGCCAGCGGAAAAATGCTACAGGAGACAAATGAACTTCAAAGGGCACCTAATTCCCACCATAGCAGTCTTTCTTAGTTTTCCTGGTTATATGAGTAATTTATTTATTTAAATATGTTTAGTATAACGGGCAATTTTTACATTCACAAAGCCAAAATACGAATCTTTGCTGGCACCGCATGTCTTTTATTTTAATGTTTTAGGTACAATTAGAAAAAATCACAGAAAGCCGAATTTTGCCCCGTAAGAAGTACATCCAGAGCCAATTTGGTATGAGCACTCGACAAGAAACTGTGCTGCTTAGGGAGCGTGTCCATGCTGCAGACTGTTTAAAACGAAACTCCTGGAAATTCGATATGATTAATTACGAAGCATTCCTTGGGGCGAACATATGGCACTTTGACAGTATCTATCTATCTATCTATCATCTATCTATCCGCCTAAATCTTGGCGCTCTCATGGTCGTTTTGTTCACTTGTTATGTACGAAAGTTGGCGTAGCATGACACGAGTGTATGACGAACATAAATGATAGGGCATGACATGAATGTCATGATATGCGTCTCATGTAAGTTATGAAACAACCGAATACGTTTTGGTGCGCTCATGGTCACTTTGGTAACTTTGTATGTACCAAAATTGACATGGTATGACAATAGTGTATGACGAACATAAACGATAGGACATGACATGAATGTCATGATATGCGTCTCATGTAGGTCATGAAACAGCCGCCTAAAATGACAATGACCCAGCGAAAAAATAGACACTCAAAAACCACTGCAATGGGTTCGGACGTGGGTAGTAAGTGAAGGAAACACTAAAGGATGATGGTAGAAGTCATAGTCATGAGTATGACACACCAAAAACGACAATGACCCTTCGAAAAAAAGATTAACACTCAAAATCCGCTCAAATGCATTGCGGACGTGGGTACTAAGTGAAGGAAAAGACTAAACGTTGTTAATCGAAGTCATGGTGATGAGCATGACTAAGGCTTTCGCCTTAAGGTCGCTTGGGGGTAGCTTAATGGAATCCTGAAGACACATGACATGAATGTTGTGACATGTGCATCTTGTAGGTCATGAAACAGCCCCAACGTCTGCTTGCTGTCAAGGTCGTTTCATTAATGTGGTAGGGTCCCCGCACTCCGATTAACATAACATCGATTCCCACAGGGCGTGACATCTGCCTGATTTTTTACGATTTGGCATTAGTGATGAATTCAATGTTACGAACATTCTTCGGTTTAATCAAAGAAAGGAATGAAGCCAGCGGAAAAATGCTACAGGAGACAAATGAACTTCAAAGGGCACCTAATTCCCACCATAGCAGTCTTCTTAGTTTTCCTGGTTATATGAGTAATTTATTTATTTAAATATGTTTAGTATAACGGGCAATTTTTACATTCACAAAGCCAAAATACGAATCTTTGCTGGCACCGCATGTCTTTTATTTTAATGTTTTAGGTACAATTAGAAAAAATCACAGAAAGCCGAATTTTGCCCCGTAAGAAGTACATCCAGAGCCAATTTGGTATGAGCACTCGACAAGAAACTGTGCTGCTTAGGGAGCGTGTCCATGCTGCAGACTGTTTAAAACGAAACTCCTGGAAATTCGATATGATTAATTACGAAGCATTCCTTGGGGCGAACATATGGCACTTTGACAGTATCTATCTATCTATCTATCTATCTATCCGCCTAAATCTTGGCGCTCTCATGGTCGTTTTGTTAACTCGGTATGTACCTAACTTGGCGTAGTATTACACGAGTGTATGACGAACATAAATGATAGGGCATGACATGAATGTCATGATATGCGTCTCATGTAAGTTATGAAACAACCGAATACGTTTTGGTGCGCTCATGGTCACTTTGGTAACTTTGTATGTACCAAAATTGACATGGTATGACAATAGTGTATGACGAACATAAACGATAGGACATGACATGAATGTCATGATATGCGTCTCATGTAGGTCATGAAACAGCCGCCTAAAATGACAATGACCCAGCGAAAAAATAGACACTCAAAAACCACTGCAATGGGTTCGGACGTGGGTAGTAAGTGAAGGAAACACTAAAGGATGATGGTAGAAGTCATAGTCATGAGTATGACACACCAAAAACGACAATGACCCTTCGAAAAAAAGATTAACACTCAAAATCCGCTCAAATGCATTGCGACGTGGGTACTAAGTGAAGGAAAAGACTAAACGTTGTTAATCGAAGTCATGGTGATGAGCATGACTAAGGCTTTCGCCTTAAGGTCGCTTGGGGGTAGCTTAATGGAATCCTGAAGACACATGACATGAATGTTGTGACATGTGCATCTTGTAGGTCATGAAACAGCCCCCAACGTCTGCTTGCTGTCAAGGTCGTTTCATTAATGTGGTAGGGTCCCCGCACTCCGATTAACATAACATCGATTCCCACAGGGCGTGACATCTGCCTGATTTTTTACGATTTGGCATTAGTGATGAATTCAATGTTACGAACATTCTTCGGTTTAATCAAAGAAAGGAATGAAGCCAGCGGAAAAATGCTACAGGAGACAAATGAACTTCAAAGGGCACCTAATTCCCACCATAGCAGTCTTTCTTAGTTTTCCTGGTTATATGAGTAATTTATTTATTTAAATATGTTTAGTATAACGGGCAATTTTTACATTCACAAAGCCAAAATACGAATCTTTGCTGGCACCGCATGTCTTTTATTTTAATGTTTTAGGTACAATTAGAAAAAATCACAGAAAGCCGAATTTTGCCCCGTAAGAAGTACATCCAGAGCCAATTTGGTATGAGCACTCGACAAGAAACTGTGCTGCTTAGGGAGCGTGTCCATGCTGCAGACTGTTTAAAACGAAACTCCTGGAAATTCGATATGATTAATTACGAAGCATTCCTTGGGGAGAACATATGGCACTTTGACAGTATCTATCTATCTATCTATCTATCCGCCTAAATCTTGGCGCTCTCATGGTCGTTTTGTTAACTCGGTATGTACCTAACTTGGCGTAGTATGACACGAGTGTATGACGAACATAAATGATAGGGCATGACATGAATGTCATGATATGCGTCTCATGTAAGTTATGAAACAACCGAATACGTTTTGGTGCGCTCATGGTCACTTTGGTAACTTTGTATGTACCAAAATTGACATGGTATGACAATAGTGTATGACGAACATAAACGATAGGACATGACATGAATGTCATGATATGCGTCTCATGTAGGTCATGAAACAGCCGCCTAAAATGACAATGACCCAGCGAAAAAATAGACACTCAAAAACCACTGCAATGGGTTCGGACGTGGGTAGTAAGTGAAGGAAACACTAAAGGATGATGGTAGAAGTCATAGTCATGAGTATGACACACCAAAAACGACAATGACCCTTCGAAAAAAAGATTAACACTCAAAATCCGCTCAAATGCATTGCGACGTGGGTACTAAGTGAAGGAAAAGACTAAACGTTGTTAATCGAAGTCATGGTGATGAGCATGACTAAGGCTTTCGCCTTAAGGTCGCTTGGGGGTAGCTTAATGGAATCCTGAAGACACATGACATGAATGTTGTGACATGTGCATCTTGTAGGTCATGAAACAGCCCCCAACGTCTGCTTGCTGTCAAGGTCGTTTCATTAATGTGGTAGGGTCCCCGCACTCCGATTAACATAACATCGATTCCCACAGGGCGTGACATCTGCCTGATTTTTTACGATTTGGCATTAGTGATGAATTCAATGTTACGAACATTCTTCGGTTTAATCAAAGAAAGGAATGAAGCCAGCGGAAAAATGCTACAGGAGACAAATGAACTTCAAAGGGCACCTAATTCCCACCATAGCAGTCTTTCTTAGTTTTCCTGGTTATATGAGTAATTTATTTATTTAAATATGTTTAGTATAACGGGCAATTTTTACATTCACAAAGCCAAAATACGAATCTTTGCTGGCACCGCATGTCTTTTATTTTAATGTTTTAGGTACAATTAGAAAAAATCACAGAAAGCCGAATTTTGCCCCGTAAGAAGTACATCCAGAGCCAATTTGGTATGAGCACTCGACAAGAAACTGTGCTGCTTAGGGAGCGTGTCCATGCTGCAGACTGTTTAAAACGAAACTCCTGGAAATTCGATATGATTAATTACGAAGCATTCCTTGGGGCGAACATATGGCACTTTGACAGTATCTATCTATCTATCTATCTATCCGCCTAAATCTTGGCGCTCTCATGGTCGTTTTGTTAACTCGGTATGTACCTAACTTGGCGTAGTATTACACGAGTGTATGACGAACATAAATGATAGGGCATGACATGAATGTCATGATATGCGTCTCATGTAAGTTATGAAACAACCGAATACGTTTTGGTGCGCTCATGGTCACTTTGGTAACTTTGTATGTACCAAAATTGACATGGTATGACAATAGTGTATGACGAACATAAACGATAGGACATGACATGAATGTCATGATATGCGTCTCATGTAGGTCATGAAACAGCCGCCTAAAATGACAATGACCCAGCGAAAAAATAGACACTCAAAAACCACTGCAATGGGTTCGGACGTGGGTAGTAAGTGAAGGAAACACTAAAGGATGATGGTAGAAGTCATAGTCATGAGTATGACACACCAAAAACGACAATGACCCTTCGAAAAAAAGATTAACACTCAAAATCCGCTCAAATGCATTGCGACGTGGGTACTAAGTGAAGGAAAAGACTAAACGTTGTTAATCGAAGTCATGGTGATGAGCATGACTAAGGCTTTCGCCTTAAGGTCGCTTGGGGGTAGCTTAATGGAATCCTGAAGACACATGACATGAATGTTGTGACATGTGCATCTTGTAGGTCATGAAACAGCCCCCAACGTCTGCTTGCTGTCAAGGTCGTTTCATTAATGTGGTAGGGTCCCCGCACTCCGATTAACATAACATCGATTCCCACAGGGCGTGACATCTGCCTGATTTTTTACGATTTGGCATTATTGATGAATTCAATGTTACGAACATTCTTCGGTTTAATCAAAGAAAGGAATGAAGCCAGCGGAAAATGCTACAGAAGACAAATGAACTTCAAAGGGCACCTAATTCCCACCATAGCAGTCTTTCTTAGTTTTCCTGGTTATATGAGTAATTTATTTATTTAAATATGTTTAGTATAACGGGCAAGTTTTACATTCACAAAGCCAAAATACGAATCATTGCTGGCACCGCATGTCTTTTATTTTAATGTTTTAGGTACAATTAGAAAAAATCACAGAAAGCCGAATTTTGCCCCGTAAGAAGTACATCCAGAGCCAATTTGGTATGAGCACTCGACAAGAAACTGTGCTGCTTAGGGAGCGTGTCCATGCTGCAGACTGTTTAAAACGAAACTCCTGGAAATTCGATATGATTAATTACGAAGCATTCCTTGGGGCGAACATATGGCACTTTGACAGTATCTATCTATCTATCTATCTATCCGCCTAAATCTTGGCGCTCTCATGGTCGTTTTGTTAACTCGGTATGTACCTAACTTGGCGTAGTATTACACGAGTGTATGACGAACATAAATGATAGGGCATGACATGAATGTCATGATATGCGTCTCATGTAAGTTATAAAACAGCCAAATACGTTTTGGTGCGCTCATGGTCATTTTGTTAACTTTGTATGTACCAAAATTGACATGGTATCACAATAGTGTAAGACGAACATAAACGATAGGGCATGACATGAATGTCATGATATGCGTCTCATGTAGGTCATGAGACAGCCGCCTAAAATGACAATGACCCAGCGAAAAAATACACTCAAAAACCACTGAAATGGGTTCGGACGTGGGTAGAAGGTGAAGGAAACAGTAAAGGATGATGGTAGAAGTCATAGTCATGAGTATGACACACCAAAAACGACAATGACCCTTCGAAAAAAAGATTAACACTCAAAATCCGCTCAAATGCATTGCGACGTGGGTACTAAGTGAAGGAAAAGACTAAACGTTGTTAATCGAAGTCATGGTGATGAGCATAACTAAGGCTTTCGCCTTAAGGTCGCTTGGGGGTAGCTTAATGGAATCCTGAAGACACATGACATGAATGTTGTGACATGTGCATCTTGTAGGTCATGAAACAGCCCCCAACGTCTGCTTGCTGTCAAGGTCGTTTCATTAATGTGGTAGGGTCCCCGCACTCCGATTAACATAACATCGATTCCCACAGGGCGTGACATCTGCCTGATTTTTTACGATTTGGCATTATTGATGAATTCAATGTTACGAACATTCTTTGGTTTAGTACTGGTGCCACCTTGCAGCCATGCAGAAGTAAGAATGTGGGCTAGGTGCCGTATCTACGCAAAGTCGGCCAGAGTCTGAAGAAGATTGCAGGAAGAGCTGGAGTGAATGTTGTTTTTTCCGCCCCCCAAAAACTTTCTAGCTTGTGCGCGAAAGTTAATAATCCCAAGCAGAAACGAAATGCTTGTGATACAAATCATCGCGACCCGTTTGTTGTCCCATGTGTGGAAGGCGTAGTCTACTGCATTGCATTGTCATGCGGGAACGAATATTTGGGACAAACTGGCAGATGCCTTAACGATCGCCTACGACAGCACTCAAACAATGTTGACAAAGTGGCAGTAACCCGTCATCTTGCACACTGCATGCGCTGTGGCTGCATACCTATGTTTAAAAAGGCTGGAGTGATGGCCAGACATTCTGATCAAGTGACAAGGGAAAATGTAGAGGCGTTTGAAATGAACAGAAACAAAGATTGAGTGAGATTGTGTCAGCAAAGGAGATACTGTTCTTGTCACGGTAGCGGTGGCCTTGTTACAAATAAAGAAGAAGGTGCGCCGAGCACGCGCAGCTGCCACTTGCGCTGCTCGCTCAGTTGCTACCAGATGAAGAAGGAGTCAGACGTCCGGGTCCGGGTCTAATCCCCGTCGTTATTTTGTTACAAGTTGGTTCCGAAACCCACCCTGTCCTCTGGCCCCCGAGTTCCGGCCGTGGAGCAACTACGCACGAAGCGCGGCTTCGTCCGGAGGGCCATCACCAAGGCCATTTCTACGAGCGACGCCCTGCTGTCGGATGAGCATACCCATGTGCGGCTGCTGCACCAGCACCTCGAGCTCGTCTTGGCGAAGCAGGCGGAGCTTGTCGAGTTCGACCGCGCAATTCAAGAGACGCTCATGGATGCAGACCTGGAGGCAGACCTCACCACAGCTTTCGAATATGAACAAAAGATTAGCTTCACCAAGATAAGCGTGCGCCTCGCTACCGAGCCGCGTCCACCGATCCTTGCTGGTTCTACGGTCTACCGCGCTGCTTGCCTCGCCACCGTACCCAGCTGCCTCTTCCGCCGCGCCCGGAGTGTCGCTTGCGGCGTCTTTCTCCCGCGTTGCCCTGCCATAGCTGCACATCCGGAGCTTTTCTGCGGAGCGACGCGACTGGCAAGGCTTTTTAGACCAGCATCAGGCAAGCATTCACGGCAATGACTCGCTATCGAAGATAGACAAATTTAACTTTTTGCTTACGTACCTGTCCGGGTCAGCTAAAAAGTACTTGGGGGTATTCGCCTTGCCGATGCAAACTACGATGTCGCCATCAAGGTGCTGTTTGACCGGTTCGGCCGTCGCGACATGCTGGTCAATGACCATCTCGACCACCTATTCGCAATGGCATCTATTTGTAGTTCCGCCGATCTAGACAAACCTCAAAATCTCTATGACACGATCACTTTCCACACAAGCGCACTAGAGGGCCTTGGCGTTTCACCAGATGAGCATGCTGCTGTTCTGCGACGCGTCATCATGAAGGCCTTACCACCTGACCTTGGTATCCTGTACCGTCAGCGGCTGAAGGAGGCTTCTTCGTCGAACCACGATGACACGGCAGCGGTTACAGGAGACAAGTCCCAGCAAGTAAAACATCTGATGACCTTCCGGCGAATTCAAGCCGAGGCGAGGGAGGAAGGCACCTTCGACCAAGCCAGCTCATCAGCAAGCCAGCGGCATCATCCACGTGAATCGCGACCTCTGGAGCTAAACCCGTCATCTGCAGCACCTCTATCAACTGAAGTGAGGCCGCCGTACACGCGTCCCTGCCTCCTGGGCAACTTGTCGGACCACACGGTTCTGGAATGCTCCACGTCGCTCACTTCAGAAGAAAAACGCAGGAAGCTTCAGCCGCACAGGCGTTGCTTCCACTGCGCCAAGCGCAACCACGTTGCCAGTGAAGGCCGACGTGCCAGAAATTTGAAATACGCCCACTGTGCTGGCCAACAATTGACGTCGCTGTGCAACGTGTGTACTCCGACCCAAAACCAAGCAAAGCGTCTGGGCAACGCCTCTGCGCCGTCCGTGCAACGCGCAAGCGGGTCGGAGTCAATCAACACACCCCCTCCTGCAACATCTGTGTCCACGAGTTGCACCGGTCTCATGCCAGTATTCCTACAAACGGGCAGGGCTTCGGCTGTCGCACTAGCAAGGTCAATTTTGCTGCGTTTCCTGCTTGACACGGGCAGTCAGCGCACTATCGTTCGGCAGGTCGTTTTTCGAGCACTTAGTTGTCCTGTTCAAGGCTCAACCTATTCACGTTCGGGAAAACTCAGCGCTCTGTGACCCTGACATGTAACGGAGTGTCGGTTACACTCCGCAGCCAGCACAGTACCAACAAGACCACTATAGATGCCCTCGAAGTGCTGGAAATCTCTGTGGTAACCAGCCCACCAGCGGATAGCGTGATCGTCACCATGATGACACATCAAGGTCTTGTTCCCGCTGATGCACGCTCTGAGGCGACGACTGTCCTGGAGGACGAGATTAGCATCCTGATAGGCTCCGATCTCTACTGGGAGGTTGTAACCGGACAGATAACTAGACTATTGCCACAGGTTACGGCAGCGGAGACCCTTTTTGGGTGGACCATCCCGGGAACGCTCCACGATTTACCCAAAGGTTCCGCTGTTCACACCACATCACTCTTCCTTGCTGTCGGAGAGCCTGCGGCAAACGACGCTTCCCTTGACATGGACATCTCTTCTCGGTGGCGCCTCGACACCCTTGGAGTGCAAGATGATCCTGACAGTAAACATGGCACCCACATGGCTCTGGAGGAATTCGAACGCCATGTTTCGAAGAAAGGAGGCCGCTACGAGGTTCCTCTCCTTATTCGGGAGCCAGGTCTTGACGCCGGCCACAACAACTTCGCCCTTGCTAGGCAGAGGCTCTTCATGCAGCTCCGACGCTTCAAGCAATAACCAGATCTCCTCGCCCAGTATGACAAGACGATCAAGACTGATCAAGAGATCAAGACGCCCAGAGGGCACGGCGGGACCACCGCAGATGCAGCCATGAACCGCCTTATGTACTTTGTACAGGTCACGCTGTCCACTTCAATCCTGTGCGCACCATCGCTCAATTCATCCTGCAGTTCCGATGACAGAATTCTTCTCGTCGACCACGTGGCTGCTGATATCAACCGAGGCTTGGTGACGCAATCCGCTCATCAGCCCCGACCTTCAGCGCCACCGCTCACAGTACAAATACCTGGGCAACTCAAGCACACCTTCAGAGGGCACGGCGGGACCACCGCAGATGCAGCCATGAACCGCCTTATGTACTTTGTACAGGTCACGCTGTCCACTTCAATCCTGTGCGCACCATCGCTCAATTCATCCTGCAGTTCCGATGACAGAATTCTTCTCGTCGACCACGTGGCTGCTGATATCAACCGAGGCTTGGTGACGCAACCGCTCATCAGCCCCGACCTTCAGCGCCACCGCTCACAGTACAAATACCTGGGCAACTCAAGCACACCTTCAGAGGGCACGGCGGGACCACCGCAGATGCAGCCATGAACCGCCTTATGTTCTTTGTACAGGTCACGCTGTCCACTTCAATCCTGTGCGCATCATCGCTCAATTCATCCTGCAGTTCCGATGACAGAATTCTTCTCGTCGACCACGTGGCTGCTGATATCAACCGAGGCTTGGTGACGCAATCCGCTCATCAGCCCCGACCTTCAGCGCCACCGCTCACAGTACAAATACCTGGGCAACTCAAGCACACCTTCAGAGGGCACGGCGGGACCACCGCAGATGCAGCCATGAACCGCCTTATGTACTTTGTACAGGTCACGCTGTCCACTTCAATCCTGTGCGCACCATCGCTCAATTCATCCTGCAGTTCCGATGACAGAATTCTTCTCGTCGACCACGTGGCTGCTGATATCAACCGAGGCTTGGTGACGCAATCCGCTCATCAGCCCCGACCTTCAGCGCCACCGCTCACAGTACAAATACCTGGGCAACTCAAGCACACCTTCAGAGGGCACGGCGGGACCACCGCAGATGCAGCCATGAACCGCCTTATGTTCTTTGTACAGGTTCGTTCTTATTATTCCTATCGCTGCTTTCGTAGTGATAATAGGTGTATTATCATACTGCCGTGCCCTGAACAGTGCCTTTCTTTACTTGATGACGCATGGGGTGTGCTTTTGCTGTTGCTTGCTGGTGATATTGAACAAAATCCCGGACCTTCTAGGGATGAGATTAAGCTTCTTCTTTCCGATATGTCCTCATCCTTACAAGCATCTATTGATAAACTAGCTACGTCGCATTTTGCTCTTGAAAAATCGATGAGCGCCCGTTTCACGGAACTAAATGATACGCTAAAAGTGCTCGCGCAGCATACCGAAGCAATCAGCCAATTAAAAACTGAGGTTACTTCTCTAAAGAAAGTGATCACTGCGCAACAAAAGAAATTAGACGATTTCGAAGACAGAAGTCGGCGCCGCAATTTAGTTGTTTTTGGCCTTCCTGAGTCTGATCGCGAGAGTCCTATCAGCTTAAAGCACGCAATTACTGAAGACCTAATCCGCGTAAAGCTGGGATTATCGGTCAGTACCGTTGAAAGGGTGCATCGAATAGGAAAAAAACGGCCTGATAAACCTAGACCAGTCATAATGAACTTCTTTGATTACAATGAGAAATTGCGTGTCCTTCATAATTCATTCAAACTGAAAGGCTCAACTATTTCTATTAGCCACGACTTTTGTGCGGCTACTTTAAAGAAACGTTCTAAACTATGGCAACATGGCAAACAGTTTAAAGCCAAAGGCCATAAAGTTTCCCTTGACTATGAGCGGCTTCGGGTAGATGATACCCTTTACGTTTGGGATGAGGCCACCTCGCAGCCTGTTATGCTACATCGGACCAACTTGCCTAGAGCTGGTCCTTGATTGCAAAGAGATACGCTCCGTTTTATCTTGCCTAATGCAAGAAGTCTTGCCAATAAGTCAAACGAATTAGAAGATATCCTCATCCTCTATGACCCACACATTTTGGCAGTCACAGAAACTTGGCTGACACCAGAGATAAATGATTCCGAAATAATTCCCCCATCCCACAAGATAATTAGACGCGACCGCACTGGGCGAGGAGGGGGCGTTGCCTTGATCGTAAAAAGGGAAATAAATTGCGTCCAGCTTCCAAACATACCCCAGCACGAAAGCATCTGGTGTGAGGTTAAATATCATGAGTTTCCAATTTTAGTCGGTGTCGTGTACAGGCCTCCCAAAAGCCCAGTGTCATTCGTGGAATCTCTTGCCGTCTACCTAGAGCGCATGCTCCGACCTAATCATAAATTTTTGATGGCCGGTGACTTCAATCTACTTAGTGTTGATTGGGAACAGCTATCAATCTCTGGCTCTCAAGATGCTGACAGTGCACACATCCTTCTTGATTCTATGTTCTCTCATGATCTTAAACAGGTTGTACTACATCCCACACGTGTCACAAACATGACCCAATCGATTCTTGATCTTGTATTTATGAAAGGCTTGTCGGAAAATCCTATTGTTATCCTGACTGAAGGTATAGCTGACCACAAGCTTGTACATGTGGACTTGGAAATACAAAAATGCTTCCAAGTTACACCTATCACGCAGTCCTTTTTGGATTTTTCATCGGCTGATGACGAATCCATCTTGGATTGCTTACATCTTTCCCTTGATGAATTGAAACGCGATGACGACGTCACGCTTCTCTGGGACAAGTTTAACTCTGTTGTTAAGTATTGTATTGATAAATTCGTACCAAAGCGTAGAAAGAAAATTAAACGTCATAACCCTTGGATCACCCGTGAAATCATTCATCTCAAACGTAGAATAAAGCGCAAACGCAAGTATAAGCTAGCTCAGAATACCGAACTCCGCTCCTTAAGAGATGCTTTACTCATCAAACTACGTAACGCCCGTGACAAATTCTATAACCAGACTATGATTACATTCTTAAAAAACTCCCCAGACAAGTTTTGGCGTTTCTTGTCCGACTCTAATCGAAGTGTTCAGCAGCTAAGAATAAACAATAGCGTGAATTCTAATCTTAATGATATCGTCAATGAATTAAATGACACATTTTATAAAGCATTCACTATACCTTCAGTTCTCAGCGCCCATGATAAATCAAATACACCATCTGCATCTCAATCAATTCCTGACATTTCAATTAGTCGCGAAGGCATTCTTTCCATGCTGCTTGATATTGACGTAAAAAAATCGCCTGGAGCGGATGGTTTCCCTAACAACTTTCTTCGTCGCTACTCCGAACTGACTTCTGAATTCTTATACATTATTTTTAATGCATCCCTTAAACAGAGCTCAGTACCAAAAGACTGGCTCACGGCCAAAGTAATACCGGTGTTTAAATCAGGTGATAATCTTATTCCTAACAACTACAGACCTATATCCCTCATAAGCACATGTTGTAAGCTCTTGGAGCATATTATCGCTAATCACATATCCAACCACTTGGAAGCGAATAACTTTTTTGTAGATTTTCAGCATGGCTTTCGTAGGAAGTTCTCAACCTCAACTCAATTGTTATCTATCGTACACGACTTTGCCAGTGCCATAGATGACCGCCTGCAGATTGACGCAATATTTCTAGACTTGTCAAAGGCATTTGACCGTGTGCCACATGCAAATTTAATTGAAATTCTTAATTCACTTGGACTACCAGAAAATATAGTTCATTGGATTCAGGTTTACTTAGAAAATCGTGCTCAGTTTGTGGAAATTGATGGTGTGAAATCTAATAGCCTGCCTGTCTTATCCGGTGTACCACAGGGGTCAGTGCTGGGA
Organism: Dermacentor silvarum; assembly: GCF_013339745.2. NCBI lineage: Eukaryota > Metazoa > Arthropoda > Arachnida > Ixodida > Ixodidae > Dermacentor > Dermacentor silvarum. The sequence goes on along the minus strand of NC_051154.1, from coordinate 2,103,686 downwards.
CCCCTGCTGTTTCTTATCTATGTAAATGATATTGCTAAAAATGTGGATCCTAATGTCAAGGATCCTAATGGATCCTAATGTGGATCCTAATGTCAAGGTGAAATTGTTTGCTGATGATTGTGTCATTTATTCTTCTGTCAGGAGTTCTTCATGCCAGGATACACTTAACCGTAGTCTTTGTAAACTCGCGGACTGGTGCGACGACAGAGGAATGCAAATAAACTTTTCCAAAACAGTGTCAATGACAATAACATTGAAACGAAAATCGCTACTTTATACTTACCACATTGGCAATCGGAACCTCGAATCTATTACCTCTGTGAAATACTTAGGCATAACAATTAACAGTAACCTCAAATGGGACACCCATATTGACAACATATGCAACAAAGCATTCAAAAAACTTTGCTTTCTACGTAGAAAGCTAAAGAAGTCACCTTCATCTGTCAAGCTGCAAGCTTATCTTTCCCTCGTTCGCCCAGTCCTAGAGTATGCTTCCATAGTGTGGGACCCATACTGTAATAAGGAAATTGATAAACTTGAAAGAATTCAGCGCCTGGCTGCACGGTTTATTTGCTCTGACTACAAAACTTCGTCGTCAGTTTCTGGTATGTTAGGCCAACTTGGACTGGATCCGCTCCATGTGCGCCGTAAAATCGCCAGGCTGAAATTTTTTTACTCATTGTTTCATAATCAAACTGGTTTAGCAAATGCCACATATATTAACCCTGCTCCACACAGGTCGGCACGTATTTTTCATTCTAAAGTAGTCCAGTCGTACTTTGCCTGCACTAATATCTTTCAGAAATCATTTTTTCCACTTACGAGCGAAGAATGGAATCATTTAACGGAATTTGTTGTTGAATGCACATCTTATGTTTCATTTGAAAAACTACTAAAAAATGTTCTTTTGTAAACCCTCTCCTGCTTGGGCAGCATTGCTGCCTGCAGTATTGTGTAAATAAATAAATAAATAAATAAATAAATGTCACGCCGAACGAGCTCCCGACTAAGACGTCAGGCGCGGATCCAGGGAGGATGTCCGGATGTCCTGAACCCCCCCCCCCCCCCCCCTCAGATTTCTGCATCGCCCCTCGCTGACAGGGTCATGGCCCTGTCGCAAGAAATGTGGCTACCATCATTCTTCAAAAGTGTTTTTCGCAAGTACCAGTGGTAGCAGCCATGTAGAAGTACAGCTAGCTCACTCACAAGCTTAGCTGTCTTCCGTAGGGATGTGGTGTCGCGAAGTTGCTATAGTTATTTTTTCTCGTGCGCACCTTGGACCTGGCGCCAGCCGTGCGTTACTGTCCCGACTTCGGCGAGGTCCCTTTCGTCAAGCACGCCCATGTCCGCGTGAGCGCCTTCGCGCCTGATCAACTTAGGTTCCCCTCGGGGTGCCAAACATTACATCCATGGAAAAGACAGGTGTGCGCGGCGTTCCCGTTGGAGAAAGAAAGCTAACAAAGCGGAGCGGCGTCGACAGCAGCAATGGGAATAGGTACAACGTGAACACGGACAGCTAAAGCGGGACCGTGCAAAAGCGGAGAACTTGTGCATCGCAGGACCATGAGTCCGAGGAAGAACGTCACCGTCTGCAGTCATCATGTTTCAGGTGATGATAATGACTTAATGGCATCCCCTCGGAAACGGGGCGGTGACAAATAATCACCTAGCCTGCTTGATTTAATCAGGTATGCTCTACATGTTTCACAGCGAAGCTGTATCATAATCATCATCACCAGCCTATATTTATGTCCACTGCAGGACGAAGGCCTCTCCCTGCGATCTCCAATTACCCCTGTCTTGCGCTAGCTGATTCCAACTTGCGCCCGCAAGTTTTCTAACTTCATCACCCCACCTAGTTCGTACTTCCCTCATAACTCCTGCGAAGCTGTATATGCCTAGGTAAAGCGTCCGTCCGTGCTCAGGAGGGCCCTCCGCAGGAACCAGTGCTCATGCGCAAAAAAAAAAAAGGAATCCTGAGTTGGAAAGGATTCAAGAGCAAGAGGAGAGGGAATGTCTGGGTCTTTCACCTCGGAGTAACACGTGTTGGTGACGTACAGAGCGGTCCACTGTTTAAGGGAACACCGGAGCGCATGGCCTCTGCTCGGCGCTACCGCCGGCCAGCGGCTGCAACAAGTGTTGCAGTGAGCGCTATCTATGGGCGGTGGTTTTTCATCGTCTGCTACCATCGGCTGCCGCGCTTCGGATCGTCGCGAAGCAAGCAGCTCGCGTAATTCGTATTTAATAGCAGCCATTTTCCTTGCAGCTGGAAGGAAAGTGACTGGATAGATTTCTAATCAGATGAATGCCCTAAATGTCAGCAGCATTGGCACTGCCGTCTTTTGTTCGCCTTCTCGTTTCATAAAGATTTGCCCGCTTCAAAAACTTCTACTGTGCACGTCGATTCCAATTTTTCAACGATAGCTCGAGTGATAGCTCTTTATAAAGTAATATGTTCTTTAAAGGCGTCTGTAGATTCTTTGTTCAGCCTACGCACTGCAGCGACTCAAATATACATTAGTACAAATGAAATGGGCACTAAACACGGAGAAATATTCTGTATATAGCTGTACCACAAAGAGACGTCCGTAAAACAAAATTATCATGTTGGTCTTGTAAGTTGAAATGGCAAGAATATCTGCGAGTTAATATTTTGTCTCGTCTAATTTCCTTTCAACTTTGCAACGGCTGGCTGTCAGTGTGTGACCATGCAGTCACTGGCCAACGTTAAAAAGGCGTGATCGACTTGTTTCGCTGCTATCCGAAGCGCGGCAGCGCACGGTTGCAGACGACGAAAGACCACCGCCCACAGCGCTTACTGCGCCTGCGCGAAAATCGTTGCCGCCGCCGGCCGGCGGTGGCGCTGAGCAGAGGTCCCGCGTAGGGTGCCTCGATGCCAGCGCCGCCGTTCAGGGTGGAGACAACCCCGCTGGCACCGCCATATTGAATCACACGAGCTCGGACTCAGCTACGCTTGCGTTCATAAATACTGTTACTCGCGGCGCACTTCCAAGTGCTTTGCCTTGATGAGGATTTTTTTATCGGTATCGCATCTGCACATCTTTATAACCAATAACCATTAACTCGTCGAAGGTCGAAGACGTAAATTTATGGCGCCGGGAATATGCCCCAAGTTGCCTAATTCAATCACATTTAATATGCCGTGTGTATGTTTGAAATACGCACTATTTTTTTGCGCTTCGATGCTTGCTATATAAGGTTTGCGACCCCCTGTGTGTGGAAGTTTTTCTTTTTCGCTGTTGTATTTTGGTTTACACGTCACGCCTCCTTTACCGTAGCCAGCCACTCGCGCACGGCGGTTAGTTTCCCATGCGTTGCGCGTGCGCTTGGCGTTCGTTGCAATTATTTGACGATATCTACGCGCAATTTTGCGGTTTTTGCCCACAAAACTGTGAGCTGACAGGATTAAGCTGGTGTAAAAATAACTACGATGTGAAAATAAGGTTTAGTTAGTGCTGCAGAGAAAAATGTTACGTAACTTGTCTGTGTCAATCTTGCGTAGTACACACAAGAAACCAAACGATGCACAAAATACATTTACTTAGTAATGTCTAGTACAGTCAATCATGAAATAGATATGTACATAAAAAATTTATATGTACTGTGTGGCGCCTGAAGGTTATGTTGAAAGACGAGATAAAAAAAATTCGCAAGGTAGGCTCGACACACACAATTCGGGATAGGGAGAGTTTTTAAATTTATTCATTACATGGGGGGGGGGGGGGGTTTCAAGTGAGTACATCAACCTTATTACACACAATATAAATCGAAAACAAGAATACAAACAAGAAAACGCAACCGCGGGTAATATTAATCAAGATATCCAGCCAGGATGCATCAGCTACCATCGAATACGTCGCATCAGCCAAACACATCAATGGCGAGTACAGAACATTTTATAAATAACCATTAGAACACTGATAACTACATTGAAAAAATAAACAACACTGCATACATATCGCGTACAAAAACCGTAATTGAAACTAAGACAGTCAAATACAGATTAGCAATGTTTTTCACTTCGAAAATATAGTCCATGATGATGTAAGGCTGTTGACTTTAACAGACGGCGCCCATCTTGTCCATTTCCCTCGTACTGGTCCCCTTCAAAGTGTTTCTAAGTAGAAGTAAAACAACAAAAGTGATTATTGATATGAAAAGTTGCCTTGTAAATACAGAGAACCCATTACGGTGCTCAAAAATAAATTTTCGCAGAAGTAATGCTGTATTACCTCGCTTCACACGTTTCGAAGAAATGCACAGGCTACAACAGACACCATGCCAGAAAGCGCCGAAACATTTTGGTCCCATGATGCCCCTTAACTCTACTACACCTGGGCATACTGTGCACAGGCATTTAAAGACCGTCACAGTACCCACTACGATCTCCAATGAGCACGAATGACCATCGGCTTACGAGCACCACGCTACAAATATATTCGTCTAAAAAATCAGCTATATAACGTAACAACCTGAGATCCGCAAGATATTTGCTTAGAATAGAGAAAATCACAATGCTTCGCTTGCCACGTACACAACAGCCGCTCTCCCTAGAAGAAGCACTGCGTTTTTTATTCCCAAATAACCAGTAGCGAAAAAAGAAACTGAGGGAAAAAAACAAGAAAAAAGAGACACACGATGTGTGCTTCCCGTGAAAAAGTAAAATAGGTGGTTTACATGACGATTTGTAGCTAATGTAAGGCTATTTCGCGGCGAAGCATTTTCGTCAGTCCTTAAAATAAGGGTACTACTCGCATAGACTGCGCCGATCAAAACGGCAAAAGCCTATGCGACGCGCGCTCGCAAACCATAGGCTACTCAGACAGCATCGGTGCAGTGCGTAGTTCGTGAGCGAGGATCAGAGAATACTTTCTTATTTAAATGAAAAACACGATGCGATAGTCTAAACTTTCTTGACACTTACCTCGCAAATGTAGGAGCTATCCGTTGCCTTCCAGTGATACCGCTTTACTTGGGCTTCCCATCTCTTCCTTCGCTCTGGGTCCCGGGGGAAGCGTAAACAACGAAGCCCTTTACGCGTCGATCCGGTGCACTTAGGAACACAACAGCCCGTCATGTCGACTCGATACACCTGACAAGCTTGTCATTCATGCGGCTGAACACTGTCCAGCAAGTAGAAGCGTCAGCGAAGCATGCGCGCGCACTGTGTCTCGAACTAAGCACCGGCACCAAGCACTCGCAACCGCTCGCTGTGACTCAAGATGGCGTCGCAGCGAGAAAGCGGCGGCGCGGGGGCGGTCAAAGGATGGCACCACCCTGAACGGCGGCGCTGGCATCGAGGCACCCTAGTCCCGCGTAGAGGTACTGTATATGCTCCCTACGGGAGCAGAGTTGCGCATAGGTGCGCCATTATGTTCCAGCTATGCCGTGAAGCCACTCCTCGCGCGCGCAGGAGGCAAATGCCGCGCGGTGTTTCATTAGCTTTTTTTCTCTGCTGGTCGCGGGCTACATGCGGAAATTGTTCGCAAGCGCTGAGCAAGATGGCACTTTGCTCAGCGCTTCCGAGGCCGGAAGGCAAGAAATTTTTTGAAGGGTGTTTCAAGAAAACTGCACACACGTAAGGTGTCCAATTATGTGAGCGCATACTGGCTGCCGAAACCAGCCGATTAATGATCATCGCCAAGACAACTTTCATGCCTCCAGTTATGTCAGTGGCCGTTAACAGAGCGTCATTTATTACTAAGCGTCGTTCACAGCAGCAGCACGTTTTCGAGATGTGCGGTGCAGACACGTAGATTTAAACGCATTTCAAATGTTCACATGCGCACATTATATGCAAAGCTTATTTTTTACGATTCAATCATGCCGCAGACTAAACAGCTGCTTCGAAGCAGCACATCTGCAAGTAGAAAAATATTCAAGATCCAGAAGCTTCTAGATCAAATTTATTTCGTACAAGGGAATGGATGACCAATGGCTGCTGGCAGCAGGGCAAGAGTGCTGGTTCGTGGAGCCTTGCAGGGCAGAATTCAAAGCTACTGGAAAAGCAACAAGCTATTAAGAGTAACAACAAGTTATTTTTATTGCACTAATCACAACAAGATGGTAAACTTGCAAAGCAGTTATTAACACATTGCAGACTCTAATATAACAACAAATTTTTCTTGATCTTCATACTACTCAGATAACAAGAACCAGTAGTTGAAGACACTGTATCAAGTCAATGTGCAATATTCAACAGCCGTGCTTTGTCTGATACCTAGCAGAAGCCCGCGAGTCTTGTAAATATACCTAGAACAAACTAGCAGTGCAGATGACAACCATCTGTATGTCTGTGCATGACCCTCCATCCCAACATGAGAATGCAGGTCATTAAGGTCAATTTACTATAACACAGCGCTTATTAAACATACAGCCAGAATTTTACATTCCTCATTTCGACTAAGGCCGATCGAACAAGCAAGATATTGCGGGCGGTAAACGCTGGAGCTATCACAGTTGTCTCATAAGCGGCAGCGAGCGAGGTTTTCGCTTACTACAAAACAATGAACTCTAGCACGTACGTCAACCAACGTTACATGGACAATTAGAACGCCGACCAAAAATTAAATAAAGAAACAGAGGAGAGAAAAACCAGGCTGCAGTCGGCAAATTGCAGCTGTTACTATTTACTGTTTCGAACAGACTGTTTACACCCACATAGTCAGAACAATCATACAAGCAACACAGCGAGTTGGGCGAGTTAGTAAGCTAACATGGTTAACGTTCTTGGCGTATATGCGCAGCGCGACACCAACGTGTTGTTCATTCTTTGTCCCGCGTCTGTGTCGCCCGGCACATATACGCCAGAAATCTTACAAGTGAACAACCTCTCATGCCAGGCGTACGCATCTCAGCGTTAACAGGGGTGTTCCGCGAGATAAATGTTGCTTTACGCGTAAACAAGGCGAACTCACCTCGCATATCCTGGTCCTATAGACCTTTTCATCGGGCGAGGAGGAAAGGGCGCGCGACGAACCTTTCCTCCTCTCTGGCTTGGGCGAGCCAGCGCGGCGCGCCTTGAATTTGTTGCCAGTCGCTCGCTGCGGAACGATTTGGAGGTGTTTTAGCTAGTTCTGAGTGCAATTTACGGGATGTCAGTTCTTTCGAGGTCGTCGAACAACCACTGTGTAGCCTTTAGGTGCAGCAGTAGCTACAGTATCTGGAAATTTCTCTTGGGTGTGCAAAAATGCGACGGGCGTCATCAGCCGCACGGTGTGTATGTGTTGTGAACTATGTTGGATGTATCGGTTTTCACTCGACGAAGACTAGTAAAACATTTGCATCAGCCACCGGCAATGTTCTGACGCATTTTAAGTCTAGTAGACTTCAAATCACTATGTTTACGTTAGCCTCCTGCAAAAGGCCGAAGGCTTTGCTCAACACAGCGAGCACTGCGATCGGCAAACCAACACGATGCACACAAGCTTCGTTCTTCGATCGGCATTGCCTTTTTTGCCCTCTAAGGCACAATATACAAACAGGATCGCATAAAGAGAATCCAACAGCTATTTTCAAGGACACAATTTCCGTAAGATCGGTGAATGCGTCGTAGATGACTGAACTTTTGAGACTGGAAAAAAAAGAGTTCATATGTCCTCCTTTTGCGGCAAAATAAAACAGAACACGGGATAACGACGCAATAAGACTTCCCATGGTCGTGCCGCATGCTTGCACCATACGCTATATAGAACCAACAGATCTACAACACATCATTTAGTACTGCCTTGGACGCTCGCGCTGTCTGCAGCTGGTCGTTTGACCACTCGAAAAGTGTGATTCACACTGTACTGTAAGCGGTTATTATTAACCAAACTATTTTATTTGTGGGCGGAAACCTTGTCCAACAAACAAGGCAGTCGCCCGATGTATCTACAGATAACAACTTGAACGCTTGTCAAAGTAAACAGCACAACTTATTCGCCAGCAGAACCGTACCCACGTTATTAGGATCGTCAAATGTTTCATAACTACTCGTTGCAGCTAAACCAGAGCTTAGAATTACAGTGTTGAGAATGCTGCAGTAAGGTAACATTTGTGAATCTAATTTTCAGAAACACTTAACTGATATTCGAGGCTGATTGTAAACTCAAACAAACGCGCACACCTCGCGCTGGGTGTCTCCGTCCGCCCTAACGCCAGCAGAAACTCCAGCCGCCTAATTATTTCAGACTTAAATTCCTTCACTAGGCCTTACAGGACCGTTCCCCACATAGAAGACGCCATTGCATGCTAAATAGACCGCGGGAGAGTGAATAAATCCGCCAGAAACTGCCGCCGAGCGTATACCACAGCATACAACACGGGCGTTCGCCCAAGCCAGCATGCCAACTGCCCATAGATGGCGCCACCGCCTAGGCAATGGCGGCGCCCATGAAAAAACGGTCTATTGGGAGCCGTTGGGTCTCGGACCATACGTAGTAACCACATATCAGCCGACGGCGCACGTCTGTCCGTCCGCACGGCACCGCGTAAAAAGCTTTGCCGCCTTCCGTGCGGTTTGTGCAGTTGGGTGTGCTGCACCCCGTATATACTGGATTACAAGTGTCATTACGATGTGTTTCGTATCACTTCACCAAGCTCATTGACTTAATATCGTCGAATACCGTACGTACCTGCAACCAAGAGCCGCCGAATGAAACGCACGCCGCCCGCTCAACGATCCGCTGATTGCAATGACGATGGCACCGATGGAAACGCGTTGAGTCGCCGTCGCGCCCTAAAGTTGGCTTTGCAGCGGCGTAGTTGAACATTTGACGTCATTTTGCGCCACGTGATGGCGCTCGGCGAATAGCGGTTCGAGCGGCGCCGGAAAAGTTATGCGGAACTCTGCTCCCGTAGGGAGCATATACAGTAACTCTAGTCCCGCGCTCCGGTGTTCCCTTTAACAGTGGACCGCTCTGTACATACATCCTCGCAGCGTCGGGGTGAAGTGCACACGTGCCAAGTGTGAGGGAACAAGAGGAAAGGGAACGTCTGGTTCTTTCGCAGCGTGGGTGTGACGTAGCGCAGCCTTCGGGGAGTGCGCGTGCCAAGTGTGAGGGTACAAGGAGAGAGGGAACGTCTGGCGCGCAATTGGCTGCGCGGTTGGTGACGTTCCTCTTCCGCAGCGAGGCGCGCGCGGGTCATTCTCTCTCCGACATCGCAATGGTACAGGCAGGTGCCGTGCGTTCTCCCGAGGAGCAGCTCGCATACGAAGAACGGCGCCGCTAACAGCGCCGGGAGTCCGCCCGCCGTGCCACCAACGCCAAACGTGTCCGTGTCTCCTTTGCTCGGCATAAAGGGGCGCGTAAAGTGACACATAATTGCGTAATACTGTTCAGAAACACTTTAATATACCCGCGCAACAAACCTTAAGATAAACCCCCCCCCCCCCCCTTTTCAGCTTCGCTGGTGAAGAAGGGTAAAATGAAGGACACCAACCACTGAAAGAATACAAGAAAAGACGCTCCGGCTCCCCTGACGGGAGCCTTGTTCACAATGAAATCAAGGACGTGTGATACAATGTGTATATGGTTTTAAAATATAACGTAAGCAGCGCGTGTAGATAGAGGGCGGGGGGGAGGGTTCCGTCATTCCGGTTGAGGGTACTATCTGTCATTTGGATTAGGAGAGATTCCAAGTGGTGTCTTGAAGTCAAATTTCTTTCTTTTTCTAATATCTTGGCGTTATCCCAATCAATCTTGTGGCCCAAGTCACCTGCATGTTCTGCCAAGGCGTTTGATGCGACTTTTTTTTTTCTTTTTGACATCGTTGTCATGCTGCTTCAACCGCTGTTCGAAATTGCCTGTCTCGCCGATATAGACCTACACCATGTTTGTAAACAGCGGTAGGCACCGTCGATATATTTTAGGCCCTATAGCGACGTCGCGTAGGCTCCGCCCAACGTTTGGCTCCGCCCACGTTCGCCGCCACCGCTTGCACTCGCGGATGGGGCATTTTTTTAATGGGGTGGGGGAGCTAAAACCACGATTTCATAATGAGCACACAGTAATGGGGGCACCGGATTAAGTTTGGCTACGTGAGACTCTTTAATGTGCACCCAATGCACGTTCTTGCATCTCACCCCCATCGGGATACGGCCGAACGAGACGCTAGGCCTAGCTCGTTGACCACCGCAGTGACGGCCGACAGCGCTTGCGGCCTGGCCTGCTGCTCATCATTGTGTGCTTATTTTCGACAACACGATTAATGTGGGCTTAAATGAATCGGTTTTGTCGGTGTCGTTGGTGCGAATAACAAACGAAACTTAGTACTAGCAAGCCAGCCGAGCCGCCTCGCTGAGACGGCCGGTGCTTCGGTTTCCGTCTGCGAGACGAAATGCCGTCGGGTCGTTGCTCCGGATCGCGCCAGTGGTTTAGTACTGGGCGCTGCTTTACGAAACACGCGCAAATTCGAGATAGCTTTTCTATTAAGAACTGTTTTATGTTAAAAACAAGCTGTAGCCGATTTCTACGTCGCCGAGAGCGGCGATAGAAGCGATCGCCTTGGTATTGGGACCGGCAAGGTACCGGCCCTACGGCGACGCCGCCTGTGTAGGCCCGCGCAATGTGAGCTAGCTGTTGTACGCGGCCGTCCGATCGCTCCAACTCTGTACTAACACTGTACATTTTGTTTCGCGCTCGAAATTTAACTGACACGTTTAGGCGAATTTATGACTTCCACACTGCAATAAACGCAGCTGTGACCCTGCTGCCTGCGTATGTGAACGTGTGATAGGATATTTACACTGCTGGTGGCTCAATTCTTTGAGATGAAAACAAATTCGAATGTGACGTGTTTTGTGGGGCATCTGCTCGCTCGACCTACATTCAAGGCTAATCCTAATCTAGCTTTCCCACAGTGTGGCAAGCAATTATAATGGCACGCTAATAAGGATCCTAAGATCGTAACGATCCTAAGATCGGCTAATGCACGCCAATCAAAATAAAAGAGAAGCTTAATGGTTACGAAATGTTTTGCGCATAATGGATGATCTGGTATCATAATCCAACTTTCGCTTTTTACCGCGGCGGCCCATTGCTTGCGACTGTTTTCATCAACAGGAAACCTATGAAAATTTTAGTCTCTTGCGTATTTCGACGCAACTCAGCTCATCCACATACTGCGTTTCTTCCATTGTAAAATCGTAGATTAAAGACCTCACAGATGGAACTGCACAACCACCCCCGAAACCCAGCGGCTGCTGTGGTAGGCGCGACACGGGCGGCGGCTCGGCGGCGGAGTGCCTACCAAGCGAAACTAAATTTCGACGACAGCGCCACCGCATTTTCGTGACGTAGCGCCGTGGTGTAGGTCTATATACGCAGTCGCAGTCTTCACATGGAATCCCGTAGACGATGCCAGGAAACTTTGTCTTCGGAAGCTTGTCCTTCACGTTTACCAGCCGATGGCGTAATTTTTGGGATGACACGTGAGCTACCTGGACGTCATAGCCACGTAGAACGCGGGCTAAGCCCTCGCTCACACCAAGCACATACGGTTTGGGGGCGCGTTTTCTTGGGAGCACACAGTCAGGTCTTGGGGGCTGAGACAGAAGGCGTTCCACCGAGTTCACAAACGACCCCGGGTAGCCACATGCCGAGAGATTTTGGCACACTTCTTGCAGGTCAGCAGCCCGGCTTTGTGGCGTTGTGCAGATACGGTTGGTTCTGTCAAGACACGGTACCACCGATCTCTTCTGGTTCGTCGGGTGCACTGAATTAAAATGCAGATATCTGTCTGTGTGTGTGCTCTTTCTGTACCCGGAAAATGCCAGGTTGTGCCGGTCACGTTTCGCGACGACGTCCAGAAAAGGTAGCTCGCCGTCTTTTTCTTCGTCGACTGTGAATTGGATAGACGCTTCAATACTATTCAAATGCGACAAAAATGAAGAAATTTCTTCTCGCTTAATTATGCCGAACACATCGTCTACGTAACGTAGGAAGACCCTGGGCGGCGAGTTGAAAGAGGCGAGTGCTCGCCGCTCAAGCAATTGCATCGTTAAATTTGCAGCAGTTACCGAAATAGATGCACCCATCGGTGTCCCGTGCACTTGCCTGTAGAAGGTGCCTTCAAAAGTGAAGGCAGAACAGAAGGAGCCTCTTCAAGTCAGGAACGTCGATGGGTGTCCTTTCTGGTAGGGTCATCGTCCAGAGCGGCGGCGCAAGCTGGTCAAGTGTTTCTCCGAGCGTGAAACACGCCCGCGAATACACACGCAAAGTGCCTCGAGCGACCAGTCGCGCGGCAATTCTGCGTGTATTCGCGGGCTCCTTTCACACTCGAAAAAACACATGTATGTAACACGTATTGAGCAACAGGAAGCTGTATTCGGAGTTTTTCATGCTGCTCTACAATTTTCTCATTGACACTTTGACAATTAGGACAGTACTTCTCAAGTTAGATAATTAATTACAATTAGCTAATTAAATCTCAGTAACGAAAAATTACTGGCGGCTACTCCATTGCACTGGAAACAATACGCACTAGGTTTGCTTCGCGTAACGCCGTTCCTCTTTTTTAAAATCATCCTGCGTGATAGCTGGGACACCCTGTATATATTGTGACCAAGTGCAATAAATCATTAGTTCTTAGTAGCGCTGTGTCCTGTGTGCTTTCTCTCGTGTCGTGCGTTTCTTTGCGCTAAAAACTGTTAACTTGTTTAGTTTGTTTATGTTAGAAGCTCACCGATATTCTGAAAGAGTTCGTTTGCGCGGGCATATATTTTTCAAACTATTTTCTCGATATTTCCTTCTTTTTGTGATTGAATCCTGTAGTGGCGCGCTTGAGTATCACTTCACTTTACGGAAGTGTTCATGAGATTTTTTCTTTGAAAGTAAAGTGCGTTATTGGAAGGAGCCACTGTGTAACTACACCTTTTTAGCAAGTGGGCTCTATGGTGTTGGGCTGCTGAGCATGAGGTCGCGGGATCAAATCCCGGCCACGGCGGCCGCATTTCGGTGGGGGCGAAATGCGAAAACACCCGTGTACTTAGATTTAGGTGCGCGTTAAAGAACCCCAGGTGGTCCAAATTTTTGGAGTCCCCCACTACGGCGTGCCTCATTATCAGATCGTGGTTTTCCACGTAAGACCCCATGATTTAATCTAAATTTTTAGCATTTTGAGTTTCGTTTAGTGCGTGGAAGTACTTATGAATAAGCGCGAATCTTCTTGTAGTCTGGAGTGCATAATTTGCGCAAGAATTTTTTGTTGCTTCTTTAGTGCGCGTCCTTTGTGGAAAATATAAATAAAATGTTTGTGCGTGAGTCGCACGTATGAGTTGAGTTGTGAACGCAAAGTGAAAGCGAGTTGATAGTACACCCGTGAAGCCAACGAGGCTCTCAGTGGCACTAGTACGTGCGTTAATGACGGATGTCGAGTACAAGCAGACTGTTCATGGTGTTTGTGCTGCGTATGATATTTCAGTTATCAATTATTTAGAGCATTTTCGTGCATAATACCTTGGTATCGTGTAGCGCGACAGTCTGGCTTAGTTTAAATCAGAGGTACGTACATGAGAGCTCGCTGTAGTGACACACAACTTTTGGTTCAAATTATTGGGTCAAGCGAAGCCTGGCGGATTTAAGCGGAAATGACGCTTCCGTATCGGATGTTGCGAGAAGGTTTTAAAATGCTGATCTAATTTCAAAATTGTGGGCTTCAGCGAAAGTTTGGTGATTTGATGGCTTCTTTGGTGCTGTTATTAGATAAGGCACGTGCGTTGGTTTGTCCACTAGACCCGATGGCTCTCGGTGCAGGCATGGTGCTTTCGTGTGCCCTATGGTTGTATGTGTTCTTTTGTGTTCCGAGGGAGAAGATCACAACGAAGCCAATGCTGGGACCTCAAGCTCCAGTGTGAAAGCGGCCATCCTTTCAAGAACAAACCCCGAGGTCGCGACTGAACACCGACGCTTCGGGCAACCTGACAGATGGTCACCCTCAGGTTGGATCTCCCGGCGGCGGAGGAGTCTGTTACGTCTCAAGACAGTAGCGCGCATTCTTTAGGTGCTGTCCCCGAAGCAGCCCCTTTCACCAGCGCCGTCCAGACGGTGACACTGCTCGACGCCGACCATGACAAGCTGATCGTCACGGAGATGGTACTGATTGATGCGAGGGGCCAACATCGTGGAATTAATTACGTGGGAACGGCGATCACTACGGTCTCACAGATTGCCACGTGTTTGCCTCGTATGCGGGGGCGACCGCGCAACATCGCAAGCGGAGGCCGGTGGAAAGGTGCGACGCCATGGGCGGGATATTGATAACGGCCTACGATTGTGACTGGCCGAGACACAGCGATCAGATTCCCTAGTCTGGTCGCATAGGGAAGACGACTGCTTTATAAGCGGACACATTTGGTGCATTCTGGCGTGATCTCAGGTGTGCCGAGACATGCCGTGAGTCAGACAGTCAAAGTGCTCCTACATGGACTGGGCTTCCATATCTGGAGCCAATGTAGATACTGTAAATAAACCTTTTTTTCCCTCTCGCTCCTACTCCCGGACGTATTCATCCCTGTGGCTGGAAGGGTCTGCGGCCTAAACGCTACCCCGAGTCCCGACAGGGATCTGCTCCATGTTACAGCGAAGCTGCATGGCATTCGTTGGTCGTAAAATTTCGCGGCGTAAACACAAAACTCCAGGTCAACGATTGAAGGCAAACGGCATATATTGCGTTGCAATCAGGCATATATATATATATATAAGAAGCCAACAAACAAAGATACCAAGGACAACACAGGGGAAATTCACTTGCTATTTGAATTGAAGTAATGATAACTTAATGTAAATGAAAATGGATGAAAAAACAATGGTCCGCAGGTGGGGAATGATCCAACGTCTCCGCATTACGCGTGCGATGCTCTTACCATTGAGCTACCACACGGAGCCGTTCTCCCATCCACTTTCTGGGGTATTTATGTTTTACAACTAGAACTAACCCTGGTAACTTCCTATATGTTGTCCTTGGTTTCTTTGTTCGTCGGCTTCTTATATGATTAATAACAATCGGGCCCCTCGGTTCCCTTTCTTCTCGTTCGTTACATAACGAGGGCTCGAATACGGCAACATTAATGCCTTCAGGTAGCATATGTGGGTTTATTGACCAGTTGCCATCGCCCAAAAAGATCCCGGGCTCGTGACAGCTTGTGGCAGAAAGGATGTTCCACATCCGCCGCCACGCTTTGTGAGTGGTGGCGCTGGCTAACACTCCCAGGGTTAGCTCTAGTTGTAAAACATAAATACCCCAAAAAGTGGATGGGAAAGCGGCTCCGCGGTAGCTCAATGGTGAGAGCATCGCAAGTGTAATGCGAAGACGTGGCATCGTTCCCCACCTGTGGACAGTTGTTTTTTCAACCGTTTTCATTTCCATTAATTTATCAATTCCTTAATTCAATTAGTAAGTATAAGTAATTTCTCCTATGTTGTCCATGGTCTCGTTGTTTGTTGGCATCTTATATAATTAATATTAATCGGGCCCCTCGGTCCCCTATCCTCTCGTTCATTACATAACGAAGGCTCGAATCCGGCAACATTGATGCCTTCAGGTAGCATATGTGGGTTTGTTGACTAGTTGCCATCGCCCAAGAAGATCACGTGCTCGTGACGCCTGTGGCAGAAAGGATGTTCCACATCCGCCGCCATGGTTTGTGAGTGGTGGCGCTGGCTAACACTCCCAGGGTTAGTTCTAGTTGTAAAACATAAATACCCCAGAAAGTGGATGGGAAAGCGGCTCCGCGGTAGCTCAATGGTGAGAGCATCGCAAGTGTAATGCGAAGACGTTTCATCGTTCCCCACCTGTGGACAGTTGTTTTTTCAACCGTTTTCATTTCCATTAATTTATCAATTCCTTAATTCAATTAGTAAGTATAAGTAATTTCTCCTATGTTGTCCATGGTCTCGTTGTTTGTTGGCATCTTATATAATTAATATTAATCGGGCCCCTCGGTCCCCTATCCTCTCGTTCATTACATAACGAAGGCTCGAATCCGGCAACATTGATGCCTTCAGGTAGCATATGTGGGTTTGTTGACTAGTTGCCATCGCCCAAGAAGATCCCGGGCTCGTGACGCTTGTGGCAGAAAGGATGTTCCACATCCGCCGCCACGCTTTGTGAGTGGTGGCGCTGGCTAACACTCCCAGGGTTAGCTCTAGTTGTAAAACATAAATACCCCAAAAAGTGGATGGGAAAGCGGCTCCGCGGTAGCTCAATGGTGAGAGCATCGCAAGTGTAATGCGAAGACGTGGCATCGTTCCCCACCTGTGGACAGTTGTTTTTTCAACCGTTTTCATTTCCATTAATTTATCAATTCCTTAATTCAATTAGTAAGTATAAGTAATTTCTCCTATGTTGTCCTTGGTTTCTTTGTTCGTCGGCTTCTTATATGATTAATAACAATCGGGCCCCTCGGTTCCCTTTCTTCTCGTTCGTTACATAACGAGGGCTCGAATACGGCAACATTAATGCCTTCAGGTAGCATATGTGGGTTTATTGACCAGTTGCCATCGCCCAAAAAGATCCCGGGCTCGTGACGCTTGTGGCAGAAAGGATGTTCCACATCCGCCGCCACGCTTTGTGAGTGGTGGCGCTGGCTAACACTCCCAGGGTTAGCTCTAGTTGTAAAACATAAATACCCCAAAAAGTGGATGGGAAAGCGGCTCCGCGGTAGCTCAATGGTGAGAGCATCGCAAGTGTAATGCGAAGACGTGGCATCGTTCCCCACCTGTGGACAGTTGTTTTTTCAACCGTTTTCATTTCCATTAATTTATCAATTCCTTAATTCAATTAGTAAGTATAAGTAATTTCTCCTATGTTGTCCATGGTCTCGTTGTTTGTTGGCATCTTATATAATTAATATTAATCGGGCCCCTCGGTCCCCTATCCTCTCGTTCATTACATAACGAAGGCTCGAATCCGGCAACATTGATGCCTTCAGGTAGCATATGTGGGTTTGTTGACTAGTTGCCATCGCCCAAGAAGATCACGTGCTCGTGACGCCTGTGGCAGAAAGGATGTTCCACATCCGCCGCCATGGTTTGTGAGTGGTGGCGCTGGCTAACACTCCCAGGGTTAGTTCTAGTTGTAAAACATAAATACCCCAGAAAGTGGATGGGAAAGCGGCTCCGCGGTAGCTCAATGGTGAGAGCATCGCAAGTGTAATGCGAAGACGTTTCATCGTTCCCCACCTGTGGACAGTTGTTTTTTCAACCGTTTTCATTTCCATTAATTTATCAATTCCTTAATTCAATTAGTAAGTATAAGTAATTTCTCCTATGTTGTCCATGGTCTCGTTGTTTGTTGGCATCTTATATAATTAATATTAATCGGGCCCCTCGGTCCCCTATCCTCTCGTTCATTACATAACGAAGGCTCGAATCCGGCAACATTGATGCCTTCAGGTAGCATATGTGGGTTTGTTGACTAGTTGCCATCGCCCAAGAAGATCCCGGGCTCGTGACGCTTGTGGCAGAAAGGATGTTCCACATCCGCCGCCACGCTTTGTGAGTGGTGGCGCTGGCTAACACTCCCAGGGTTAGCTCTAGTTGTAAAACATAAATACCCCAAAAAGTGGATGGGAAAGCGGCTCCGCGGTAGCTCAATGGTGAGAGCATCGCAAGTGTAATGCGAAGACGTGGCATCGTTCCCCACCTGTGGACAGTTGCTTTTTCAACCGTTTTCATTTCCATTAATTTATCAATTCCTTAATTCAATTAGTAAGTATAAGTAATTTCTCCTATGTTGTCCTTGGTTTCTTTGTTCGTCGGCTTCTTATATGATTAATAACAATCGGGCCCCTCGGTTCCCTTTCTTCTCGTTCGTTACATAACGAGGGCTCGAATACGGCAACATTAATGCCTTCAGGTAGCATATGTGGGTTTATTGACCAGTTGCCATCGCCCAAAAAGATCCCGGGCTCGTGACGCTTGTGGCAGAAAGGATGTTCCACATCCGCCGCCACGCTTTGTGAGTGGTGGCGCTGGCTAACACTCCCAGGGTTAGCTCTAGTTGTAAAACATATATACCCCAAAAAGTGGATGGGAAAGCGGCTCCGCGGTAGCTCAATGGTGAGAGCATCGCAAGTGTAATGCGAAGACGTGGCATCGTTCCCCACCTGTGGACAGTTGTTTTTTCAACCGTTTTCATTTCCATTAATTTATCAATTCCTTAATTCAATTAGTAAGTATAAGTAATTTCTCCTATGTTGTCCATGGTCTCGTTGTTTGTTGGCATCTTATATAATTAATATTAATCGGGCCCCTCGGTCCCCTATCCTCTCGTTCATTACATAACGAAGGCTCGAATCCGGCAACATTGATGCCTTCAGGTAGCATATGTGGGTTTGTTGACTAGTTGCCATCGCCCAAGAAGATCACGTGCTCGTGACGCCTGTGGCAGAAAGGATGTTCCACATCCGCCGCCATGGTTTGTGAGTGGTGGCGCTGGCTAACACTCCCAGGGTTAGTTCTAGTGGTAAAACATAAATACCCCAGAAAGTGGATGGGAAAGCGGCTCCGCGGTAGCTCAATGGTGAGAGCATCGCAAGTGTAATGCGAAGACGTTTCATCGTTCCCCACCTGTGGACAGTTGTTTTTTCAACCGTTTTCATTTCCATTAATTTATCAATTCCTTAATTCAATTAGTAAGTATAAGTAATTTCTCCTATGTTGTCCATGGTCTCGTTGTTTGTTGGCTTCTTATATGATTAACAATAATCGGGCCCCTCGGTCCCCTTTCTTCTCGTTCATTACATAACGAAGGCTCGAATCCGGCAACATTGATGCCTTCAGGTAGCATATGTGGGTTTGTTGACTAGTTGCCATCGCCCAAAAAGATCACGTGCTCGTGACGCCTGCGGCAGAAAGGATGTTCCACATCCGCCACCATGGTTTGTGAGTGGTGGTGCTGGCTAACACTCCCAGGGTTAGTTCTGTGGGGATCGAGGTGCCTTCCCGCGCCTCGTCCCCCAGCTCGCGCGTGGCGCTTAGCTCGATCCCCGGGAACCGCCGCCGTAACGGCAACATGGCGGACACGGCTAGCGCGCCGGACTTACTTTCCCGCGCAAACCGTGCTTCTCCCCCCCGGGATTGGACTTGCCCCGCGAGACACATCACCGGGACGCGCCCTGATTGGCCTCCCGCGCGGCGGCCCCCGGGCACCCTCTCCACCCGAGCTCTCGTCCGCTGAGCGCTTCCTCGCCGCGGCAGAGAGAGGCTCACAGGCTCGCAACGAGGTGGTTACATGAGACCTTTGTTCTCGCGACTCCTCGTTATCGCGCTTGGCGGACCGCTACCCGGTTAGCCCTAGCGCAGCGGGCGCGCGTACTCGATCGGTCTTGCGGCGAGCCTTGGCCCGTAAGCGCCGTGACTGTAGCACTGAGCTCTACCTTGGGTGAATAAACCCGTGTTTGTTGGCGATCTGACTCCGGAGCCTTCTCTGCGCCGTGTCGGAGAGTCGACGAACCCTGCCGTAGCGCCTTTGTGCGTTGCGGAGTGGAGGAGCGTCGTGCCCTTTCCTGACCGTCGCTCGTAGGGTAAGCCTTGTGCAAACCCATCTCCACATAACTGGCGCCCAACGTGGTTTCGGCATGGCATCAGAGCAGGCCCCTTCACGGCCCTCGTTCCTGCCTCACCCCCTGGCTGCGGACTTATCGTCCTTCGGAGCGAACGACACCGATAGCACGAGGTAGGTTCGCCTTCGCGACCCTCTGCTTTCGGCCACCTTGAGCGATCCCTTCCTTGGAGCGCCCTAGGTGATGTCGACAGCTCGGATGTGTACGCTAGTCCTATATCGCCACGCCAGTTACGGGTTTTATCAACTGTTTGAGACGCGCGGGGAGCAGGTGCCTACTAGCCCCTCCGGCGTGCTGTCTCCGCTCGCTGGCCTTTGTCCCGAGCTCAGTTGTGCCCAACGTGCCGCATCGGAGCCACCCCGCTTAGATGCTCGCACGAATACGCTCGCCGGCCTCCCTTTGTCCCGAGCGTCGTTCGTCGCGCCATGTGCCGCATCGGAGCCACCCTGCTTAGATGCTCGCACGAATACGCTCGCCGGCCTCCCTTTGTCCCGAGCGTCGTTCACTGCGCCATGGGCCGCATCGGAGCCACCCTGCTTAGATGCGCGCACGCATACGCTCGATGGCCCTTTGTCCCGAGCGCCTTTCTCGGACGAATACGCCGCGGTGCAGCCTTCCCGCTACGCCGTAGGCGCGAGCTCGCTCGCTGGCCTTCCTTTGTCCCGAGCGCAGTTCGGTGTCCCGTGCGCCGCAGCTGAGCCTCCCTGCCTCGCTGTTGGTGCAAATTGCTCGCTGGCCTCTCCTTGTCCCGAGCGCAGCTGGGAAGCAATGTCGAGCGCGAGCCACCCCGCTCAGCCGACAAAGTCGCCGCGTTTTCCGCCTACCGCTTGTCTCACGCGCATCCGAGCGACATTTTCGACGTGCGTGAGTCACCCCGCTCCGCTGTCGATCCGTCTGCCGGTCATGTGAGGCCTCATGCGCCTGTCGGAGCGGCAGCCCAGCTCTTTGCCGTTCACTGGCCCCATTCGATCGGTCGTGCATTGAGCGGACCACCTGTCCGTTGGTCCTTTTTGCTCTCTGGAAGTTGGTGTTAGCGTACGTGCTGTTTGCCGTGGAGACGTACAATCCGGCTTAAGCGCTTGTGCGAGCCATCGGGCCGCCTCGCGCGCTGGGCGTTGACATGGCAGTGGTACCTTGTTCTGCGCTACCGGAAAGGGAGTTCAAACGTGGTGGCGGACGCTTTGTCGCGAGCCCCTGTTTCGGCGTTTGATCCTTTGGTCCGCCACTCCCGTGAGCATTCGCACCAAGTAGAAGCCGGAGCCTCAGTCTCCAATGGCTCAAAAGGCGCGAACCTCATGCACTTAGTAGAGACCGGAGCCTGTGTCTCCAATGGCTCGAAAGGCGCGACCCCCGACGGCGAAGCGATCCTCGGATTGCCAGCCCCGGGAGAGGACGTTTACCTGGTGGATCCCGTTTCCTCATCGGGTATTGTCTTCAGCAAGCAAGAGCTGCTAAAGGCTCAGCAGAGCGATCCATTTTGTAAATAGAAATCCTTGACAGGCTCCAAGAGCCGAGCTCCCAAGAGGAGTGGGGTGGCAAAGCCGCCGGGCGTACCCGGACAGCTAGTATTGCTGCGGGCACGTTGGATACGTATCTGCTTAACGCCGATAAAGCTCTCCTGCGCTATATCCCATCTGAGGAGGCTCCCCAGGAGTCATTCAAGGTGGTGATAACCCGCAGTCTAAGGAAAGCCACCCTGAGCTATTTCCACGACTCGCGGGTGGCCGGACATGCGAGTGGCCTTAAGACTTTCCAAAAGTTGTGCCGCTCCGCTACCTGGCCAGGCATGAAGCGTGACGCTCTTCACTACGCCCGCTCATGCCGCGTGTGCCAATGTGTGAAGCCTCGCGCGGGCAAACCCCCCGGGCTCATGCAGCCATTCGACAGCCAGCTACCCTGGCAAGTCACGGCCTGTGACATTATGGGACCTTTTCCCAGAAGCCGGCGAGGCTACGTTTTTCTCCTGGCTGTCACAGATCACTTCACGAAATGGGTTGAACTTTTTCCCCTTCGGAAGTTAACGGCACGCGCAATCTGGGACAAGTTGACCGAGGTCTTTTAACCGCTTTGGCTTTCCGGCGGAACTGATAACGGACAACGCGTCCTACTTCACGGCCAAGATGTTCGTGGACGCGTGTGCTGCCTTTGGCATTAAGCACCGCAAGACAACCACGTATCACCCACAGGCCAACCCGACAGAACGGATTAACCGGAACCTCAAGCCCTTGCTCGCGGCCTTTGCCCAGCAACATAGGGATTGGGATGTCTGTCTTAACGAGATAGGCTTCTCCTTGCGGTCCACGGTGAACCGTTCGACTGGGTACACGCCCGCTTTCCTCAGCATCGGGAGGGAGCTGCCAAACCCCATGGACCGTGTTCTGCGGACCGGCAGCGGGGCGTGCGCCACGAAAGCCGGCCTTTCCGGCTACGCGGCGTAACTGCGCTCACGGATGGACGCGGCCCTTGGCCTGGCCCGTTCCAACCTGGCAAAAGCGCGAGCTGGACAAAAAGCCCAGTACGACCGGTCACATAGGGACGTGCACTATGGTGTCGGCGATCTCGTCCTCAGACGCAACCATGTCTTGAGTGACGCCGCCAAAGGCATCTCTGCCTCCCTGTCGGCCAAATGGTTGGGCCCGTACCGAGTGGAGACCAAAATGTCCCCTCTGGTATACAAGCTGGCTGACTCCCAAGGGAGACCAGTCGGCGGTCCAGTTCACGTCTGGGACCTCAAACCTTTCGTTGCCCGTAGCAACGACTGGGGAGAAAGGGAGGCGGTCAACGAACCGCAGGCAAACCGTGATACGGCTGGCCCCAGGCCACGCCACCGGTACAACCTACGGAAACGCACCTAGGCAGGTTTTCTCCCACCAGCTGGTAGTCGGACTTTATTCCCTACCACGCCGATGAACGGAGAGACACAGCTACGGTGCGAAGGCACACGTTGAAGTGGTGACAGGCCCATGTGGCCTAATATACCCTCTTATGTGTTGCCCAAGCCTCAGCCTGGCAAACGCCCCTTTTTGGGCTGTCAGCCAGGCGGGCAGCTTCCTTGGCACGCCGGCTATGCCGGGGGGCGTTCCTGTGCTTCACCTTGTGTCGTCCAGTCTGCTCCCTGCGCAGGTCTCCATTGTGCCACCAGTCTTGCTGACCACGATGCCGGCTGTCCCTGGCCCTACCATGTCAGCCTGTTGCCGACCTCAAGGCCTGCTGCTCCTGGTCCTTCCGCCATGAATGACTCCTGCCTGTGGGGGCCACGAACTTGTGCCAGCTTTGCCTCCTGCTGCCTGGGCTGCCGCTAATTGTGGCTGGTCCCCAATCAGGCGCTGACCTCTGGCCGAGGATGGTCACTCCGGCTGCCGCTGCTGACCTGGCTGCCGGTTATCCCGGCCTGCTGTTCCTGCTAGCGTGCAATCCGGGGAGCCCAGTGACTTCTGTGGTGGCTGCTGCGCCAAAAGGGCAGCCACGCCTCGCGCGTTCCTGGCTGCTCCAGTCCCGCGGACCCCAAGCGTTGCTGGCGGTCCCATAGCGCTGCCCCGCCCCGTCCTTCCTGGGCTGCCGACTCTTCCACCTGGCAGGGGGTCCTTCCAGTGTGCGGAACTTTGGTGGCCAAGGCAAACCCCTGGCTTTGTGTCAAGAGAAGCGACGTCTTCACCTTTTTGGACTGCTGTGGCCCCTTCTCCCTGTCCTGGTCCTGAGGAAGACGACGACACCCTCTTGGACTTTGCCCCGTTGGCTTAGCCCTCTTTGGCTGAGTCAACCTTGCCACTTGGCCTCGGTCAGCCTATTTGGAGGCTGGCCTCGGTCTTTAGGAGGGGGGAATGTGGGGATCGAGGTGTCTTCCCGCGCCTCGTCCCCCAGCTCGCGCGTGGCGCTTAGCTCGATCCCCGGGAACCGCCGCCGTAACGGCAACATGGCGGACACGGCTAGCGCGCCGGACTTACTTTCCCGCGCAAACCGTGCTTCTCCCCCCCGGGATTGGACTTGCCCCGCGAGACACGTCACCGGGACGCGCCCTGATTGGCCTCCCGCGCGGCGGCCCCCGGGCACCCTCTCCACCCGAGCTCTCGTCCGCTGAGCGCTTCCTCGCCTCTGCGATCTTTCTCTTCTCTATCATTCCCACATCCCCTCTGTGCAACGCGGTTGAGGTGTCCTCTATTGAGAGACAGTTATCGCGTTGCACTTAACCCAACATTTCACCCCCTTTTCCACAACAATCTCACTCCTCGCCGCGGCAGAGAGAGGCTCACAGGCTCGCAACGAGGTGGTTACATGAGACCTTTGTTCTCGCGACTCCTCGTTATCGCGCTTGGCGGACCGCTACCCGGTTAGCCCTAGCGCAGCGGGCGCGCGTACTCGATCGGTCTTGCGGCGAGCCTTGGCCCGTAAGCGCCGTGACTGCAGCACTGAGCTCTACCTTGGGTGAATAAACCCGTGTTTGTTGGCGATCTGACTCCGGAGCCTTCTCTGCGCCGTGTCGGAGAGTCGACGAACCCTGCCGTAGCGCCTTTGTGCGTTGCGGAGTGGAGGAGCGTCGTGCCCTTTCCTGACCGTCGCTCGTAGGGTAAGCCTTGTGCAAACCCATCTCCACAGTTCTAGTTGTAAAACATAAATACCCCAGAAAGTGGATGGGAAATAGGCTCCGCGGTAGCTCAATGGTGAGAGCATCGCACGCGTAATGCGAAGACGTGGTATCGTTCCCCACCTGTGGACCGTTGTTTTTTCAACCGTTTTCATTTCCATTAATTTATCAATTCCATAATTCAATTAGTAAGTATAAGTAATTTCCCCTATGTTGTCGTTGGTCTCGTTGTTTGTTGGCTTCTTATATGATTAATATTAATCGGGCCCCTCGGTCCCCTTTCCTCTCGTTCATTACATAACGAAGGCTCGAATCCGGCAACATTGATGCCTTCAGGTAGCATATGTGGGTTTATTGACCAGTTGCCGTCGCCCAAAAAATCACGTGCTCGTGACGCCTGCGGCAGAAAGGATGTTCCACAGCCGCCACCATGGTTTGTGAGTGGTGGCGCTGGCTAACATTCCCAGGGTTAGTTCTATTTGTAAAACATAAATTCCCCAGAAAGTGGATCGGAAAGCGGCTCAGTGGTAGCTCAATGGTTAGAGCATCGCACGCGTAATGCGAAGACGTGGGATCGTTCCCCACCTGTGGGCAGTTGTTTTATTGCGATAGCAATTATATGGACACTTCAACCGGATTTCTGCCATCGCCGTCGCCGTCGCCGTGAGGTTCCGTATAGATAAAATCTTCACCGCGCGCCGTATGCCCGAGCGGAAGCGTGCGGGGACGCGCGCTGTCACGGAGAGCGAACGCACTCAATCTCCCACGCGCCAGATATGAAGCGGGAAGCCAGCGCCGGAGGGAGCCGGGGGGGGGGGGGGGGGGGGGCATTTCTACTTTGCCAACAACCGCGCTCGTCGCTCGACCGCACCGTCTCTTATCTCTCCCACGCGCAAGCAAGGCAGCGGGAAGCCAGCGCCGGAGTAGGCGGGGGGGGGGGGGGGGGGGCGCACTTCTCCTCTGCCAACAACCGCGCTCATCGCTCGCCGCACCGTCTCTTATCTCCACACGGCTCTGACCTTTATGCACTGTGCATTCGCCGCTCAGTTTCTGTTGAAGCGATAGACCGCACGTACCTTCGCCCGCAGCGGCGTATGCTTGCTGCCAGCGTTTTGACAGTCGTTGTCTGCAGTCATTCAGTGTGATCTATTCATGTTTGTTTGTGCGCGCTCACACCACGCTTGTTCATTCAGTTAGTAATAGTCGGGCTACATTTTCCAACGCACGCTACACATGCAATGCTGCCCGGATCGGCAGTGCAGCGCTACAGGTGTGTCCCTTCGCACGCGCGCTGCCCACGGGAAGCGCTTTTCATCAACACCACCGTTTCACACGCGCCTTCTCGTGGTCATCGAGTCTCTCTTCATGTCGGTCTACTTACGCCGCAGCACACCTGCTTACTTAATCAGCTCATGTTTACTACAATTCATATTGCTACCAAAGCCGCTCACCTTACTTCGTATGACATTGCTGTGTTGCTATCGCATTCATTGCTTCGCCCTTAGGGCGAAACTGTGACATTTTTTTGATCCGTTTTCATTTCCATTAATTTATCATTTCCTTAATTCAATTAGTAAGTATAAGCAATTTCCCCTATGTTGTCCTTGGTCTCACTGTTTGTTGGCTTCTTATATGATTAACAATAATCGGGCCCCTCGGTCCCCTTTCTTCTCGTTCATTACATAACGAAGGCTCGAATCCGGCAACATTGATGCCTTCCGGTAGCATATGTGGGTTTATTGACCAGTTGCAATCGCCCAAGAAGATCACGTGCTCGTGACGCCTGCGGCAGAAAGGATGTTCCACATCCGCCGCCATGGTTTGTGAGTGGTGGCGCTGGCTAACACTCCCAGGGTTAGCTCTAGTTGTAAAACATAAATACCCCAAAAAGTGGATGGGAAAGCGGCTCCGCGGTATCTCAATAGTGAGATCATCGCAAGCGTAATGCGAAGACGTGGCATCGTTCCCCACCTGTGGACAGTTGTTTTTTCAACCGTTTTCATTTCCATTAATTTATCAATTCCTTAATTCAATTAGTAAGTATAAGTAATTTCTCCTATGTTGTCCATGGTCTCGTTGTTTGTTGGCTTCTTATATGATTAATAATAATCGGGCCCCTCGGTCCCCTTTCTTCTCGTTCATTACATAACGAAGGCTCGAATCCGGCAACATTGAGGCCTTCAGGTAGCATATGTGGGTTTATTGACCAGTTGCCATCGCCCAAAAAGATCACGTGCTCGTGACGCCTGCGGCAGAAAGGATGTTCCACTTCCGCCGCCATGGTTTGTGAGTGGTGGCGCTGACTAACACTCCCAGGGTTAGTTAAAGTTGTAAAACATAAATACCCCAGAAAGTGGATGGGAAATAGGCTCCGCGGTAGCTCAATGGTGAGAGCATCGCACGCGTAATGCGAAGACGTGGGATCGTTCCACACCTGTGGACAGTTGTTTTTCATCCGTTTTCATTTCCATTAATTTATCAATTCCTTAATTCAATTAGTAAGTATAAGTAATTTCTCCTATGTTGTCCATGGTCTCGTTGTTTGTTGGCTTCTTATATGATTAATAATAATCGGGCCCCTCGGTTCTCTTTCTTCTCGTTCATTACATAACGAAGGCTCGAATCCGGCAACATTGAGGCCTTCAGGTAGCATATGTGGGTTTATTGACCAGTTGCCATCGCCCAAAAAGATCACGTGCTCGTGACGCCTGCGGCAGAAAGGATGTTCCACTTCCGCCGCCATGGTTTGTGAGTGGTGGCGCTGACTAACACTCCCAGGGTTAGTTAAAGTTGTAAAACATAAATACCCCAGAAAGTGGATGGGAAATAGGCTCCGCGGTAGCTCAATGGTGAGAGCATCGCACGCGTAATGCGAAGACGTGGGATCGTTCCACACCTGTGGACAGTTGTTTTTCATCCGTTTTCATTTCCATTAATTTATCATTTCCTTAATTCAATTAGTAAGTATAAGCAATTTACCCTATGTTGTCTTTGGTCTCGTTGTTTGTTGGCTTCTTATATGATTAATAATAATCGGGCCCCTCGGTCCCCTTTCTTCTCGTTCATTACATAACGAAGGCTCGAATCCGGCAACATTGAGGCCTTCAGGTAGCATATGTGGGTTTATTGACCAGTTGCCATCGCCCAAAAAGATCACGTGCTCGTGACGCCTGCGGCAGAAAGGATGTTCCACTTCCGCCGCCATGGTTTGTGAGTGGTGGCGCTGACTAACACTCCCAGGGTTAGTTAAAGTTGTAAAACATAAATACCCCAGAAAGTGGATGGGAAATAGGCTCCGCGGTAGCTCAATGGTGAGAGCATCGCACGCGTAATGCGAAGACGTGGGATCGTTCCACACCTGTGGACAGTTGTTTTTTCAACCGTTTTCATTTCAAATAATTTATCACTTCCTTAATTCAATTAGTAAGTATAAGTAATTTCTCCTATGTTGTCCATGGTCTCGTTGTTTGTTGGCTTCTTATATGATTAATAATAATCGGGCCCCTCGGTCCCCTTTGTTCTCGTTCATTACATAACGAAGGCTCGAATCCGGCAACATTGAGGCCTTCAGGTAGCATATGTGGGTTTATTGACCAGTTGCCATCGCCCAAAAAGATCACGTGCTCGTGACGCCTGCGGCAGAAAGGATGTTCCACTTCCGCCGCCATGGTTTGTGAGTGGTGGCGCTGACTAACACTCCCAGGGTTAGTTAAAGTTGTAAAACATATATACCCCAGAAAGTGGATGGGAAATAGGCTCCGCGGTAGCTCAATGGTGAGAGCATCGCACGCGTAATGCGAAGACGTGGGATCGTTCCACACCTGTGGACAGTTGTTTTTCATCCGTTTTCATTTCCATTAATTTATCATTTCCTTAATTCAATTAGTAAGTATAAGCAATTTACCCTATGTTGTCCTTGGTCTCGTTGTTTGTTGGCTTCTTATATGATTAATAATAATCGGGCCCCTCGGTCCCCTTTCTTCTCGTTCATTACATAACGAAGGCTCGAATCCGGCAACATTGAGGCCTTCAGGTAGCATATGTGGGTTTATTGACCAGTTGCCATCGCCCAAAAAGATCACGTGCTCGTGACGCCTCCGGCAGAAAGGATGTTCCACTTCCGCCGCCATGGTTTGTGAGTGGTGGCGCTGACTAACACTCCCAGGGTTAGTTAAAGTTGTAAAACATAAATACCCCAGAAAGTGGATAGGAAAGCGGCTCCGCGGTAGCTCAATGGTGAGAGCATCGCACGGGTAATGCGAAGACGTCGGGTCGTTCCCCACCTTTGGGCAGTTGTTTTATTGCGATAGCAATTATATGGACACTTCAACCGGATTTCTGCCATTGCCGTCGCCGTCGCCGTCGTCGTCGCCGTCACCGTGAGGTTCCGTATAGATAAAATCAGCACCGCGCGCCGTATGCCCGAGCGGAAGCGTGCGGGGACGCGCGCTGTCACGGAGAGCGAACGCACTCAATCTCCCACGCGCAAGCAACAAAGCGAGAAGCCAGCGCCGGAGGGAGCCGGGGGGGGGGGGGGGGGGGGGCATTTCTACCTTGCCAACAACCGCGCTCGTCGCTCGACCGCACCGTCTCTTATCTCTCCCACGCGCAAGCAAGGCAGCGGGAAGCCAGCGCCGGAGTAGGAGGGGGGGGGGGCGCACTTCTCTTCTGCCAACAACCGCGCTCGTCGCTCGCCGCACCGTCTCTTATCTCCACACGGCTCTGACCTTTATGCACTGTGCATTCGCCGCTCAGTTTCAGTTGAAGCGATAGACCGCACGTACCTTCGCCCGCTGCGGCGTATGGGCTTGCTGCCAGCGCTTTGACAGTCGTTGTCTGCAGTCATTCAGTGTGATCTATTCATGTTTGTTTGTGCGCGCTCACACCACGCTTGTTCATTCAGTTGGTAATAGTCGGGCCACATTTTCCAACGCACGCTACAACGCTACACATGCAATGCTGCCCGGATCGGCAGTGCAGCGCTACAGGTGTGTCCCTTCGCACGCGCGCTGCCCACGGGAAGCGCTATGCATCAACACCACCGTTTCACACGCGCCTTCTCGTGGTCATCGAGTCTGTCTTCATGTCGGTCTACTTACGCCGCAGCACACCTGCTTACTTAATCAGCTCATGTTTACTGCATTTCATATTGCTACCAAAGCCGCTCACGTTACTTCGTTTGACATTGCTGTGTTGCTATCGCATTCATTGCTTCGACCTTAGGGCGAAACTGTGACATTTTTTGATCCGTTTTCATTTCGATTAATTTATCATTTCCTTAATTCAATTAGTAAGTATATGCAATTTCCCCTATGTTGTCCTTGGTCTCATTGTTTGTTGGCTTCTTATATGATTAACAATAATCGGGCCCCTCGGTCCCCTTTCTTCTCGTTCATTACATAACGAAGGCTCGAATCCAGCAACATTGATGCCTTCAGGTAGCATATGTGGGTTTATTGACCAGTTGCCATCGCCCAAAAAGATCACGTGCTCGTGACGCCTGCGGCAGAAAGGATGTTCCACTTCCGCCGCCATGGTTTGTGACTAGTAGCGCTGACTAACACTCCCAGGGTTAGTTCTAGTTGTAAAACATAAATACCCCAGAAAGTGGATGGGAAAGCGGCTCCGCGGTAGCTCAATGGTGAGAGCATCGCACGCGTATTGCGAGGACGTGGGATCGTTCCGCACCTGTGGACAGTTGTTTTTTCATCCGTTTTCATTTCCATTAATTTATCGTTTCCTTAATTCAATTAGTAAGTATAAGTAATTTCCCCTATGTTGTCTATGGTCTCGTCGTTTGTTGGCTTCTTATATGATAAATAATAATCGGGCCCCTCGGTCCCCTTTCTTCTCGTTCATTACATAACGAAGGCTCGAATCCGGCAACATTGATACGATCAGGTTGCATATGTGGGTTTGTTGACCAGTTGCCATCGCCCAAAAAGATCACGTGCTCGTGACGCCTGCGGCAGAAAGGATGTTCCACTTCCGCTGCCATGGTTTGTGAGTGGTGGCGCTGACTAACACTCCCAGGGTTAGTTCTAGTTGTAAAACATAGATACCCCAGAAAGTGCATGGGAAATAGGCTCCGCGGTAGCTCAATGGTGAGAGTATCGCACGCGTAATGCGAAGACGTGGGATCGTTCCCCACCTGTGGACAGTTGTTTTTTCATCCCTTTCATTTCCATTAATTTATCATTTGCTTAATTCAATTAGTAAGTATAAGTAATTTCCCCTATGTTGTCCTTGGTCTCGTTGTTTGTTGTCTTCTTATATGATTAATAATAATCGAGCCCCTCGGTCCCCTTTCTTCTCGTTCATTACATAACGAAGGCTCGAATCCGGCAACATTGATACGATCAGGTAGCATATGTGGGTTTGTTGACCAGTTGCCATCGCCCAAAAAGATCACGTGCTCGTGATGCCTGCGGCAGAAAGGATGTTCCACTTCGGCTGCCATGGTTTGTGAGTGGTGGCGCTGACTAACACTCCCAGGGTTAGTTAAAGTTGTAAAACATAAATACCCCAGAAAGTGGATGGGAAATAGGCTCCGCGGTAGCTCAATGGTGAGAGCATCGCACGCGTAATGCGAAGACGTGGGATCGTTCCACACCTGTGGACAGTTGTTTTTTCAACCGTTTTCATTTCAAATAATTTATCACTTCCTTAATTCAATTAGTAAGTATAAGTAATTTCTCCTATGTTGTCCATGGTCTCGTTGTTTGTTGGCTTCTTATATGATTAATAATAATCGGGCCCCTCGGTCCCCTTTCTTCTCGTTCATTACATAACGAAGGCTCGAATGCGGCAACATTGAGGCCTTCAGGTAGCATATGTGGGTTTATTGACCAGTTGCCATCGCCCAAAAAGATCACGTGCTCGTGACGCCTGCGGCAGAAAGGATGTTCCACTTCCGCCGCCATGGTTTGTGAGTGGTGGCGCTGACTAACACTCCCAGGGTTAGTTAAAGTTGTAAAACATAAATACCCCAGAAAGTGGATGGGAAATAGGCTCCGCGGTAGCTCAATGGTGAGAGCATCGCACGCGTAATGCGAAGACGTGGGATCGTTCCACACCTGTGGACAGTTGTTTTTCATCCGTTTTCATTTCCATTAATTTATCATTTCCTTAATTCAATTAGTAAGTATAAGCAATTTACCCTATGTTGTCTTTGGTCTCGTTGTTTGTTGGCTTCTTATATGATTAATAATAATCGGGCCCCTCGGTCCCCTTTCTTCTCGTTCATTACATAACGAAGGCTCGAATCCGGCAACATTGAGGCCTTCAGGTAGCATATGTGGGTTTATTGACCAGTTGCCATCGCCCAAAAAGATCACGTGCTCGTGACGCCTGCGGCAGAAAGGATGTTCCACTTCCGCCGCCATGGTTTGTGAGTGGTGGCGCTGACTAACACTCCCAGGGTTAGTTAAAGTTGTAAAACATAAATACCCCAGAAAGTGGATGGGAAATAGGCTCCGCGGTAGCTCAATGGTGAGAGCATCGCACGCGTAATGCGAAGACGTGGGATCGTTCCACACCTGTGGACAGTTGTTTTTTCAACCGTTTTCATTTCAAATAATTTATCACTTCCTTAATTCAATTAGTAAGTATAAGTAATTTCTCCTATGTTGTCCATGGTCTCGTTGTTTGTTGGCTTCTTATATGATTAATAATAATCGGGCCCCTCGGTCCCCTTTCTTCTCGTTCATTACATAACGAAGGCTCGAATCCGGCAACATTGAGGCCTTCAGGTAGCATATGTGGGTTTATTGACCAGTTGCCATCGCCCAAAAAGATCACGTGCTCGTGACGCCTGCGGCAGAAAGGATGTTCCACTTCCGCCGCCATGGTTTGTGAGTGGTGGCGCTGACTAACACTCCCAGGGTTA
This sequence comes from Dermacentor silvarum, assembly GCF_013339745.2. Lineage (NCBI taxonomy): Eukaryota > Metazoa > Arthropoda > Arachnida > Ixodida > Ixodidae > Dermacentor > Dermacentor silvarum. The sequence goes on along the minus strand of NC_051154.1, from coordinate 2,071,646 downwards.
GTTAAAGTTGTAAAACACATATACCCCAGAAAGTGGATGGGAAATAGGCTCCGCGGTAGCTCAATGGTGAGAGCATCGCACGCGTAATGCGAAGACGTGGGATCGTTCCACACCTGTGGACAGTTGTTTTTCATCCGTTTTCATTTCCATTAATTTATCATTTCCTTAATTCAATTAGTAAGTATAAGCAATTTACCCTATGTTGTCCTTGGTCTCGTTGTTTGTTGGCTTCTTATATGATTAATAATAATCGGGCCCCTCGGTCCCCTTTCTTCTCGTTCATTACATAACGAAGGCTCGAATCCGGCAACATTGAGGCCTTCAGGTAGCATATGTGGGTTTATTGACCAGTTGCCATCGCCCAAAAAGATCACGTGCTCGTGACGCCTCCGGCAGAAAGGATGTTCCACTTCCGCCGCCATGGTTTGTGAGTGGTGGCGCTGACTAACACTCCCAGGGTTAGTTAAAGTTGTAAAACATAAATACCCCAGAAAGTGGATAGGAAAGCGGCTCCGCGGTAGCTCAATGGTGAGAGCATCGCACGGGTAATGCGAAGACGTCGGGTCGTTCCCCACCTTTGGGCAGTTGTTTTATTGCGATAGCAATTATATGGACACTTCAACCGGATTTCTGCCATTGCCGTCGCCGTCGCCGTCGTCGTCGCCGTCACCGTGAGGTTCCGTATAGATAAAATCAGCACCGCGCGCCGTATGCCCGAGCGGAAGCGTGCGGGGACGCGCGCTGTCACGGAGAGCGAACGCACTCAATCTCCCACGCGCAAGCAACAAAGCGAGAAGCCAGCGCCGGAGGGAGCCGGGGGGGGGGGGGGGGGGGCATTTCTACCTTGCCAACAACCGCGCTCGTCGCTCGACCGCACCGTCTCTTATCTCTCCCACGCGCAAGCAAGGCAGCGGGAAGCCAGCGCCGGAGTAGGAGGGGGGGGGGGGGGGGGCGCACTTCTCTTCTGCCAACAACCGCGCTCGTCGCTCGCCGCACCGTCTCTTATCTCCACACGGCTCTGACCTTTATGCACTGTGCATTCGCCGCTCAGTTTCAGTTGAAGCGATAGACCGCACGTACCTTCGCCCGCTGCGGCGTATGGGCTTGCTGCCAGCGCTTTGACAGTCGTTGTCTGCAGTCATTCAGTGTGATCTATTCATGTTTGTTTGTGCGCGCTCACACCACGCTTGTTCATTCAGTTGGTAATAGTCGGGCCACATTTTCCAACGCACGCTACAACGCTACACATGCAATGCTGCCCGGATCGGCAGTGCAGCGCTACAGGTGTGTCCCTTCGCACTCGCGCTGCCCACGGGAAGCGCTTTGCATCAACACCACCGTTTCACACGCGCCTTCTCGTGGTCATCGAGTCTGTCTTCATGTCGGTCTACTTACGCCGCAGCACACCTGCTTACTTAATCAGCTCATGTTTACTGCATTTCATATTGCTACCAAAGCCGCTCACGTTACTTCGTTTGACATTGCTGTGTTGCTATCGCATTCATTGCTTCGACCTTAGGGCGAAACTGTGACATTTTTTGATCCGTTTTCATTTCGATTAATTTATCATTTCCTTAATTCAATTAGTAAGTATATGCAATTTCCCCTATGTTGTCCTTGGTCTCATTGTTTGTTGGCTTCTTATATGATTAACAATAATCGGGCCCCTCGGTCCCCTTTCTTCTCGTTCATTACATAACGAAGGCTCGAATCCAGCAACATTGATGCCTTCAGGTAGCATATGTGGGTTTATTGACCAGTTGCCATCGCCCAAAAAGATCACGTGCTCGTGACGCCTGCGGCAGAAAGGATGTTCCACTTCCGCCGCCATGGTTTGTGACTAGTAGCGCTGACTAACACTCCCAGGGTTAGTTCTAGTTGTAAAACATAAATACCCCAGAAAGTGGATGGGAAAGCGGCTCCGCGGTAGCTCAATGGTGAGAGCATCGCACGCGTATTGCGAGGACGTGGGATCGTTCCGCACCTGTGGACAGTTGTTTTTTCATCCGTTTTCATTTCCATTAATTTATCGTTTCCTTAATTCAATTAGTAAGTATAAGTAATTTCCCCTATGTTGTCTATGGTCTCGTCGTTTGTTGGCTTCTTATATGATAAATAATAATCGGGCCCCTCGGTCCCCTTTCTTCTCGTTCATTACATAACGAAGGCTCGAATCCGGCAACATTGATACGATCAGGTTGCATATGTGGGTTTGTTGACCAGTTGCCATCGCCCAAAAAGATCACGTGCTCGTGACGCCTGCGGCAGAAAGGATGTTCCACTTCCGCTGCCATGGTTTGTGAGTGGTGGCGCTGACTAACACTCCCAGGGTTAGTTCTAGTTGTAAAACATAGATACCCCAGAAAGTGCATGGGAAATAGGCTCCGCGGTAGCTCAATGGTGAGAGTATCGCACGCGTAATGCGAAGACGTGGGATCGTTCCCCACCTGTGGACAGTTGTTTTTTCATCCCTTTCATTTCCATTAATTTATCATTTGCTTAATTCAATTAGTAAGTATAAGTAATTTCCCCTATGTTGTCCTTGGTCTCGTTGTTTGTTGTCTTCTTATATGAATAATAATAATCGAGCCCCTCGGTCCCCTTTCTTCTCGTTCATTACATAACGAAGGCTCGCATCCGGCAACATTGATACGATCAGGTAGCATATGTGGGTTTGTTGACCAGTTGCCATCGCCCAAAAAGATCACGTGCTCGTGATGCCTGCGGCAGAAAGGATGTTCCACTTCGGCTGCCATGGTTTGTGAGTGGTGGCGCTGACTAACACTCCCAGGGTTAGTTAAAGTTGTAAAACATAAATACCCCAGAAAGTGGATGGGAAATAGGCTCCGCGGTAGCTCAATGGTGAGAGCATCGCACGCGTAATGCGAAGACGTGGGATCGTTCCACACCTGTGGACAGTTGTTTTTTCAACCGTTTTCATTTCAAATAATTTATCACTTCCTTAATTCAATTAGTAAGTATAAGTAATTTCTCCTATGTTGTCCATGGTCTCGTTGTTTGTTGGCTTCTTATATGATTAATAATAATCGGGCCCCTCGGTCCCCTTTCTTCTCGTTCATTACATAACGAAGGCTCGAATGCGGCAACATTGAGGCCTTCAGGTAGCATATGTGGGTTTATTGACCAGTTGCCATCGCCCAAAAAGATCACGTGCTCGTGACGCCTGCGGCAGAAAGGATGTTCCACTTCCGCCGCCATGGTTTGTGAGTGGTGGCGCTGACTAACACTCCCAGGGTTAGTTAAAGTTGTAAAACATAAATACCCCAGAAAGTGGATGGGAAATAGGCTCCGCGGTAGCTCAATGGTGAGAGCATCGCACGCGTAATGCGAAGACGTGGGATCGTTCCCCACCTGTGGACAGTTGTTTTTTCAACCGTTTTCATTTCAAATAATTTATCACTTCCTTAATTCAATTAGTAAGTATAAGTAATTTCTCCTATGTTGTCCATGGTCTCGTTGTTTGTTGGCTTCTTATATGATTAATAATAATCGGGCCCCTCGGTCCCCTTTCTTCTCGTTCATTACATAACGAAGGCTCGAATGCGGCAACATTGAGGCCTTCAGGTAGCATATGTGGGTTTATTGACCAGTTGCCATCGCCCAAAAAGATCACGTGCTCGTGACGCCTGCGGCAGAAAGGATGTTCCACTTCCGCCGCCATGGTTTGTGAGTGGTGGCGCTGACTAACACTCCCAGGGTTAGTTAAAGTTGTAAAACATAAATACCCCAGAAAGTGGATGGGAAATAGGCTCCGCGGTAGCTCAATGGTGAGAGCATCGCACGCGTAATGCGAAGACGTGGGATCGTTCCCCACCTGTGCACAGTTGTTTTTTCATCCGTTTTCATTTCCATTACTTTATCATGGCCTTAAATCAATTAGTAAGTATAAGTAATTTCCCCTATGTTGTCCTTGGTCTCGTTGTTTGTTGGCTTCTTATATGATTAATAATAATCGGGCCCCTCGGTCCCCTTTCTTCTCGTTCATTACATAACGATGGCTCGAATCCGGCAAAATTGATGCCTTCAGGTAGCATATGTGGGTTTATTGACCAGTTGCCGTCGCCCAAAAAGATCACGTGCTCGTGACGCCTGCGGCAGAAAGGATGTTCCACATCCGCCGCCATGGTTTGTGAGTGGTGGCGCTGGCTAACACTCCCAGGGTTAGTTCTAGTTGTAAAACATAGATACCCCAGAAAGTGGATGGGAAATAGGCTCCGCGGTAGCTCAATGGTGAGAACATCACACGCGTAATGCGAAGACGTGGCATCGTTCCCCACCTGTGGACAGTTGTTTTGTAGCGTTAGCTACACTGGCCTAGCCAAGCCCGTTTCGCGCGGCACATCAAGAGCCGTGCTGCGCATGCGCAAGGATCAATGATGTCACACGCCTAATTGCGCACCGGAGCCACCGGAGCCGGCACCTCTCGCGCACTCCGCCGCCGCCGCGCGCGACTCACCGCCGCCGGTCTGCGCATTCCAGAGGAGTGACGTCGTAGCCGTGGTAGACGCACTGGCGCCGGCACGCGCTCGCTGTGCAGTCGCCGTCTGACACTGCGCTGGAGTTGCTGCGCTTCTGACTGGCGTTTGCCAGTGTGGTATAGCCATGGAGAAGGTGAGCGCAAATGCTGCTCAACAGCGCAGAAGAACGGAGAAGCTTGACTCATCGGATCCCGAAGTAGTTGCCTGGCAATTAGCGGTTGAGTGTAGGAGACAACCAGGAAAGCTAAGAATAATCAGCCGAACCTTTGCTAACGCTACGTATATCCTGGCATAGCCGAGCTAAGCCACTGCAACTTTTTTTTTTCATCCGTTTTCATTTCCATTCATTTATCATTTCCTTAATTCAATTAGTAAGTATAAGTATTTTCGCCTATGTTGTCCTTGGTCTGGTTGTTTGTTGGCTTCTTATATGATTAATAATAATCGGGCCCCTCGGTCCCCTCTCTTCTCGTTCATTACATAACGAAGGCTCGAATCCGGCAACATTGATGCCATCAGGTAGCTTATGTGGGTTTGTTGACCAGGCGCCGTCGCCCAAAACGATCACGTGCTCGTGACGCCTGCGGCAGAAAGGATGTTCCACATCCGCCGCCATGGTTTGTGAGTAGTGGCGCTGGCTAACACTCCCAGGGTTAGTTCTATTTGTAAAACATTAATACCCCCGAAAGTGGATGGGAAAGCGGCTCTGTGGTAGCTCAATGGTTAGAGCATCGCACGCGTAATGCGAAGACGTGGGATCGTTCTCCACCTGTGGACAGTTGTTTTATCAGCCGTTTTCATTTCCATTACTTTATCATTTCCTTAATTAAATTAGTAAGTATAAGTAAGTTCCCCTATGTTGTCCTTGGTCTCGTTGTTTGTTGGCTTCTTATATGATTAATAATAATCGGGCCCCTCAGTCTCCTTTCTTCTCGTTCATTACATAACGAAGGCTCGAATCCGGCAACATTGATGCCTTCAGGTAGCATATGTGGGTTTATTGACCAGTTTCCGTCGCCCAAAAAGATCACGTGCTCGTGACGCCTGCGGCAGAAAGGATGTTCCACTTCCGCCGCCATGGTTTGTGAGTAGTGGCGCTGGCTAACACTCCCAGGGTTAGTTCTATTTGTAAAACATTAATACCGCAGAAAGTGGATAGGAAAGCGGCTCCGTGGTAGCTCCATGGTTAGAGCATCGCACGCGTAATGCGAAGACGTGGCATCGTTCCCCACCTGTGTACGGTTGTTTTTTCAACCGTTTTCATTTCCATTAATTTATCATTTCCTTAATTCAATTAGTAAGTATAAGTATTTTCGCCTATGTTGTCCTTGGTCTCGTTGTTTGTTGGCTTCTTATATGATTAATAATAATCGGGCCCCTCGGTCCCCTTTCTTCTCGTTCATAACATCACGAAGGCTTGAATCCGGCAACGTTGGTGCATTCAGGTAGCATATGTGGGTTTATTGACCAGTTGCATTCGCCCAAAAAGATCACGTGCTCGTGACGCCTGCGGCAGAAAGGATGTTCCACATCCGCCGCCATGGTTTGTGAGTGGTGGCGCTGGCTAACACTCCCAGGGTTAGTTCTAGTTGTAAAACATAGATACCCCAGAAAGTGGATGGGAAATAGGCTCCGCGGTAGCTACATGGTTAGAGCATCGCACGCGTAATGCGAAGACGTGGCATCGTTCCCCACCTGTGGACAGTTGTTTTGTAGCGTTAGCTACACTGGCCTAGCCAAGCCCGTTTCGCGCGGCACATCAAGAGCCGTGCTGCGCATGCGCAAGGATTAATGATGTCACACGCCTAATTGCGCACCGGAGCCACAGCAGCCTGCACCTCTCGCGCACTCCGCCGCCGCCGCGCGCGACTCACCGCCGCCGGTCTGCGCATTCCAGAGGAGTGACGTCGTAGCCGTGGTAGACGCACTGGCGCCGGCACGCGCTCGCTGTGCAGTCGCCGTCTGACACTGCGCTGGAGTTGCTGCGCTTCTGACTGGCGTTTGCCAGTGTGGTATAGCCATGGAGAAGGAGAGCGCAAATGCTGCTCAACAGCGCAGAAGAACGGAGAAGCTTGACTCATCGGATCCCGAAGTAGTTGCCTGGCAATTAGCGGTTGAGTGTAGGAGACAAACAGGAAAGCTAAGAATAATCAGCCGAACCTTTGCTAACGCTACGTATATTCTGGCATAGCCGAGCTAAGCCACTGCAACTTTTTTTTCATCCGTTTTCATTTCCATTCATTTATCATTTCCTTAATTCAATTAGTAAGTATAAGTATTTTCGCCTATGTTGTCCTTGGTCTCGTTGTTTGTTGGCTTCTTATATGATTAATAATAATCGGGCCCCTCGGTCCCCTTTCTTCTCGTTCATTACATAACGAAGGCTCGAATCCGGCAACATTGAGGCCTTTAGGTAGCATATGTGGGTTTATTGACCAGTTGCCATCGCCCAAAAAGATCACGTGCTCGTGACGCCTGCGGCAGAAAAGATGTTCCACTTCCGCCGCCATGGTTTGTGAGTGGTGGCGCTGACTAACACTCCCAGGGTTAGTTAAAGTTGTAAAACATAAATACCCCAGAAAGTGGATGGGAAATAGGCTCCGCGGTAGCTCAATGGTGAGAGCATCGCACGCGTAATGCGAAGACCTGGGATCGTTCCACACCTGTGGACAGTTGTTTTTTCAACCGTTTTCATTTCAAATAATTTATCACTTCCTTAATTCAATTAGTAAGTATAAGTAATTTCTCCTATGTTGTCCATGGTCTCGTTGTTTGTTGGCTTCTTATATGATTAATAATAATCGGGCCCCTCGGTCCCCTTTCTTCTCGTTCATTACATAACGAAGGCTCGAATCCGGCAACATTGAGGCCTTCAGGTAGCATATGTGGGTTTATTGACCAGTTGCCATCGCCCAAAAAGATCACGTGCTCGTGACGCCTGCGGCAGAAAGGATGTTCCACTTCCGCCGCCATGGTTTGTGAGTGGTGGCGCTGACTAACACTCCCAGGGTTAGTGAAAGTTGTAAAACATAAATACCCCAGAAAGTGGATGGGAAATAGGCTCCGCGGTAGCTCAATGGTGAGAGCATCGCACGCGTAATGCGAAGACGTGGGATCGTTCCACACCTGTGGACAGTTGTTTTTTCAACCGTTTTCATTTCAAATAATTTATCACTTCCTTAATTCAATTAGTAAGTATAAGTAATTTCTCCTATGTTGTCCATGGTCTCGTTGTTTGTTGGCTTCTTATATGATAAATAATAATCGGGCCCCTCGGTCCCCTTTCTTCTCGTTCATTACATAACGAAGGCTCGAATCCGGCAACATTGATACGATCAGGTTGCATATGTGGGTTTGTTGACCAGTTGCCATCGCCCAAAAAGATCACGTGCTCGTGACGCCTGCGGCAGAAAGGATGTTCCACTTCCGCCGCCATGGTTTGTGAGTGGTGGCGCTGACTAACACTCCCAGGGTTAGTTAAAGTTGTAAAACATAAATACCCCAGAAAGTGGATGGGAAATAGGCTCCGCGGTAGCTCAATGGTGAGAGCATCGCACGCGTAATGCGAAGACGTGGGATCGTTCCACACCTGTGGACAGTTGTTTTTTCAACCGTTTTCATTTCAAATAATTTATCACTTCCTTAATTCAATTAGTAAGTATAAGTAATTTCTCCTATGTTGTCCATGGTCTCGTTGTTTGTTGGCTTCTTATATGATTAATAATAATCGGGCCCCTCGGTCCCCTTTCTTCTCGTTCATTACATAACGATGGCTCGAATCCGGCAAAATTGATGCCTTCAGGTAGCATATGTGGGTTTATTGACCAGTTGCCGTCGCCCAAAAAGATCACGTGCTCGTGACGCCTGCGGCAGAAAGGATGTTCCACATCCGCCGCCATGGTTTGTGAGTGGTGGCGCTGGCTAACACTCCCAGGGTTAGTTCTAGTTGTAAAACATAGATACCCCAGAAAGTGGATGGGAAATAGGCTCCGCGGTAGCTCAATCGTGAGAACATCGCACGCGTAATGCGAAGACGTGGCATCGTTCCCCACCTGTGGACAGTTGTTTTGTAGCGTTAGCTACACTGGCCTAGCCAAGCCCGTTTCGCGCGGCACATCAAGAGCCGTGCTGCGCATGCGCAAGGATCAATGATGTCACACGCCTAATTGCGCACCGGAGCCACCGGAGCCGGCACCTCTCGCGCACTCCGCCGCCGCCGCGCGCGACTCACCGCCGCCGGTCTGCGCATTCCAGAGGAGTGACGTCGTAGCCGTGGTAGACGCACTGGCGCCGGCACGCGCTCGCTGTGCAGTCGCCGTCTGACACTGCGCTGGAGTTGCTGCGCTTCTGACTGGCGTTTGCCAGTGTGGTATAGCCATGGAGAAGGAGAGCGCAAATGCTGCTCAACAGCGCAGAAGAACGGAGAAGCTTGACTCATCGGATCCCGAATTAGTTGCCTGGCAATTAGCGGTTGAGTGTAGGAGACAACCAGGAAAGCTAAGAATAATCAGCCGAACCTTTGCTAACGCTACGTATATCCTGGCATAGCCGAGCTAAGCCACTGCAACTTTTTTTTTCATCCGTTTTCATTTCCATTCATTTATCATTTCCTTAATTCAATTAGTAAGTATAAGTATTTTCGCCTATGTTGTCCTTGGTCTGGTTGTTTGTTGGCTTCTTATATGATTAATAATAATCGGGCCCCTCGGTCCCCTCTCTTCTCGTTCATTACATAACGAAGGCTCGAATCCGGCAACATTGATGCCATCAGGTAGCTTATGTGGGTTTGTTGACCAGGCGCCGTCGCCCAAAACGATCACGTGCTCGTGACGCCTGCGGCAGAAAGGATGTTCCACATCCGCCGCCATGGTTTGTGAGTAGTGGCGCTGGCTAACACTCCCAGGGTTAGTTCTATTTGTAAAACATTAATACCCCCGAAAGTGGATGGGAAAGCGGCTCTGTGGTAGCTCAATGGTTAGAGCATCGCACGCGTAATGCGAAGACGTGGGATCGTTCTCCACCTGTGGACAGTTGTTTTATCAGCCGTTTTCATTTCCATTACTTTATCATTTCCTTAATTAAATTAGTAAGTATAAGTAATTTCCCCTATGTTGTCCTTGGTCTCGTTGTTTGTTGGCTTCTTATATGATTAATAATAATCGGGCCCCTCGGTCTCCTTTCTTCTCGTTCATTACATAACGAAGGCTCGAATCCGGCAACATTGATGCCTTCAGGTAGCATATGTGGGTTTATTGACCAGTTTCCGTCGCCCAAAAAGATCACGTGCTCGTGACGCCTGCGGCAGAAAGGATGTTCCACTTCCGCCGCCATGGTTTGTGACTAGTAGCGCTGACTAACACTCCCAGGGTTAGTTCTATTTGTAAAACATTAATACCGCAGAAAGTGGATAGGAAAGCGGCTCCGTGGTAGCTCCATGGTTAGAGCATCGCACGCGTAATGCGAAGACGTGGCATCGTTCCCCACCTGTGTACGGTTGTTTTTTCAACCGTTTTCATTTCCATTAATTTATCATTTCCTTAATTCTATTAGTAAGTATAAGTATTTTCGCCTATGTTGTCCTTGGTCTCGTGGTTTGTTGGCTTCTTATATGATTAATAATAATCGGGCCCCTCGGTCCCCTTTCTTCTTGTTCATTACATAACGAAGGCTCGAATCCGGCAACATTGATGCCTTCAGGTAGCATATGTGGGTTTGTTGACCAGGTTCCGTCGCCCAAAAAGATCACGTGCTCGTGACGCCTGCGGCAGAAAGGATGTTCCACTTCCGCCGCCATGGTTTGTGAGTAGTGGCGCTGGCTAACACTCCCAGGGTTAGTTCTATTTGTAAAACATAGATACCCCAGAAAGTGGATGGGAAATAGGCTCCGCGGTAGCTACATGGTTAGAGCATCGCACGCGTAATGCGAAGACGTGGCATCGTTCCCCACCTGTGTACGGTTGTTTTTTCAACCGTTTTCATTTCCATTAATTTATCATTTCCTTAATTCAATTAGTAAGTATAAGTATTTTCGCCTATGTTGTCCTTGGTCTCGTTGTTTGTTGGCTTCTTATATGATTAATAATAATCGGGCCCCTCGGTCCCCTTTCTTCTCGTTCATAACATCACGAAGGCTTGAATCCGGCAACGTTGGTGCATTCAGGTAGCATATGTGGGTTTATTGACCAGTTGCCATCGCCCAAAAAGATCACGTGCTCGTGACGCCTGCGGCAGAAAGGATGTTCCACATCCGCCGCCATGGTTTGTGAGTGGTGGCGCTGGCTAACACTCCCAGGGTTAGTTCTAGTTGTAAAACATAGATACCCCAGAAAGTGGATGGGAAATAGGCTCCGCGGTAGCTACATGGTTAGAGCATCGCACGCGTAATGCGAAGACGTGGCATCGTTCCCCACCTGTGGACAGTTGTTTTGTAGCGTTAGCTACACTGGCCTAGCCAAGCCCGTTTCGCGCGGCACATCAAGAGCCGTGCTGCGCATGCGCAAGGATCAATGATGTCACACGCCTAATTGCGCACCGGAGCCACCGGAGCCGGCACCTCTCGCGCACTCCGCCGCCGCCGCGCGCGACTCACCGCCGCCGGTCTGCGCATTCCAGAGGAGTGACGTCGTAGCCGTGGTAGACGCACTGGCGCCGGCACGCGCTCGCTGTGCAGTCGCCGTCTGACACTGCGCTGGAGTTGCTGCGCTTCTGACTGGCGTTTGCCAGTGTGGTATAGCCATGGAGAAGGAGAGCGCAAATGCTGCTCAACAGCGCAGAAGAACGGAGAAGCTTGACTCATCGGATCCCGAAGTAGTTGCCTGGCAATTAGCGGTTGAGTGTAGGAGACAACCAGGAAAGCTAAGAATAATCAGCCGAACCTTTGCTAACGCTACGTATATCCTGGCATAGCCGAGCTAAGCCACTGCAACTTTTTTTTTCATCCGTTTTCATTTCCATTCATTTATCATTTCCTTAATTCAATTAGTAAGTATAAGTATTTTCGCCTATGTTGTCCTTGGTCTCGTTGTTTGTTGGCTTCTTATATGATTAATAATAATCGGGCCCCTCGGTCCCCTTTCTTCTCGTTCATTACATAACGAAGGCTCGAATCCGGCAACATTGAGGCCTTCAGGTAGCATATGTGGGTTTATTGACCAGTTGCCATCGCCCAAAAAGATCACGTGCTCGTGACGCCTGCGGCAGAAAGGATGTTCCACTTCCGCCGCCATGGTTTGTGAGTGGTGGCGCTGGCTAACACTCCCAGGGTTAGCTCTAGTTGTAAAACATAAATACCCCAGAAAGTGGATGGGAAATAGGCTCCGCGGTAGCTCAATGGTGAGAGCATCGCACGCGTAATGCGAAGACGTGGGATCGTTCCACACCTGTGGACAGTTGTTTTTTCAACCGTTTTCATTTCAAATAATTTATCACTTCCTTAATTCAATTAGTAAGTATAAGTAATTTCTCCTATGTTGTCCATGGTCTCGTTGTTTGTTGGCTTCTTATATGATTAATAATAATCGGGCCCCTCGGTCCCCTTTCTTCTCGTTCATTACATAACGAAGGCTCGAATCCGGCAACATTGAGGCCTTCAGGTAGCATATGTGGGTTTATTGACCAGTTGCCATCGCCCAAAAAGATCACGTGCTCGTGACGCCTGCGGCAGAAAGGATGTTCCACTTCCGCCGCCATGGTTTGTGAGTGGTGGCGCTGACTAACACTCCCAGGGTTAGTTAAAGTTGTAAAACATAAATACCCCAGAAAGTGGATGGGAAATAGGCTCCGCGGTAGCTCAATGGTGAGAGCATCGCACGCGTAATGCGAAGACGTGGGATCGTTCCACACCTGTGGACAGTTGTTTTTTCAACCGTTTTCATTTCAAATAATTTATCACTTCCTTAATTCAATTAGTAAGTATAAGTAATTTCTCCTATGTGGTCCATGGTCTCGTTGTTTGTTGGCTTCTTATATGATTAATAATAATCGGGCCCCTCGGTCCCCTTTCTTCTCGTTCATTACATAACGAAGGCTCGAATCCGGCAACATTGAGGCCTTCAGGTAGCATATGTGGGTTTATTGACCAGTTGCCATCGCCCAAAAAGATCACGTGCTCGTGACGCCTGCGGCAGAAAGGATGTTCCACTTCCGCCGCCATGGTTTGTGAGTGGTGGCGCTGACTAACACTCCCAGGGTTAGTTAAAGTTGTAAAACATAAATACCCCAGAAAGTGGATGGGAAATAGGCTCCGCGGTAGCTCAATGGTGAGAGCATCGCACGCGTAATGCGAAGACGTGGGATCGTTCCACACCTGTGGACAGTTGTTTTTTCAACCGTTTTCATTTCAAATAATTTATCACTTCCTTAATTCAATTAGTAAGTATAAGTAATTTCTCCTATGTTGTCCATGGTCTCGTTGTTTGTTGGCTTCTTATATGATTAATAATAATCGGGCCCCTCGGTCCCCTTTCTTCTCGTTCATTACATAACGAAGGCTCGAATCCGGCAACATTGAGGCCTTCAGGTAGCATATGTGGGTTTATTGACCAGTTGCCATCGCCCAAAAAGATCACGTGCTCGTGACGCCTGCGGCAGAAAGGATGTTCCACTTCCGCCGCCATGGTTTGTGAGTGGTGGCGCTGACTAACACTCCCAGGGTTAGTTAAAGTTGTAAAACATAAATACCCCAGAAAGTGGATGGGAAATAGGCTCCGCGGTAGCTCAATGGTGAGAGCATCGCACGCGTAATGCGAAGACGTGGGATCGTTCCACACCTGTGGACAGTTGTTTTTCATCCGTTTTCATTTCCATTAATTTATCATTTCCTTAATTCAATTAGTAAGTATAAGCAATTTACCCTATGTTGTCCTTGGTCTCGTTGTTTGTTGGCTTCTTATATGATTAATAATAATCGGGCCCCTCGGTCCCCTTTCTTCTCGTTCATTACATAACGAAGGCTCGAATCCGGCAACATTGAGGCCTTCAGGTAGCATATGTGGGTTTATTGACCAGTTGCCATCGCCCAAAAAGATCACGTGCTCGTGACGCCTGCGGCAGAAAGGATGTTCCACTTCCGCCGCCATGGTTTGTGAGTGGTGGCGCTGACTAACACTCCCAGGGTTAGTTAAAGTTGTAAAACATAAATACCCCAGAAAGTGGATGGGAAATAGGCTCCGCGGTAGCTCAATGGTGAGAGCATCGCACGCGTAATGCGAAGACGTGGGATCGTTCCACACCTGTGGACAGTTGTTTTTCATCCGTTTTCATTTCCATTAATTTATCATTTCCTTAATTCAATTAGTAAGTATAAGCAATTTACCCTATGTTGTCCTTGGTCTCGTTGTTTGTTGGCTTCTTATATGATTAATAATAATCGGGCCCCTCGGTCCCCTTTCTTCTCGTTCATTACATAACGAAGGCTCGAATCCGGCAACATTGAGGCCTTCAGGTAGCATATGTGGGTTTATTGACCAGTTGCCATCGCCCAAAAAGATCACGTGCTCGTGACGCCTGCGGCAGAAAGGATGTTCCACTTCCGCCGCCATGGTTTGTGAGTGGTGGCGCTGACTAACACTCCCAGGGTTAGTTCTATTTGTAAAACCTAAATACCCCAGAAAGTGGATAGGAAAGCGGCTCCGCGGTAGCTCAATGGTGAGAGCATCGCACGGGTAATGCGAAGACGTGGGATCGTTCCACACCTGTGGACAGTTGTTTTTCATCCGTTTTCATTTCCATTAATTTATCATTTCCTTAATTCAATTAGTAAGTATAAGTATTTTCGCCTATGTTGTCCTTGGTCTCGTTGTTTGTTGGCTTCTTATATGATTAATAATAATCGGGCCCCTCGGTCCCCTTTCTTCTCGTTCATTACATAACGAAGGCTCGAATCCGGCAACATTGAGGCCTTCAGGTAGCATATGTGGGTTTATTGACCAGTTGCCATCGCCCAAAAAGATCACGTGCTCGTGACGCCTGCGGCAGAAAGGATGTTCCACTTCCGCCGCCATGGTTTGTGAGTGGTGGCGCTGACTAACACTCCCAGGGTTAGTTCTATTTGTAAAACCTAAATACCCCAGAAAGTGGATAGGAAAGCGGCTCCGCGGTAGCTCAATGGTGAGAGCATCGCACGGGTAATGCGAAGACGTGGGATCGTTCCGCACCTGTGGACAGTTGTTTTTTCATCCGTTTTCATTTCCATTAATTTATCATTTCCTTAATTCAATTAGTAAGTATAAGTATTTTCGCCTATGTTGTCATTGGTCTCGTTGTTTGTTGGCTTCTTATATGATTAATAATAATCGGGCCCCTCGGTCCCCTTTCTTCTCGTTCATTACATAACGAAGGCTCGAATCCGGCAACATTGAGGCCTTCAGGTAGCATATGTGGGTTTATTGACCAGTTGCCATCGCCCAAAAAGATCACGTGCTCGTGACGCCTGCGGCAGAAAGGATGTTCCACTTCCGCCGCCATGGTTTGTGAGTGGTGGCGCTGACTAACACTCCCAGGGTTAGTTCTATTTGTAAAACCTAAATACCCCAGAAAGTGGATAGGAAAGCGGCTCCGCGGTAGCTCAATGGTGAGAGCATCGCACGGGTAATGCGAAGACGTGGGATCGTTCCCCACCTGTGGGCAGTTGTTTTATTGCGATAGCAATTATATGGACACTTCAACCGGATTTCTGCCATCGCCGTCGCCGTCGCCGTCGTCGTCGCCGTCACCGTGAGGTTCCGTATAGATAAAATCTTCACCGCGCGCCATATGCCCGAGCGGAAGCGTGCGGGGACGCGCGCTGTCACGGAGAGCGAACGCACTCAATCTCCCCCGCGCAAGCAACGAAGCGGGAAGCCAGCGCCGGAGGGAGCCGGGGGGGGGGCATTTCTACTTTGCCAACCGCGCTCGTCGCTCGACCGCACCGTCTCTTATCTCTCCCACGCGCAAGCAAGGCAGCGGGAAGCCAGCGCCGGAGTAGGCGGGGGGGGGGGGGGGGGGGCGCACTTCTCCTCTGCAACAACCGCGCTCGTCACTCGCCGCACTGTCTCTCCACACGGCTCTGACCTTTATGCACTGTGCATTCGCCGCTTAGTTTCTGTTGCAGCGATAGACCGCACGTACCTTCGCCCGCGGCGGCGTATGCTTGCTGCCAGCGTTTTGACAGTCGTTGTCTGCAGTCATTCAGTGTGATCTATTCATGTTTGTTTGTGCGCGCTCACACCACGCTTGTTCATTCAGTTGGTAATAGTCGGGCCACATTTTCCAACGCACGCTACACATGCAATGCTGCCCGGATCGGCAGTGCAGCGCTACAGGTGTGTCCCTTCGCACGCGCGCTGCCCACGGGAAGCGCTTTGCATCAACACCACCGTTTCACACGCGCCTTCTCGTGGTCATCGAGTCTGTCTTCATGTCGGTCTACTTACGCCGCAGCACACCAGCTTACTTAATCAGCTCATGTTTACTACATTTCATATTGCTACCAAAGCCGCTCACCTAACTTCGTTTGACATTGCTGTGTTGCTATCGCATTCATTGCTTCGACCTTAGGGCGAAACTGTGACATTTTTTGATCCGTTTTCATTTCGATTAATTTATCATTTCCTTAATTCAATTAGTAAGTATATGCAATTTCCCCTATGTTGTCCTTGGTCTCATTGTTTGTTGGCTTCTTATATGATTAACAATAATCGGGCCCCTCGGTCCCCTTTCTTCTCGTTCATTACATAACGAAGGCTCGAATCCAGCAACATTGATGCCTTCAGGTAGCATATGTGGGTTTATTGACCAGTTGCCATCGCCCAAAAAGATCACGTGCTCGTGACGCCTGCGGCAGAAAGGATGTTCCACTTCCGCCGCCATGGTTTGTGACTAGTAGCGCTGACTAACACTCCCAGGGTTAGTTCTAGTTGTAAAACATAAATACCCCAGAAAGTGGATGGGAAAGCGGCTCCGCGGTAGCTCAATGGTGAGAGCATCGCACGCGTAATGCGCAGACGTGGGATCGTTCCGCACCTGTGGACAGTTGTTTTTTCATCCGTTTTCATTTCCATTAATTTATCATTTCCTTAATTCAATTAGTAAGTATAAGTATTTTCGCCTATGTTGTCCTTGATCTCGTTGTTTGTTGGCTTCTTATATGATTAATAATAATCGGGCCCCTCGGTCCCCTTTATTCTCGTTCATTACATAACGAAGGCTCGAATCCGGCAACATTGATGCCTTCAGGTAGCATATGTGGGTTTATTGACCAGTTGCCATCGCCCAAAAAGATCACGTGCTCGTGACGCCTGCGGCAGAAAGGATGTTCCACTTCCGCCGCCATGGTTTGTGAGTGGTGGCGCTGACTTACACTCCCAGGGTTAGTTAAAGTTGTAAAACATAAATACCCCAGAAAGTGGATGGGAAATAGGCTCCGCGGTAGCTCAATGGTGAGAGCATCGCACGCGTAATGCGCAGACGTGGGATCGTTCCCCACCTGTGGACAGTTGTTTTTTCAACCGTTTTCATTTCCAATAATTTATCACTTCCTTAATTCAATTAGTAAGTATAAGTAATTTCCCCTATGTTGTCCATGGTCTCGTCGTTTTTTGGCTTCTTATATGATAAATAATAATCGGGCCCCTCGGTCCCCTTTCTTCTCGTTCATTACATAACGAAGGCTCGAATCCGGCAACATTGATACGATCAGGTTGCATATGTGGGTTTGTTCACCAGTTGCCATCGCCCAAAAAGATCACGTGCTCGTGACGCCTGCGGCAGAAAGGATGTTCCACTTCCGCTGCCATGGTTTGTGAGTGGTGGCGCTGACTAACACTCCCAGGGTTAGTTCTAGTTGTAAAACATAGATACCCCAGAAAGTGCATGGGAAATAGACTCCGCGGTAGCTCAATGGTGAGAGTATCGCACGCGTAATGCGAAGACGTGGGATCGTTCCCCACCTGTGGACAGTTGTTTTTTCATCCCTTTCATTTCCATTAATTTATCATTTGCTTAATTCAATTAGTAAGTATAAGTAATTTCCCCTATGTTGTCCTTGGTCTCGTTGTTTGTTGTCTTCTTATATGATTAATAATAATCGAGCCCCTCGGTCCCCTTTCTTCTCGTTCATTACATAACGAAGGCTCGAATCCGGCAACATTGATACGATCAGGTAGCATATGTGGGTTTGTTGACCAGTTGCCATCGCCCAAAAAGATCACGTGCTCGTGACGCCTGCGGCAGAAAGGATGTTCCACTTCGGCTGCCATGGTTTGTGAGTGGTGGCGCTGACTAACACTCCCAGGGTTAGTTCTAGTTGTAAAACATAAATTCCCCAGAAAGTGGATGGGAAAGCGGCTCAGTGGTAGCTCAATGATTAGAGCATCGCACGCGTAATGCGAAGACGTGGGATCGTTCCCCACCTGTGCACAGTTGTTTTTTCATCCGTTTTCATTTCCATTACTTTATCATGGCCTTAAATCAATTAGTAAGTATAAGTAATTTCCCCTATGTTGTCCTTGGTCTCGTTGTTTGTTGGCTTCTTATATGATTAATAATAATCGGGCCCCTCGGTCCCCTTTCTTCTCGTTCATTACATAACGATGGCTCGAATCCGGCAAAATTGATGCCTTCAGGTAGCATATGTGGGTTTATTGACCAGTTGCCGTCGCCCAAAAAGATCACGTGCTCGTGACGCCTGCGGCAGAAAGGATGTTCCACATCCGCCGCCATGGTTTGTGAGTGGTGGCGCTGGCTAACACTCCCAGGGTTAGTTCTAGTTGTAAAACATAGATACCCCAGAAAGTGGATGGGAAATAGGCTCCGCGGTAGCTCAATGGTGAGAACATCGCACGCGTAATGCGAAGACGTGGCATCGTTCCCCACCTGTGGACAGTTGTTTTGTAGCGTTAGCTACACTGGCCTAGCCAAGCCCGTTTCGCGCGGCACATCAAGAGCCGTGCTGCGCATGCGCAAGGATCAATGATGTCACACGCCTAATTGCGCACCGGAGCCACCGGAGCCGGCACCTCTCGCGCACTCCGCCGCCGCCGCACGCGACTCACCGCCGCCGGTCTGCGCATTCCAGAGGAGTGACGTCTTAGCCGTGGTAGACGCACTGGCGCCGGCACGCGCTCGCTGTGCAGTCGCCGTCTGACACTGCGCTGGAGTTGCTGCGCTTCTGACTGGCGTTTGCCAGTGTGGTATGGGCGTCTTGCGCTGGAGTTTGAGGTATAGTAGCGGCGCCTGGTGGCGGCGAAAAACGTCATCTGGGTAGTACCAGCTTGGATAGTATTGAGCCCTGGCTGTGGCGAAGCACGTTTCTAGCCCGCGTTTTGCGTCGATTCGCACTTTTTTTCTGCCTTGTTTCGAGTGCGAAAAGGCTCGTCACTTCTCACAGACCATGGCGACCAGGCTGCGAGCTGGCCGCAGCCTATAGTTTTACGAAAACGAACTCTCCGTGTGCCGTAGGACGTAATGCTGGAAGCAGAAGACATCGGCGACGCCGATGCGGACAGACCTCGCTCAGCCTCGAAAAAGCGTCACCGTCGTTACTGCTGCGTCGTGGGCTGCCATGAACAAGAAGGCCTGAATCCCAACATCAGATTCTACCGTTTTCCTTCAAGGCCTCACGAAGTGGAGCGTCGGGCGCGCTGAATAACTGCAGTTCGTCGCGCTGGGTAAGCGAAATGGAGGACCGAAATAGCAGCAGGCATGGCTGGTGATTCTCGATTCGAGACCCGGCCACAGCGAAAATTAACAATTCGACCGGTGCGAAGTGGTAAAGTGACCAGGTGTGTGCAAATGACCACAAATGGTCGGGCTGATTCGGTGACAATTCACTACCCCACTACGATCAGCACAGGTTAGAGAGTTGAATGTGCTCATGCTTGACCACAAGCCAGCACGTTGAGGCAGCACAGCAAGGTAGTATTGATTACAGCACATCGATGTTCGAGCGCTGTCATTAAAAGCTACATCAAGTGAACAGTGCACGAGCGCGCGCTGCAGCGCGATTCGCACGTACGTACGTTACTGCGAGCTTATATGCATTGCATCAGTTATTTATCAATTGCTAGACAGATGGCCGCTACTACAGCGCAGGCATAACTACTTGTATATATAGCGGCATGTCGAAAGACCGCTGCCGTCGCGGCGCGTACGATCGTGCGCTCGAGCAGTTCGTACACCGCGGCATGCTGAAAGACCGCTGCCGTCGCGGCGCGTGCGATCGTGCGCTCGAGCAGTTCGTACACCGCGGCATGCTGAAAGACCGCTGCCGTCGCGGCGCGTACGATCGTGCGCTCGAGCAGTTCGTACACCGCGGCATGCTGAAAGACCGCTGCCGTCGCGGCGCGTACGATCGTGCGCTCGAGCAGTTCGTACACCGCGGCATGCTGAAAGACCGCTGCCGTCGCGGCGCGTACGATCGTGCGCTCGAGCAGTTCGTACACCGCGGCATGCTGAAAGACCGCTGCCGTCGCGGCGCGTACGATCGTGCGCTCGAGCAGTTCGTACACCGCGGCATGCTGAAAGACCGCTGCCGTCGCGGCGCGTACGATCGTGCGCTCGAGCAGTTCGTACACCGCGGCATGCTGAAAGACCGCTGCCGTCGCGGCGCGTACCGTCGTGTGCTCGAGCAGTTCCGTACACATGTCTGCTTATCGCTGCTGTGAATTCATTTATAGAAAGCATTTCCTCGCGTTTGTGCGCCTGAATCTAGCAGCGTGCAAACCTTACCTGAAGTTCAACTTCGCACGTGCGTGACTCGCTTGACTTGCGATTGACACCGCGCTAAAACTTCGCCGCTTATTTCTTGAACGGCGTACACGTATTCGGCGTTGCATAATTTCTTGCCTTTACGCAGCATGCCAACCATGGAAAAATCTTCGGCGCCCGATATTCGCTGCAAGCCGTGGTACAACACAACCGAAAGTGGCGGGTCCATATTGTAAACGTGCTTCCCGAAGCAGACGACCGAGCTTGGTACTACCCAGTTTCGGATTGAGGGCGCTTTTTAACACCATTTTTGCAGCGCCCCCTGGGCAACGCAAGAGCCCCATAGCCATGGAGAAGGAGAGCGCAAATGCTGCTCAACAGCGCAGAAGAACGGAGAAGCTTGACTCATCGGATCCCGAAGTAGTTGCCTGGCAATTAGCGGTTGAGTGTAGGAGACAACCAGGAAAGCTAAGAATAATCAGCCGAACCTTTGCTAACGCTACGTATATCCTGGCATAGCCGAGCTAAGCCACTGCAACTTTTTTTTTCATCCGTTTTCATTTCCATTCATTTATCATTTCCTTAATTCAATTAGTAAGTATAAGTATTTTCGCCTATGTTGTCCTTGGTCTGGTTGTTTGTTGGCTTCTTATATGATTAATAATAATCGGGCCCCTCGGTCCCCTCTCTTCTCGTTCATTACATAACGAAGGCTCGAATCCGGCAACATTGATGCCATCAGGTAGCTTATGTGGGTTTGTTGACCAGGCGCCGTCGCCCAAAACGATCACGTGCTCGTGACGCCTGCGGCAGAAAGGATGTTCCACATCCGCCGCCATGGTTTGTGAGTAGTGGCGCTGGCTAACACTCCCAGGGTTAGTTCTATTTGTAAAACATTAATACCCCCGAAAGTGGATGGGAAAGCGGCTCTGTGGTAGCTCAATGGTTAGAGCATCGCACGCGTAATGCGAAGACGTGGGATCGTTCTCCACCTGTGGACAGTTGTTTTATCAGCCGTTTTCATTTCCGTTACTTTATCATTTCCTTAATTAAATTAGTAAGTATAAGTAATTTCCCCTATGTTGTCCTTGGTCTCGTTGTTTGTTGGCTTCTTATATGATTACTAATAATCGGGCCCCTCGGTCTCCTTTCTTCTCGTTCATTACATAACGAAGGCTCGAATCCGGCAACATTGATGCCTTCAGGTAGCATATGTGGGTTTATTGACCAGTTTCCGTCGCCCAAAAAGATCACGTGCTCGTGACGCCTGCGGCAGAAAGGATGTTCCACTTCCGCCGCCATGGTTTGTGAGTAGTGGCGCTGGCTAACACTCCCAGGGTTAGTTCTATTTGTAAAACATTAATACCGCAGAAAGTGGATAGGAAAGCGGCTCCGTGGTAGCTCCATGGTTAGAGCATCGCACGCGTAATGCGAAGACGTGGCATCGTTCCCCACCTGTGTACGGTTGTTTTTTCAACCGTTTTCATTTCCATTAATTTATCATTTCCTTAATTCAATTAGTAAGTATAAGTATTTTCGCCTATGTTGTCCTTGGTCTCGTTGTTTGTTGGCTTCTTATATGATTAATAATAATCGGGCCCCTCGGTCCCCTTTCTTCTTGTTCATTACATAACGAAGGCTCGAATCCGGCAACATTGATGCCTTCAGGTAGCATATGTGGGTTTGTTGACCAGGTTCCGTCGCCCAAAAAGATCACGTGCTCGTGACGCCTGCGGCAGAAAGGATGTTCCACTTCCGCCGCCATGGTTTGTGAGTAGTGGCGCTGGCTAACACTCCCAGGGTTAGTTCTAGTTGTAAAACATAGATACCCCAGAAAGTGGATGGGAAATAGGCTCCGCGGTAGCTACATGGTTAGAGCATCGCACGCGTATTGCGAGGACGTGGGATCGTTCCGCACCTGTGGACAGTTGTTTTTTCATCCGTTTTCATTTCCATTCATTTATCATTTCCTTAATTCAATTAGTAAGTATAAGTATTTTCGCCTATGTTGTCCTTGGTCTGGTTGTTTGTTGGCTTCTTATATGATTAATAATAATCGGGCCCCTCGGTCCCCTCTCTTCTCGTTCATTACATAACGAAGGCTCGAATCCGGCAACATTGATGCCATCAGGTAGCTTATGTGGGTTTATTGACCAGTTGCCTTCGCCCAAAAAGATCACGTGCTCGTGACGCCTGCGGCAGAAAGGATTTTCCACATCCGCCGCCATGGTTTGTAAGTGGTGGCGCTGGGTAACACTCCCAGGGTTTGTTCTAGTTGTAAAACATAGATACCCCAGAAAGTGGATGGGAAATAGGCTCCGTGGTAGCTCAATGGTTAGAGCATCGCACGCGTAACGCGAAGACGTGGCATCGTTCTCCACCTGTGGACAGTTGTTTTTTCAGCCGTTTTCATTTCCATTAGTTTATCATTTCCTTAATTAAATTAGTAAGTATAAGTAATTTCCCCTATGTTGTCCTTGGTCTCGTTGTTTGTTGGCTTCTTATATGATTAATAATGATCGGGCCCCTCGGTCCCCTCTCTTCTCGTTCATTACATAACGAAGGCTCGAATCCGGCAACATTGATGCCTTCAGGTAGCTTATGTGGGTTTATTGACCAGGTTCCGTCGCCCAAAAAGATCACGTGCTCGTGACGCCTGCGGCAGAAAGGATTTTCCACATCCGCCGCCATGGTTTGTGAGTAGTGGCGCTGGCTAACACTCCCAGGGTTAGTTCTATTTGTAAAACATTAATACCGCAGAAAGTGGATGGGAAAGCGGCTCCGTGGTAGCTCCATGGTGAGAACATCGCACGCGTAATGCGAAGACGTGGCATCGTTCCCCACCTGTGTACAGTTGTTTTTTCAACCGTTTTCATTTCCATTAATTTATCATTTCTTAATTCAATTAGTAAGTAGAAGTATTTTCCCCTATGTTGTCCTTGGTCTCGTTGTTTGTTGGCTTCTTATATGATTAATAATAATCGGGCCCCTCGGTCCCCTCTCTTCTCGTTCATTACATAACGAAGGCTCGAATCCGGCAACATTGATGCCTTCAGGTAGCTTATGTGGGTTTATTGACCAGTTGCCTTCGCCCAAAAAGATCACGTGCTCGTGACGCCTGCGGCAGAAAGGATTTTCCACATCCGCCGCCATGGTTTGTAAGTGGTGGCGCTGGGTAACACTCCCAGGGTTTGTTCTAGTTGTAAAACATAGATACCCCAGAAAGTGAATGGGAAATAGGCTCCGTGGTAGCTCAATGGTTAGAGCATCGCACGCGTAACGCGAAGACGTGGCATCGTTCTCCACCTGTGGACAGTTGTTTTTTCAGCCGTTTTGATTTCCAATAGTTTATCATTTCCTTAATTAAATTAGTAAGTATAAGTAATTTCCCCTACGTTGTCCTTGGTCTCGTTGTTTGTTGGCTTCTTATATGATTAATAATAATCGGGCCCCTCGGTCCCCTCTCTTCTCGTTCATTACATAACGAAGGCTCGAATCCGGCAACATTGATGCCTTCAGGTAGCTTATGTGGGTTTATTTACCAGTTGCCTTCGCCCAAAAAGATCACGTGCTCGTGACGCCTGCGGCAGAAAGGATTTTCCACATCCGCCGCCATGGTTTGTAAGTGGTGGCGCTGGGTAACACTCCCATGGTTAGTTCTATTTGTAAAACATTAGTACCGCAGAAAGTGGATGGGAAAGCGGCTCCGTGGTAGCTCAATGGTTAGAGCATCGCACGCGTAATGCGAAGACGTGGCATCGTTCCCCACCTGTGTACAGTTGTTTTTTCAACCGTTTTCATTTCTATTAATTTATCATTTCTTAATTCAATTAGTAAGTAGAAGTATTTTCGCCTATGTTGTCCTTGGTCTCGTTGTTTGTTGGCTTCTTATATGATTAATAATAATCGGGCCCCTCGGTCCCCTCTCTTCTCGTTCATTACATAACGAACGCTCGAATCCGGCAACATTGATGCCATCAGGTAGCTTATGTGGGTTTGTTGACCAGGCGCCGTCGCCCAAAAAGATCACGTGCTCGTGACGCCTGCGGCAGAAAGGATGTTCCACATCCGCCGCCATGGTTTGTGAGTGGTGGCGCTGACACACTCCCAGGGTTAGTTCTATTTGTAAAACATAGATACCCCAGAAAGTGGATGGGAAAGCGGCTCCGCGGTAGCTCAATGGTGAGAACATCGCACGCGTAATGCGAAGACGTGGCATCGTTCCCCACCTGTGGACAGTTGTTTTGTAGCGTTAGCTACACTGGCCTAGCCAAGCCCGTTTCGCGCGGCACATCAAGAGCCGTGCTGCGCATGCGCAAGGATCAGTGATGTCACACGCCTAATTGTGCACCCGAGCCACCGGAGCCGGCACCTCTCGCGCACTCCGCCGCCGCCGCCGCTCGCGACTCACCGCCGCCGGTCTGCGCATTCCAGAGGAGTGACGTCGTAGCCGTGATAGACGCACTGGCGCCGGCACGCGCTCGCTGTGCAGTCGCCGTCTGACACTGCGCTGGAGTTGCTGCGCTTCTGACTGGCGTTTGCCATTGTGGTATAGCCATGGAGAAGGAGAGCGCAAATGCTGCTCAACACCGCAGAAGAACGGAGAAGCTTGACTCATCGGATCCCGAAGTAGTTGCCTGGCAATTAGCGGTTGAGCGTAGGAGACAACCAGGAAAGCTAAGAATAATCAGCTGAACCTTTGCTAACGCTACGTATATCCTGGCATAGCCGAGCTAAGCCACTGCAACTTTTTTTTCATCCGTTTTCATTTCCATTAATTTATCATTTCCTTAATTCAATTAGTAAGTATAAGAATTTTCGCCTATGTTGTCCTTGGTCTCGTGGTTTGTTGGCTTCTTATATGATTAATAATAATCGGGCCCCTCGGTCCCGTCTCTTCTCGTTCATTACATAACGAAGGCTCGAATCCGGCAACATTGATGCCTTCAGGTAGCATA
This sequence comes from Dermacentor silvarum, assembly GCF_013339745.2. Lineage (NCBI taxonomy): Eukaryota > Metazoa > Arthropoda > Arachnida > Ixodida > Ixodidae > Dermacentor > Dermacentor silvarum. The sequence goes on along the minus strand of NC_051154.1, from coordinate 2,046,505 downwards.
TCTGGGTTTATTGACCAGTTGCCATCGCCCAAACAGATCACGTGCTCGTGACGCCTGCGGCAGAAAGGATGTTCCACTTCGGCCGCCATGGTTTGTGAGTTGTGGCGCTGGCTAACACTCCCAGGGTTAGTTCTATTTGTAAAACATTAATACCCCAGAAAGTGGATGGGAAAGCGGCTCCGTGGTAGCTCAATGGTTAGAGCATCGCACGCGTAATGCGAAGACGTGGGATCGTTCTCCACCTGTGGACAGTTGTTTTTTCAGCCGTTTTCATTTCCATTAGTTTATCATTTCCTTAATTAAATTAGTAAGTATAAGTAATTTCCCCTATGTTGTCCTTGGTCTCGTTGTTTGTTGGCTTCTTATATGATTAATAATAATCGGGCCCCTCGGTCCCCTCTCTTCTCGTTCATTACATAACGAAGGCTCGAATCCGGCAACATTGATGCCTTCAGGTAGCATATGTGGGTTTGTTGACCAGGCGCCGTCGCCCAAAAAGATCACGTGCTCGTGACGCCTGCGGCAGAAAGGATGTTCCACATCCGCCGCCATGGTTTGTGAGTAGTGGCGCTGGCTAACACTCCCAGGGTTAGTTCTATTTGTAAAACATTAATACCCCAGAAAGTGGATGGGAAAGCGGCTCCGTGGTAGCTCAATGGTTAGAGCATCGCACGCGTAATGCGAAGACGTGGGATCGTTCTCCACCTGTGGACAGTTGTTTTTTCAGCCGTTTTCATTTCCATTAGTTTATCATTTCCTTAATTAAATTAGTAAGTATAAGTAATTTCCCCTATGTTGTCCTTGGTCTCGTTGTTTGTTGGCTTCTTATATGATTAATAATAATCGGGCCCCTCGGTCCCCTCTCTTCTCGTTCATTACATAACGAAGGCTCGAATCCGGCAACATTGATGCCTTCAGGTAGCATATGTGGGTTTATTGACCAGTTGCCTTCGCCCAAAAAGATCACGTGCTCGTGACGCCTGCGGCAGAAAGGATTTTCCACATCCGCCGCCATGGTTTGTAAGTGGTGGCGCTGGGTAACACTCCCAGGGTTAGTGCTATTTGTAAAACATAGATACCCCAGAAAGTGGATGGGAAAGCGGCTCCGTGGTAGCTCAATGGTTAGAGCATCGCACGCGTAATGCGAAGACGTGGGATCGTTCCCCACCTGTGGACAGTTGTTTTTTCATCCGTTTTCATTTCCATTACTTTATCATTTCCTTTAATCAATTAGTAAGTATAAGTATTTTCGCCTATGTTGTCCTTGGTCTCGTTGTTTGTTGGCTTCTTATATGATTAATAATAATCGGGCCCCTCGGTCCCCTCTCTTCTCGTTCATTACATAACGAAGGCTCGAATCCGGCAACATTGATGCCTTCAGGTAGCATATGTGGGTTTATTGACCAGTTGCCTTCGCCCAAAAAGATCACGTGCTCGTGACGCCTGCGGCAGAAAGGATGTTCCATATCCACCGCCATGGTTTGTGAGTGGTGGCACTGGCTAACACTCCCAGCGTTAGTTCTAGTTGTAAAACATAAGTACCCCAGCTGTGGATGGGAAATAGGCTCCGCGGTAGCTCAATGGTGAGAGCATCGCACGCGTAATGCGAAGACGTGGGATCGTTCCCCTACTGTGGAGAGTTGTTTTTCATCCGTTTTCATTTCCATTAATTTATCATTTCCTTAATTCAATTAGTAAATATAAGTAATTTCCCCTATGTTGTCCTTGGTCTCGTTGTTTGTTGGCTTCTTATATGATTAATAATAATCGGGCCCCTCGGTCCCCTTTCTTCTCGTTCATTACATAATGAAGGCTCGAATCCGGCAACATTGATGCCTTCAGGTAGCATATGTGGGTTTATTGACCAGTTGCCATCGCCCAAAAAGATCATGTGCTCGTGACGCCTGCGGCAGAAAGGATGTTCCACTTCCGCCGCCATGGTTTGTGAGTGGTGGCGCTGACTAACACTCCCAGGGTTAGTTCTAGTTGTAAAACATAAATACCCCAGAAAGTGGATGGGAAATAGGCTCCGCGGTAGCTCAATGGTGAGAGCATCGCACGCGTAATGCGAAGACGTGGGATCGTTCCCCACCTGTGGACAGTTGTTTTTTCATCCGTTTTCATTTCCATTACTTTATCATTTCCTTAATTCAATTAGTAAGTATAAGTAATTTCCCCTATGTTGTCTTTGGTCTCGTTGTTTGTTGGCTTCTTATATGATTAATAATAATCGGGCGCCTCGGTCCCCTTTCTTCTCGTTCATTACATAACGAAGGCTCCAATCCGGCAACATTGATGCCTTCAGGTAGCATATATAGGTTTATTGACCAGTTGCCATCGCCCAAAAAGATCACGTGCTCGTGACGCCTGCGGCAGAAAGGATGTTCCACATCTGCTGCCATGGTTTGTGAGTGTTGGCACTGGCTAACACTCCCAGGGTTAGTTCTATTTGTAAAACATAAATACCCCAGAAAGTGGAAGGAAAAGCGGCTCCGTGGTAGCTCAATGGTACGAGCATCGCACGCGTAATGCGAAGACGTGGCATCGTTCCCCACCTGTGGACAGTTGTTTTTTCATCCGTTTTCATTTCCATTAATTTATCATTTCCTTAATTCAATTCGTAAGAATAAGTAATTTCCCCTATATTGTCCTTGGTCTCGTTGTTTGTTGGCTTCTTATATGATTAATAATGATCATAATGATCATAATGATCGGGGTCTCGGTCCCCTTTCTTCTCGTTCATTACATAACGAAGGCTCGAATCCGGCAACATTGATGCCTTCAGGTAGCTTATGTGGGTTTATTGACCAGTTACCATCGCCCAAAAAGATCACGTGCTCGTGACGCCTGCGGCAGAAACGATGTTCCATATCCGCCGCCATGGTTTGTGAGTGTTGGCACTGGCTAACACTCCCAGGGTTAGTTCTATTTGTAAAACATAAATAACCCAGAAAGTAAATGGGAAAGCGGCTCCGTGTTAGCTCAATGGTAAGAGCATCGCACGCGTAATGCGAAGACGTAGGATCCTTGCCCACCTGTCGACAGTTGTTTTTTCATCCGTTTTCGTTTCCATTACTTTATCATTTCCTTAATTCAATTAGTAAGTATAAGTAATTTCCCCTATGTTGTCCTTGGTCGCGTTGTTTGTTGGCTTCTTATATGATTAATAATAATCGGGCCCCTCGGTCCCCTTTCTTCTCGTTCATTACATAACGAAGGCTCGAATCCAGCAACATTGATGCCTTCAGGTAGCATATGTGGGTTTATTGACCAGTTGCCATTTCCCAAAAAGATCACGTGCTTGTGACGCCTGCGGCAGAAAAAAGGATGTTCCACATCCGCCGCCATGGTTTGTGAGTAGTGGCTCTGGCTAACACTCCCAGGGTTAGTTCTATTTGTAAAACATAAATACCCCAGAAAGTGGATGGAAAAGCGGCTCCGTGGTAGCTCAATGGTTAGAGCATCGCACGCGTAATGCGAAGACGTGGGATCGTTCCCCACCTGTGGACAGTTGTTTTTTCATCCGTTTTCATTTCCATTACTTTATCATTTCCTTTAATCAATTAGTAAGTATAAGTATTTTCGCCTATGTTGTCCTTGGTCTCGTTGTTTGTTGGCTTCTTATATGATTAATAATAATCGGGCCCCTCGGTCCCCTCTCTTCTCGTTCATTACATAACGAAGGCTCGAATCCGGCAACATTGATGCCTTCAGGTAGCATATGTGGGTTTATTGACCAGTTGCCTTCGCCCAAAAAGATCACGTGCTCGTGACGCCTGCGGCAGAAAGGATGTTCCATATCCGCCGCCATGGTTTGTGAGTGGTGGCACTGGCTAACACTCCCAGCGTTAGTTCTAGTTGTAAAACATAAGTACCCCAGCTGTGGATGGGAAATAGGCTCCGCGGTAGCTCAATGGTGAGAGCATCGCACGCGTAATGCGAAGACGTGGGATCGTTCCCCTACTGTGGAGAGTTGTTTTTCATCCGTTTTCATTTCCATTAATTTATCATTTCCTTAATTCAATTAGTAAATATAAGTAATTTCCCCTATGTTGTCCTTGGTCTCGTTGTTTGTTGGCTTCTTATATGATTAATAATAATCGGGCCCCTCGGTCCCCTCTCTTCTCGTTCATTACATAACGAAGGCTCGAATCCGGCAACATTGATGCCTTCAGGTAGCATATGTGGGTTTATTGACCAGTTGCCTTCGCCCAAAAAGATCACGTGCTCGTGACGCCTGCGGCAGAAAGGAAGTTCCACATCCGCCGCCATGGTTTGTGAGTGGTGGCACTGGCTAACACTCCCAGGGTTAGTTCTATTTGTAAAACATAGATACCCCAGAAAGTGGATGGGAAAGCGGCTCCGCGGTAGCTCAATGGTGAGAACATCGCACGCGTAATGCGAGGACGTGGGATCGTTCCCCACCTGTGGACAGTTGTTTTGTAGCGTTAGCTACACTGGCCTAGCCAAGCCCGTTTCGCGCGGCACATCAAGAGCCGTGCTGCGCATGCGCAAGGATCAGTGATGTCACACGCCTAATTGTGCACCCGAGCCACCGGAGCCGGCACCTCTCGCGCACTCCGCCGCCGCCGCCGCTCGCGACTCACCGCCGCCGGTCTGCGCATTCCAGAGGAGTGACGTCGTAGCCGTGATAGACGCACTGGCGCCGGCACGCGCTCGCTGTGCAGTCGCCGTCTGACACTGCGCTGGAGTTGCTGCGCTTCTGACTGGCGTTTGCCATTGTGGTATAGCCATGGAGAAGGAGAGCGCAAATGCTGCTCAACACCGCAGAAGAACGGAGAAGCTTGACTCATCGGATCCCGAAGTAGTTGCCTGGCAATTAGCGGTTGAGCGTAGGAGACAACCAGGAAAGCTAAGAATAATCAGCTGAACCTTTGCTAACGCTACGTATATCCTGGCATAGCCGAGCTAAGCCACTGCAACTTTTTTTTTCATCCGTTTTCATTTCCATTAATTTATCATTTCCTTAATTCAATTAGTAAGTATAAGAATTTTCGCCTATGTTGTCCTTGGTCTCGTGGTTTGTTGGCTTCTTATATGATTAATAATAATCGGGCCCCTCGGTCCCGTCTCTTCTCGTTCATTACATAACGAAGGCTCGAATCCGGCAACATTGATGCCTTCAGGTAGCATATCTGGGTTTATTGACCAGTTGCCATCGCCCAAACAGATCACGTGCTCGTGACGCCTGCGGCAGAAAGGATGTTCCACTTCGGCCGCCATGGTTTGTGAGTTGTGGCGCTGGCTAACACTCCCAGGGTTAGTTCTATTTGTAAAACATTAATACCCCAGAAAGTGGATGGGAAAGCGGCTCCGTGGTAGCTCAATGGTTAGAGCATCGCACGCGTAATGCGAAGACGTGGGATCGTTCTCCACCTGTGGACAGTTGTTTTTTCAGCCGTTTTCATTTCCATTAGTTTATCATTTCCTTAATTAAATTAGTAAGTATAAGTAATTTCCCCTATGTTGTCCTTGGTCTCGTTGTTTGTTGGCTTCTTATATGATTAATAATAATCGGGCCCCTCGGTCCCCTCTCTTCTCGTTCATTACATAACGAAGGCTCGAATCCGGCAACATTGATGCCTTCAGGTAGCATATGTGGGTTTGTTGACCAGGCGCCGTCGCCCAAAAAGATCACGTGCTCGTGACGCCTGCGGCAGAAAGGATGTTCCACATCCGCCGCCATGGTTTGTGAGTAGTGGCGCTGGCTAACACTCCCAGGGTTAGTTCTATTTGTAAAACATTAATACCCCAGAAAGTGGATGGGAAAGCGGCTCCGTGGTAGCTCAATGGTTAGAGCATCGCACGCGTAATGCGAAGACGTGGGATCGTTCTCCACCTGTGGACAGTTGTTTTTTCAGCCGTTTTCATTTCCATTAGTTTATCATTTCCTTAATTAAATTAGTAAGTATAAGTAATTTCCCCTATGTTGTCCTTGGTCTCGTTGTTTGTTGGCTTCTTATATGATTAATAATAATCGGGCCCCTCGGTCCCCTCTCTTCTCGTTCATTACATAACGAAGGCTCGAATCCGGCAACATTGATGCCTTCAGGTAGCATATGTGGGTTTATTGACCAGTTGCCTTCGCCCAAAAAGATCACGTGCTCGTGACGCCTGCGGCAGAAAGGATTTTCCACATCCGCCGCCATGGTTTGTAAGTGGTGGCGCTGGGTAACACTCCCAGGGTTAGTGCTATTTGTAAAACATAGATACCCCAGAAAGTGGATGGGAAAGCGGCTCCGTGGTAGCTCAATGGTTAGAGCATCGCACGCGTAATGCGAAGACGTGGGATCGTTCCCCACCTGTGGACAGTTGTTTTTTCATCCGTTTTCATTTCCATTACTTTATCATTTCCTTTAATCAATTAGTAAGTATAAGTATTTTCGCCTATGTTGTCCTTGGTCTCGTTGTTTGTTGGCTTCTTATATGATTAATAATAATCGGGCCCCTCGGTCCCCTCTCTTCTCGTTCATTACATAACGAAGGCTCGAATCCGGCAACATTGATGCCTTCAGGTAGCATATGTGGGTTTATTGACCAGTTGCCTTCGCCCAAAAAGATCACGTGCTCGTGACGCCTGCGGCAGAAAGGATGTTCCATATCCACCGCCATGGTTTGTGAGTGGTGGCACTGGCTAACACTCCCAGCGTTAGTTCTAGTTGTAAAACATAAGTACCCCAGCTGTGGATGGGAAATAGGCTCCGCGGTAGCTCAATGGTGAGAGCATCGCACGCGTAATGCGAAGACGTGGGATCGTTCCCCTACTGTGGAGAGTTGTTTTTCATCCGTTTTCATTTCCATTAATTTATCATTTCCTTAATTCAATTAGTAAATATAAGTAATTTCCCCTATGTTGTCCTTGGTCTCGTTGTTTGTTGGCTTCTTATATGATTAATAATAATCGGGCCCCTCGGTCCCCTTTCTTCTCGTTCATTACATAATGAAGGCTCGAATCCGGCAACATTGATGCCTTCAGGTAGCATATGTGGGTTTATTGACCAGTTGCCATCGCCCAAAAAGATCATGTGCTCGTGACGCCTGCGGCAGAAAGGATGTTCCACTTCCGCCGCCATGGTTTGTGAGTGGTGGCGCTGACTAACACTCCCAGGGTTAGTTCTAGTTGTAAAACATAAATACCCCAGAAAGTGGATGGGAAATAGGCTCCGCGGTAGCTCAATGGTGAGAGCATCGCACGCGTAATGCGAAGACGTGGGATCGTTCCCCACCTGTGGACAGTTGTTTTTTCATCCGTTTTCATTTCCATTACTTTATCATTTCCTTAATTCAATTAGTAAGTATAAGTAATTTCCCCTATGTTGTCTTTGGTCTCGTTGTTTGTTGGCTTCTTATATGATTAATAATAATCGGGCGCCTCGGTCCCCTTTCTTCTCGTTCATTACATAACGAAGGCTCCAATCCGGCAACATTGATGCCTTCAGGTAGCATATATAGGTTTATTGACCAGTTGCCATCGCCCAAAAAGATCACGTGCTCGTGACGCCTGCGGCAGAAAGGATGTTCCACATCTGCTGCCATGGTTTGTGAGTGTTGGCACTGGCTAACACTCCCAGGGTTAGTTCTATTTGTAAAACATAAATACCCCAGAAAGTGGAAGGAAAAGCGGCTCCGTGGTAGCTCAATGGTACGAGCATCGCACGCGTAATGCGAAGACGTGGCATCGTTCCCCACCTGTGGACAGTTGTTTTTTCATCCGTTTTCATTTCCATTAATTTATCATTTCCTTAATTCAATTCGTAAGAATAAGTAATTTCCCCTATATTGTCCTTGGTCTCGTTGTTTGTTGGCTTCTTATATGATTAATAATGATCATAATGATCATAATGATCGGGGTCTCGGTCCCCTTTCTTCTCGTTCATTACATAACGAAGGCTCGAATCCGGCAACATTGATGCCTTCAGGTAGCTTATGTGGGTTTATTGACCAGTTACCATCGCCCAAAAAGATCACGTGCTCGTGACGCCTGCGGCAGAAACGATGTTCCATATCCGCCGCCATGGTTTGTGAGTGTTGGCACTGGCTAACACTCCCAGGGTTAGTTCTATTTGTAAAACATAAATAACCCAGAAAGTAAATGGGAAAGCGGCTCCGTGTTAGCTCAATGGTAAGAGCATCGCACGCGTAATGCGAAGACGTAGGATCCTTGCCCACCTGTCGACAGTTGTTTTTTCATCCGTTTTCGTTTCCATTACTTTATCATTTCCTTAATTCGATTAGTAAGTATAAGTAATTTCCCCTATGTTGTCCTTGGTCGCGTTGTTTGTTGGCTTCTTATATGATTAATAATAATCGGGCCCCTCGGTCCCCTTTCTTCTCGTTCATTACATAACGAAGGCTCGAATCCAGCAACATTGATGCCTTCAGGTAGCATATGTGGGTTTATTGACCAGTTGCCATTTCCCAAAAAGATCACGTGCTTGTGACGCCTGCGGCAGAAAAAAGGATGTTCCACATCCGCCGCCATGGTTTGTGAGTAGTGGCTCTGGCTAACACTCCCAGGGTTAGTTCTATTTGTAAAACATAAATACCCCAGAAAGTGGATGGAAAAGCGGCTCCGTGGTAGCTCAATGGTTAGAGCATCGCACGCGTAATGCGAAGACGTGGGATCGTTCCCCACCTGTGGACAGTTGTTTTTTCATCCGTTTTCATTTCCATTACTTTATCATTTCCTTTAATCAATTAGTAAGTATAAGTATTTTCGCCTATGTTGTCCTTGGTCTCGTTGTTTGTTGGCTTCTTATATGATTAATAATAATCGGGCCCCTCGGTCCCCTCTCTTCTCGTTCATTACATAACGAAGGCTCGAATCCGGCAACATTGATGCCTTCAGGTAGCATATGTGGGTTTATTGACCAGTTGCCTTCGCCCAAAAAGATCACGTGCTCGTGACGCCTGCGGCAGAAAGGATGTTCCATATCCGCCGCCATGGTTTGTGAGTGGTGGCACTGGCTAACACTCCCAGCGTTAGTTCTAGTTGTAAAACATAAGTACCCCAGCTGTGGATGGGAAATAGGCTCCGCGGTAGCTCAATGGTGAGAGCATCGCACGCGTAATGCGAAGACGTGGGATCGTTCCCCTACTGTGGAGAGTTGTTTTTCATCCGTTTTCATTTCCATTAATTTATCATTTCCTTAATTCAATTAGTAAATATAAGTAATTTCCCCTATGTTGTCCTTGGTCTCGTTGTTTGTTGGCTTCTTATATGATTAATAATAATCGGGCCCCTCGGTCCCCTCTCTTCTCGTTCATTACATAACGAAGGCTCGAATCCGGCAACATTGATGCCTTCAGGTAGCATATGTGGGTTTATTGACCAGTTGCCTTCGCCCAAAAAGATCACGTGCTCGTGACGCCTGTGGCAGAAAGGAAGTTCCACATCCGCCGCCATGGTTTGTGAGTGGTGGCACTGGCTAACACTCCCAGGGTTAGTTCTATTTGTAAAACATAGATACCCCAGAAAGTGGATGGGAAAGCGGCTCCGCGGTAGCTCAATGGTGAGAACATCGCACGCGTAATGCGAGGACGTGGGATCGTTCCCCACCTGTGGACAGTTGTTTTGTAGCGTTAGCTACACTGGCCTAGCCAAGCCCGTTTCGCGCGGCACATGAAGAGCCGTGCTGCGCATGCGCAAGGATCAGTGATGTCACACGCCTAATTGTGCACCGGAGCCACCGGAGCCGGCACCTCTCGCGCACTCCGCCGCCGCCGCTCGCGACTCACCGCCGCCGGTCTGCGCATTCCAGAGGAGTGACGTCGTAGCCGTGATAGACGCACTGGCGCCGGCACGCGCTCGCTGTGCAGTCGCCGTCTGACACTGCGCTGGAGTTGCTGCGCTTCTGACTGGCGTTTGCCATTGTGGTATAGCCATGGAGAAGGAGAGCGCAAATGCTGCTCAACACCGCAGAAGAACGGAGAAGCTTGACTCATCGGATCCCGAAGTAGTTGCCTGGCAATTAGCGGTTGAGCGTAGGAGACAACCAGGAAAGCTAAGAATAATCAGCTGAACCTTTGCTAACGCTACGTATATCCTGGCATAGCCGAGCTAAGCCACTGCAACTTTTTTTTCATCCGTTTTCATTTCCATTAATTTATCATTTCCTTAATTCAATTAGTAAGTATAAGAATTTTCGCCTATGTTGTCCTTGGTCTCGTGGTTTGTTGGCTTCTTATATGATTAATAATAATCGGGCCCCTCGGTCCCGTCTCTTCTCGTTCATTACATAACGAAGGCTCGAATCCGGCAACATTGATGCCTTCAGGTAGCATATCTGGGTTTATTGACCAGTTGCCATCGCCCAAACAGATCACGTGCTCGTGACGCCTGCGGCAGAAAGGATGTTCCATATCCGCCGCCATGGTTTGTGAGTGGTGGCACTGGCTAACACTCCCAGCGTTAGTTCTAGTTGTAAAACATAAGTACCCCAGCTGTGGATGGGAAAGCGGCTCCGTGGTAGCTCAATGGTTAGAGCATCGCACGCGTAATGCGAAGACGTGGGATCGTTCTCCACCTGTGGACAGTTGTTTTTTCAGCCGTTTTCATTTCCATTAGTTTATCATTTCCTTAATTAAATTAGTAAGTATAAGTAATTTCCCCTATGTTGTCCTTGGTCTCGTTGTTTGTTGGCTTCTTATATGATTAATAATAATCGGGCCCCTCGGTCCCCTCTCTTCTCGTTCATTACATAACGAAGGCTCGAATCCGGCAACATTGATGCCTTCAGGTAGCATATGTGGGTTTATTGACCAGTTGCCTTCGCCCAAAAAGATCACGTGCTCGTGACGCCTGCGGCAGAAAGGATTTTCCACATCCGCCGCCATGGTTTGTAAGTGGTGGCGCTGGGTAACACTCCCAGGGTTAGTGCTATTTGTAAAACATAGATACCCCAGAAAGTGGATGGGAAAGCGGCTCCGCGGTAGCTCAATGGTTAGAGCATCGCACGCGTAATGCGAAGACGTGGGATCGTTCCCCACCTGTGGACAGTTGTTTTTTCATCCGTTTTCATTTCCATTACTTTATCATTTCCTTTAATCAATTAGTAAGTATAAGTATTTCCGCCTATGTTGTCCTTGGTCTCGTTGTTTGTTGGCTTCTTATATGATTAATAGTAATCGGGCCCCTCGGTCCCCTCTCTTCTCGTTCATTACATAACGAAGGCTCGAATCCGGCAACATTGATGCCTTCAGGTAGCATATGTGGGTTTATTGACCAGTTGCCATCGCCCAAAAAGATCATGTGCTCGTGACGCCTGCGGCAGAAAGGATGTTCCATATCCGCCGCCATGGTTTGTGAGTGGTGGCACTGGCTAACACTCCCAGCGTTAGTTCTAGTTGTAAAACATAAGTACCCCAGCTGTGGATGGGAAATAGGCTCCGCGGTAGCTCAATGGTGAGAGCATCGCACGCGTAATGCGAAGACGTGGGATCGTTCCCCTACTGTGGAGAGTTGTTTTTCATCCGTTTTCATTTCCATTAATTTATCATTTCCTTAATTCAATTAGTAAATATAAGTAATTTCCCCTATGTTGTCCTTGGTCTCGTTGTTTGTTGGCTTCTTATATGATTAATAATAATCGGGCCCCTCGGTCCCCTCTCTTCTCGTTCATTACATAACGAAGGCTCGAATCCGGCAACATTGATGCCTTCAGGTAGCATATGTGGGTTTATTGACCAGTTGCCTTCGCCCAAAAAGATCACGTGCTCGTGACGCCTGCGGCAGAAAGGATTTTCCACATCCGCCGCCATGGTTTGTGAGTGGTGGCACTGGCTAACACTCCCAGCGTTAGTTCTAGTTGTAAAACATAGATACCCCAGAAAGTGGATGGGAAATAGACTCCGCGGTAGCTCAATGGTGAGAGCATCGCACGCGTAATGCGAAGACGTGGGATCGTTCCCCTACTGTGGAGAGTTGTTTTTCATCCGTTTTCATTGCCATTAAATTATCATTTCCTTAATTCAATTAGTAAATATAAGTAATTTCCCCTATGTTGTCCTTGGTCTCGTTGTTTGTTGGCTTCTTATATGATTAATAATAATCGGGCCCCTCGGTCCCCTTTCTTCTCGTTCATTACATAACGAAGGCTCGAATCCGGCAACATTGATGCCTTCAGGTAGCATATGTGGGTTTATTGACCAGTTGCCATCGCCCAAAAAGATCATGTGCTCGTGACGCCTGCGGCAGAAAGGAAGTTCCACATCCGCCGCCATGGTTTGTGAGTGGTGGCACTGGCTAACACTCCCAGGGTTAGTTCTATTTGTAAAACATAGATACCCCAGAAAGTGGATGGGAAAGCGGCTCCGCGGTAGCTCAATGGTGAGAACATCGCACGCGTAATGCGAGGACGTGGGATCGTTCCCCACCTGTGGACAGTTGTTTTGTAGCGTTAGCTACACTGGCCTAGCCAAGCCCGTTTCGCGCGGCACATCAAGAGCCGTGCTGCGCATGCGCAAGGATCAGTGATGTCACACGCCTAATTGTGCACCGGAGCCACCGGAGCCGGCACCTCTCGCGCACTCCGCCGCCGCCGCTCGCGACTCACCGCCGCCGGTCTGCGCATTCCAGAGGAGTGACGTCGTAGCCGTGATAGACGCACTGGCGCCGGCACGCGCTCGCTGTGCAGTCGCCGTCTGACACTGCGCTGGAGTTGCTGCGCTTCTGACTGGCGTTTGCCATTGTGGTATAGCCATGGAGAAGGAGAGCGCAAATGCTGCTCAACACCGCAGAAGAACGGAGAAGCTTGACTCATCGGATCCCGAAGTAGTTGCCTGGCAATTAGCGGTTGAGCGTAGGAGACAACCAGGAAAGCTAAGAATAATCAGCTAAACCTTTGCTAACGCTACGTATATCCTGGCATAGCCGAGCTAAGCCACTGCAACTTTTTTTTTCATCCGTTTTCATTTCCATTAATTTATCATTTCCTTAATTCAATTAGTAAGTATAAGAATTTTCGCCTATGTTGTCCTTGGTCTCGTGGTTTGTTGGCTTCTTATATGATTAATAATAATCGGGCCCCTCGGTCCCGTCTCTTCTCGTTCATTACATAACGAAGGCTCGAATCCGGCAACATTGATGCCTTCAGGTAGCATATCTGGGTTTATTGACCAGTTGCCATCGCCCAAACAGATCACGTGCTCGTGACGCCTGCGGCAGAAAGGATGTTCCATATCCGCCGCCATGGTTTGTGAGTGGTGGCACTGGCTAACACTCCCAGCGTTAGTTCTAGTTGTAAAACATAAGTACCCCAGCTGTGGATGGGAAATAGGCTCCGCGGTAGCTCAATGGTGAGAGCATCGCACGCGTAATGCGAAGACGTGGGATCGTTCCCCTACTGTGGAGAGTTGTTTTTCATCCGTTTTCATTTCCATTAATTTATCATTTCCTTAATTCAATTAGTAAATATAAGTAATTTCCCCTATGTTGTCCTTGGTCTTGTTGTTTGTTGGCTTCTTATATGATTAATAATAATCGGGCCCCTCGGTCCCCTCTCTTCTCGTTCATTACATAACGAAGGCTCGAATCCGGCAACATTGATGCCTTCAGGTAGCATATCTGGGTTTATTGACCAGTTGCCATCGCCCAAACAGATCACGTGCTCGTGACGCCTGCGGCAGAAAGGATTTTCCACATCCGCCGCCATGGTTTGTGAGTGGTGGCACTGGCTAACACTCCCAGCGTTAGTTCTAGTTGTAAAACATAGATACCCCAGAAAGTGGATGGGAAATAGACTCCGCGGTAGCTCAATGGTGAGAGCATCGCACGCGTAATGCGAAGACGTGGGATCGTTCCCCTACTGTGGAGAGTTGTTTTTCATCCGTTTTCATTTCCATTAATTTATCATTTCCTTAATTCAATTAGTAAATATAAGTAATTTCCCCTATGTTGTCCTTGGTCTCGTTGTTTGTTGGCTTCTTATATGATACATAATAATCGGGCCCCTCGGTCCCCTTTCTTCTCGTTCATTACATAACGAAGGCTCGAATCCGGCAACATTGATGCCTTCAGGTAGCATATGTGGGTTTATTGACCAGTTGCCATCGCCCAAAAAGATCATGTGCTCGTGACGCCTGCGGCAGAAAGGATGTTCCACATCCGCCGCCATGGTTTGTGAGTGGTGGCACTGGCTAACACTCCCAGGGTTAGTTCTATTTGTAAAACATAGATACCCCAGAAAGTGGATGGGAAAGCGGCTCCGCGGTAGCTCAATGGTTAGAGCATCGCACGCGTAATGCGAAGACGTGGCATCGTTCCCCACCTGTTGACAGTTGTTTTTTCATCCGTTTTCATTTCCATCACCTTATCATTTCCTTAATTCAATTAGTAAGTATAAGTAATTTCCCCTATGTTGTCCTTGGTCTCGTTGTTTGTTGGCTTCTTATATGACTAATAATCGAGCCCCTCGGTCGCCTTTCTTCTCGTTCATTACATAACGAAGGCTCGAATCCGGCAACATTGATGCCTTCAGGTAGCATATGTGGGTTTATTGACCAGTTGCCATCGCCCAAAAAGATCATGTGCTCGTGACGCCTGCGGCAGAAAGGATGTTCCACATCCGCCGCCATGGTTTGTGAGTGGTGGCACTGGCTAACACTCCCAGGGTTTGTTCTATTTGTAAAACATAGATACCCCAGAAAGTGGATGGGAAAGCGGCTCCGCGGTAGCTCAATGGTGAGAACATCGCACGCGTAATGCGAGGACGTGGGATCGTTCCCCACCTGTGGACAGTTGTTTTGTAGCGTTAGCTACACTGGCCTAGCCAAGCCCGTTTCGCGCGGCACATCAAGAGCCGTGCTGCGCATGCGCAAGGATCAGTGATGTCACACGCCTAATTGTGCACCGGAGCCACCGGAGCCGGCACCTCTCGCGCACTCCGCCGCCGCCGCTCGCGACTCACCGCCGCCGGTCTGCGCATTCCAGAGGAGTGACGTCGTAGCCGTGATAGACGCACTGGCGCCGGCACGCGCTCGCTGTGCAGTCGCCGTCTGACACTGCGCTGGAGTTGCTGCGCTTCTGACTGGCGTTTGCCATTGTGGTATAGCCATGGAGAAGGAGAGCGCAAATGCTGCTCAACACCGCAGAAGAACGGAGAAGCTTGACTCATCGGATCCCGAAGTAGTTGCCTGGCAATTAGCGGTTGAGCGTAGGAGACAACCAGGAAAGCCAAGAATAATCAGCTGAACCTTTGCTAACGCTACGTATATCCTGGCATAGCCGAGCTAAGCCACTGCAACTTTTTTTTTCATCCGTTTTCATTTCCATTAATTTATCATTTCCTTAATTCAATTAGTAAGTATAAGAATTTTCGCCTATGTTGTCCTTGGTCTCGTGGTTTGTTGGCTTCTTATATGATTAATAATAATCGGGCCCCTCGGTCCCGTCTCTTCTCGTTCATTACATAACGAAGGCTCGAATCCGGCAACATTGATGCCTTCAGGTAGCATATCTGGGTTTATTGACCAGTTGCCATCGCCCAAACAGATCACGTGCTCGTGACGCCTGCGGCAGAAAGGATGTTCCATATCCGCCGCCATGGTTTGTGAGTGGTGGCACTGGCTAACACTCCCAGCGTTAGTTCTAGTTGTAAAACATAAGTACCCCAGCTGTGGATGGGAAATAGGCTCCGCGGTAGCTCAATGGTGAGAGCATCGCACGCGTAATGCGAAGACGTGGGATCGTTCCCCTACTGTGGAGAGTTGTTTTTCATCCGTTTTCATTTCCATTAATTTATCATTTCCTTAATTCAATTAGTAAATATAAGTAATTTCCCCTATGTTGTCCTTGGTCTCGTTGTTTGTTGGCTTCTTATATGATACATAATAATCGGGCCCCTCGGTCCCCTTTCTTCTCGTTCATTACATAACGAAGGCTCGAATCCGGCAACATTGATGCCTTCAGGTAGCATATGTGGGTTTATTGACCAGTTGCCATCGCCCAAAAAGATCATGTGCTCGTGACGCCTGCGGCAGAAAGGATGTTCCACATCCGCCGCCATGGTTTGTGAGTGGTGGCACTGGCTAACACTCCCAGGGTTAGTTCTATTTGTAAAACATAGATACCCCAGAAAGTGGATGGGAAAGCGGCTCCGCGGTAGCTCAATGGTTAGAGCATCGCACGCGTAATGCGAAGACGTGGCATCGTTCCCCACCTGTTGACAGTTGTTTTTTCATCCGTTTTCATTTCCATCACCTTATCATTTACTTAATTCAATTAGTAAGTATAAGTAATTTCCCCTATGTTGTCCTTGGTCTCGTTGTTTGTTGGCTTCTTATATGACTAATAATCGAGCCCCTCGGTCGCCTTTCTTCTCGTTCATTACATAACGAAGGCTCGAATCCGGCAACATTGATGCCTTCAGGTAGCATATGTGGGTTTATTGACCAGTTGCCATCGCCCAAAAAGATCATGTGCTCGTGACGCCTGCGGCAGAAAGGATGTTCCACATCCGCCGCCATGGTTTGTGAGTGGTGGCACTGGCTAACACTCCCAGGGTTTGTTCTATTTGTAAAACATAGATACCCCAGAAAGTGGATGGGAAAGCGGCTCCGCGGTAGCTCAATGGTGAGAACATCGCACGCGTAATGCGAGGACGTGGGATCGTTCCCCACCTGTGGACAGTTGTTTTGTAGCGTTAGCTACACTGGCCTAGCCAAGCCCGTTTCGCGCGGCACATCAAGAGCCGTGCTGCGCATGCGCAGGGATCAGTGATGTCACACGCCTAATTGTGCACCGGAGCCACCGGAGCCGGCACCTCTCGCGCACTCCGCCGCCGCCGCCGCTCGCGACTCACCGCCGCCGGTCTGCGCATTCCAGAGGAGTGACGTCGTAGCCGTGATAGACGCACTGGCGCCGGCACGCGCTCGCTGTGCAGTCGCCGTCTGACACTGCGCTGGAGTTGCTGCGCTTCTGACTGGCGTTTGCCATTGTGGTATAGCCATGGAGAAGGAGAGCGCAAATGCTGCTCAACACCGCAGAAGAACGGAGAAGCTTGACTCATCGGATCCCGAAGTAGTTGCCTGGCAATTAGCGGTTGAGCGTAGGAGACAACCAGGAAAGCCAAGAATAATCAGCTGAACCTTTGCTAACGCTACGTATATCCTGGCATAGCCGAGCTAAGCCACTGCAACTTTTTTTTTCATCCGTTTTCATTTGCATTAATTTATCATTTCCTTAATTCAATTAGTAAGTATAAGAATTTTCGCCTATGTTGTCCTTGGTCTCGTGGTTTGTTGGCTTCTTATATGATTAATAATAATCGGGCCCCTCGGTCCCGTCTCTTCTCGTTCATTACATAACGAAGGCTCGAATCCGGCAACATTGATGCCTTCAGGTAGCATATCTGGGTTTATTGACCAGTTGCCATCGCCCAAACAGATCACGTGCTCGTGACGCCTGCGGCAGAAAGGATGTTCCATATCCGCCGCCATGGTTTGTGAGTGGTGGCACTGGCTAACACTCCCAGCGTTAGTTCTAGTTGTAAAACATAAGTACCCCAGCTGTGGATGGGAAAGCGGCTCCGTGGTAGCTCAATGGTTAGAGCATCGCACGCGTAATGCGAAGACGTGGGATCGTTCCCCACCTGTGGACAGTTGTTTTTTCATCCGTTTTCATTTCCATTACTTTATCATTTCCTTTAATCAATTAGTAAGTATAAGTATTTCCGCCTATGTTGTCCTTGGTCTCGTTGTTTGTTGGCTTCTTATATGATTAATAATAATCGGGCCCCTCGGTCCCCTCTCTTCTCGTTCATTACATAACGAAGGCTCGAATCCGGCAACATTGATGCCTTCAGGTAGCATATGTGGGTTCATTGACCAGTTGCCTTCGCCCAAAAAGATCACGTGCTCGTGACGCCTGCGGCAGAAAGGATTTTCCACATCCGCCGCCATGGTTTGTAAGTGGTGGCGCTGGGTAACACTCCCAGGGTTAGTGCTATTTGTAAAACATAGATACCCCAGAAAGTGGATGGGAAAGCGGCTCCGCGGTAGCTCAATGGTTAGAGCATCGCACGCGTAATGCGAAGACGTGGGATCGTTCCCCACCTGTGGACAGTTGTTTTTTCATCCGTTTTCATTTCCATTACTTTATCATTTCCTTTAATCAATTAGTAAGTATAAGTATTTCCGCCTATGTTGTCCTTGGTCTCATTGTTTGTTGGCTTCTTATATGATTAATAGTAATCGGGCCCCTCGGTCCCCTCTCTTCTCGTTCATTACATAACGAAGGCTCGAATCCGGCAACATTGATGCCTTCAGGTAGCATATGTGGGTTTATTGACCAGTTGCCATCGCCCAAAAAGATCATGTGCTCGTGACGCCTGCGGCAGAAAGGATGTTCCACATCCGCCGCCATGGTTTGTGAGTGGTGGCACTGGCTAACACTCCCAGGGTTAGTTCTATTTGTAAAACATAGATACCCCAGAAAGTGGATGGGAAAGCGGCTCCGCGGTAGCTCAATGGTTAGAGCATCGCACGCGTAATGCGAAGACGTGGCATCGTTCCCCACCTGTTGACAGTTGTTTTTTCATCCGTTTTCATTTCCATCACCTTATCATTTACTTAATTCAATTAGTAAGTATAAGTAATTTCCCCTATGTTGTCCTTGGTCTCGTTGTTTGTTGGCTTCTTATATGACTAATAATCGAGCCCCTCGGTCGCCTTTCTTCTCGTTCATTACATAACGAAGGCTCGAATCCGGCAACATTGATGCCTTCAGGTAGCATATGTGGGTTTATTGACCAGTTGCCATCGCCCAAAAAGATCATGTGCTCGTGACGCCTGCGGCAGAAAGGATGTTCCACATCCGCCGCCATGGTTTGTGAGTGGTGGCACTGGCTAACACTCCCAGGGTTTGTTCTATTTGTAAAACATAGATACCCCAGAACAGGGGCGGACCCAGGTTTTTTCTGAGGGGGGGGTCAGCTTCTGTCAATGATGATGATGATGATGATGATGATGATGATGATAGTATAGCCTTTATCATTTACCGAAATTCACCGTTTCTGCTCACGATAAACCCGCGTTTTATACGACTAGAGCAGCACCTGTAGCCTACAAGGCTTGAGAAGGCAAGCCACTTTTTTTTCTTCTTTTTTTTGTATTTATTGCCAAGAAGTTCGCGCTGTTTTATTGCGATAGCAATTATACGAACACTCAAAGGCAGATTTCTGCCGTTGCCGTCGCCGTGAGGTTCCGTATGACGTCAATGGAGATGAAATCGTCGCCGCGCGCCGAACGCTGTATGTGCGAGTGAAAGGGCGCGAGGGGCGCGCGCTTTCACGGGGAGTGAACGCACGGCGGAGAACAAACGCGCGTTCTGCGCCGTGCTCCCTTATGGGCTGCAGAAGTAGGCGTCTCTTTTCTCCTTTACAATCACCATATATGTAGAGCAAACGCGCCTTCTTCCGACGCGCGAGAGGCCGTGGGGGAGGGGTAGGGAAGGGAGGCGACGTTTAGCTGCGGCACGAAGTGCCTATTTATATCAGAGGCTCCGGCAACAGTCACCAACGCCGCACGCATTTTGAGCGAACGCGGGCAAAACGCCGACGGCGTCGACAACAGTTCTGCGTGTTGCCGGTGCTGCTGCATGTCCAAGTTTAAACAGCTGATAAAGCTAATATCATTACTCCGTATAGCTCTCTACAAATTTGCTATCGCAATTGATGCTTCGCCTTTCAGGTGAAACTGCGACAACTTTTTTATTCCCCTTCCGCCACTGTCATCATGAAAACGAGTGTTACCTCGCGCCATCTAGCCCGCCGTGGTGGCTCAGTCAGTTCAGGTATTGCGCTGCTGAGCACGAGATCGCGCGATCGCATCCTGGCCGCGGCGGCCGCATTTCGATGTAGGCGAAATGCAAAAACGCCCGTGTGCTTGCGTTGTAGTGCGCGTTAAAGAACCCCAGGTGGTCAAAATTAATCCGGGGCCCTCCACTACGGCGTGGTGGGTGGGTAAACTTTATTGCATGATTCACGACAGAATCATGTGAGGGGGGGGGCGGGAGGGGAGAAAGGGAAGCAGGACGACGATGGGCCCTCAGGCCGCTCTAGATGGCTGGGCACATTTGTGCTTCGGCGAGCCCTCTGGCCCAGCCCACTGTCCGAAGCTGTAAGTCCGGTTGCGAGCTGCGCAGAGCAGCCTCCCATCGCTCCTGGTGTTCTGACCCTCGCCACGGGGGCTTGGGCTTGTTCGGGCAATTTAGAAAGATGTGGGCAAAGTCAGCTCTGGTGCTAGGACACAAGTGGCAGTGAGGAGAGGATTCCCGGTGTGTAATAATCGACAGAAGAAAAGGGGTCGTAACTGTGGCTGTTTGAAGTCTTCGCCACAAAGCCTGGTCACTTCTGGGAAGAGATTTATGCGGCGGGGGGGTAGATTAGGCGGGAATTTCTGTAGAACAGGGTGAGGTCATGGTAGCTGACGGCGTGTCTCATAATCAGAACTGGTTTTGGCACGTAAAACCCCAGAAAGAGGAAGAAGACCTGTAGCGAAGCCAGGTACGGTTTCTCCGTGCTTATAGTAAAAGGACGTTACCCAATACAGCCATGTGCTTGGCGGCTGTGCCTGATCATGCAGGTTGTTCAAAACTAAGCTTTATCGTTTTCTTAAAGTTAGGCACTGGGAGGCACGCGAAGATCACCTGTGCAAATAAGTTATGTGGCCAGGGGGGCACAAAGTGAGATGATAATTATCGCTGTGAGCAGCCCAATTAACTAAAATTGAACAATTATTTTGTCGACTGCAGTAAGTGGGTATGTTTGTATTGAAAACCTAGAGGCAGTCGTGTTTCTACACAGTATCAGTCGGAAGAATTATTCTAGCGTGTTCGTGCTCCGAGATATCCGACTCCAAATTTCAATTGCACTGCGCAGAGTTATCGACTCGACGCGAGAGCGGTTTATGCTTGCGTTGCTGTGGAAGGGAGGCATTTTGAACATTTTTAGGGCATTGACATCTTGATGGGTGAAGTGTTGTCATGAGATTTGTGCATGACAACACCAAAGTTAAAGCGGCAGTATGAAATATTCGTTAGCATAGCTAAAAAGGTTTCTGCTGTTGATGGTGCAGTTGTTGCTTTTGATTTCAATAAAACTTACAATACTTGGAAATCAGCAGTCACTTTATTTGCGTAGCCCAAACAAGGACCATGCCCGGTCGTCTAGTCACCATTACGCACGCACACTGGCCTCCGGCTTCTCCGCTCGCGCCATTATCTCGGCATGGCAGCTGCCGCCATCTTTACAGGCTGCGCGGTCGCGTGTTACGACAGCGGTTACGAGTTCTTCGATTTTTTTTTTATTTCGCCAGCCGTGAGGGGAAGGGGGGCAGTTATCTTTGCCAATGCCTCCGCCGCGTTGTCAGACTAAACGCTGCACCCAACAGCCGCGTCACATCAGGGAGGAGCTTTGCGCTGATCCTCACTCTCTTGCATGCGTAATCATGCGAACGACAATTAAAATTTGGAGTTGGATATATCGGAGCATAGACAAGCTAGAAGAATTCTTCCAAGTGAAACTATGCAGAAACACGACTGCCTCTAACTTTTGAATACAAACATATACACTTACTGCAGTCAATAAAAAGTTAATTATTAAATTTTAGTTAATTCGGTTGCTGACAGCGATAATTATCTCACTTTGTGTCCCCCTGGCCACACAACTTATTTGCGCAGGTGGTATTCACGTGCCTCCCAGTGCCTAATTTTAAGAAAACCATAAAGCTTAATTTTGAACACCCGGTATATCAGCCTGTATTGTTCTTAAAATAAAATTTGGGATGGTCTGTCGCAGGTTCGTTATAAATGCGTAAGCACGGGTCCGGCATTGGAGTTCTGTTGGGACACCTTGATTTCCTTAAGAAGATTCTTTGTGTTCGGCTGAGACACCTTCGTTTCAACGCGGCAACCACTACGCTGGTTGTTTACGATATGCGAATCACCGCGTATGAAGACTCACGACGCCACCTACAAGAAGAACGATGTGGCGTAGTAGCCGTGAGCGCGAGCCAGCGTCTTCATGTTTTGTTTCCCACGCGACGTCATCCTTTTACACAAGGCGCGCATCTGCTTCCATTTCTCTAACCACGCGACGCCATCCTAGGCCCGCGCGCTGGCGTTGGCCGCTGACGTCACGCTCCCCCATTTCGCAGCCCCTGCTCGAGGCTTCGCCCCGCTCCGCGAGAACGCCCACTCAGATAAACGGATCCGGTTGGCTTGAGCCTCCTATGCTTAATGTACGACAATAAAACTGCGAAGTTACAATTAAAAACTTGTAGCGTACGAACGGTACTGTGCTCGTACTGGATATTGTCAACGTGTAACTGTGATCACAATGAGTGCTACAGTTAAAAAAAAAGTTGTCTATGCGTAGTTTTTAGTTTAGCTGTCAGTTGTTATTATTTATATATGAACACTTCAGCGAGAGATCTCTTTCATTAAGCAGGTTGGTCGCGGAACCGATGACAGCAAATGAGGCAACCGATGACACCCCAATGGGGAACTAAGTTGATCAGGCGCGAAGGCGCTCGCGCGGACATCGGCGTGCTTGGCAAAAGGGACGTCCCCTCGTTCATTCGACGCCACCGACGGGACGAGTAAGGCACGGCCGGCGCCAGGAGGTCCAAGGTGTTCATGAGAAACAATAACTACGGCAACATCGCGACACCACACCCCTACGGAATATAACTAAGCTTGACAGCGAGCTGGCTTTACGTCTACATGGCTGCTACCACTGGTACTCGCGAAAAATACTTTTGAAAAATGCTGGTGGCCATATTTTTTTGCGACAGGGCCATCCCCCTGTCAGCGGGGGGGGGGGGGGGGGGGGGGGGGGATGCAGAAATCTGAGGGGGGGGTCAGGACATCCGGACATCCCCCCTGGATCCGCGCCTGCCAGAAAGTGGATGGGAAAGCGGCTCCGCGGTAGCTCAATGGTGAGAACATCGCACGCGTAATGCGAGGACGTGGGATCGTTCCCCACCTGTGGACAGTTGTTTTGTAGCGTTAGCTACACTGGCCTAGCCAAGCCCGTTTCGCGCGGCACATCAAGAGCCGTGCTGCGCATGCGCAGGGATCAGTGATGTCACACGCCTAATTGTGCACCGGAGCCACCGGAGCCGGCACCTCTCGCGCACTCCGCCGCCGCCGCCGCTCGCGACTCACCGCCGCCGGTCTGCGCATTCCAGAGGAGTGACGTCGTAGCCGTGATAGACGCACTGGCGCCGGCACGCGCTCGCTGTGCAGTCGCCGTCTGACACTGCGCTGGAGTTGCTGCGCTTCTGACTGGCGTTTGCCATTGTGGTATAGCCATGGAGAAGGAGAGCGCAAATGCTGCTCAACACCGCAGAAGAACGGAGAAGCTTGACTCATCGGATCCCGAAGTAGTTGCCTGGCAATTAGCGGTTGAGCGTAGGAGACAACCAGGAAAGCCAAGAATAATCAGCTGAACCTTTGCTAACGCTACGTATATCCTGGCATAGCCGAGCTAAGCCACTGCAACTTTTTTTTTCATCCGTTTTCATTTGCATTAATTTATCATTTCCTTAATTCAATTAGTAAGTATAAGAATTTTCGCCTATGTTGTCCTTGGTCTCGTGGTTTGTTGGCTTCTTATATGATTAATAATAATCGGGCCCCTCGGTCCCGTCTCTTCTCGTTCATTACATAACGAAGGCTCGAATCCGGCAACATTGATGCCTTCAGGTAGCATATCTGGGTTTATTGACCAGTTGCCATCGCCCAAACAGATCACGTGCTCGTGACGCCTGCGGCAGAAAGGATGTTCCATATCCGCCGCCATGGTTTGTGAGTGGTGGCACTGGCTAACACTCCCAGCGTTAGTTCTAGTTGTAAAACATAAGTACCCCAGCTGTGGATGGGAAAGCGGCTCCGTGGTAGCTCAATGGTTAGAGCATCGCACGCGTAATGCGAAGACGTGGGATCGTTCCCCACCTGTGGACAGTTGTTTTTTCATCCGTTTTCATTTCCATTACTTTATCATTTCCTTTAATCAATTAGTAAGTATAAGTATTTCCGCCTATGTTGTCCTTGGTCTCGTTGTTTGTTGGCTTCTTATATGATTAATAATAATCGGGCCCCTCGGTCCCCTCTCTTCTCGTTCATTACATAACGAAGGCTCGAATCCGGCAACATTGATGCCTTCAGGTAGCATATGTGGGTTCATTGACCAGTTGCCTTCGCCCAAAAAGATCACGTGCTCGTGACGCCTGCGGCAGAAAGGATTTTCCACATCCGCCGCCATGGTTTGTAAGTGGTGGCGCTGGGTAACACTCCCAGGGTTAGTGCTATTTGTAAAACATAGATACCCCAGAAAGTGGATGGGAAAGCGGCTCCGCGGTAGCTCAATGGTTAGAGCATCGCACGCGTAATGCGAAGACGTGGGATCGTTCCCCACCTGTGGACAGTTGTTTTTTCATCCGTTTTCATTTCCATTACTTTATCATTTCCTTTAATCAATTAGTAAGTATAAGTATTTCCGCCTATGTTGTCCTTGGTCTCATTGTTTGTTGGCTTCTTATATGATTAATAGTAATCGGGCCCCTCGGTCCCCTCTCTTCTCGTTCATTACATAACGAAGGCTCGAATCCGGCAACATTGATGCCTTCAGGTAGCATATGTGGGTTTATTGACCAGTTGCCATCGCCCAAAAAGATCATGTGCTCGTGACGCCTGCGGCAGAAAGGATGTTCCATATCCGCCGCCATGGTTTGTGAGTGGTGGCACTGGCTAACACTCCCAGCGTTAGTTCTAGTTGTAAAACATAAGTACCCCAGCTGTGGATGGGAAATAGGCTCCGCGGTAGCTCAATGGTGAGAGCATCGCACGCGTAATGCGAAGACGTGGGATCGTTCCCCTACTGTGGAGAGTTGTTTTTCATCCGTTTTCATTTCCATTAATTTATCATTTCCTTAATTCAATTAGTAAATATAAGTAATTTCCCCTATGTTGTCCTTGGTCTCGTTGTTTGTTGGCTTCTTATATGATTAATAATAATCGGGCCCCTCGGTCCCCTCTCTTCTCGTTCATTACATAACGAAGGCTCGAATCCGGCAACATTGATGCCTTCAGGTAGCATATGTGGGTTTATTGACCAGTTGCCTTCGCCCAAAAAGATCACGTGCTCGTGACGCCTGCGGCAGAAAGGATTTTCCACATCCGCCGCCATGGTTTGTGAGTGGTGGCACTGGCTAACACTCCCAGCGTTAGTTCTAGTTGTAAAACATAGATACCCCAGAAAGTGGATGGGAAATAGACTCCGCGGTAGCTCAATGGTGAGAGCATCGCACGCGTAATGCGAAGACGTGGGATCGTTCCCCTACTGTGGAGAGTTGTTTTTCATCCGTTTTCATTGCCATTAAATTATCATTTCCTTAATTCAATTAGTAAATATAAGTAATTTCCCCTATGTTGTCCTTGGTCTCGTTGTTTGTTGGCTTCTTATATGATTAATAATAATCGGGCCCCTCGGTCCCCTTTCTTCTCGTTCATTACATAACGAAGGCTCGAATCCGGCAACATTGATGCCTTCAGGTAGCATATGTGGGTTTATTGACCAGTTGCCATCGCCCAAAAAGATCATGTGCTCGTGACGCCTGCGGCAGAAAGGAAGTTCCACATCCGCCGCCATGGTTTGTGAGTGGTGGCACTGGCTAACACTCCCAGGGTTAGTTCTATTTGTAAAACATAGATACCCCAGAAAGTGGATGGGAAAGCGGCTCCGCGGTAGCTCAATGGTGAGAACATCGCACGCGTAATGCGAGGACGTGGGATCGTTCCCCACCTGTGGACAGTTGTTTTGTAGCGTTAGCTACACTGGCCTAGCCAAGCCCGTTTCGCGCGGCACATCAAGAGCCGTGCTGCGCATGCGCAAGGATCAGTGATGTCACACGCCTAATTGTGCACCGGAGCCACCGGAGCCGGCACCTCTCGCGCACTCCGCCGCCGCCGCTCGCGACTCACCGCCGCTGGTCTGCGCATTCCAGAGGAGTGACGTCGTAGCCGTGATAGACGCACTGGCGCCGGCACGCGCTCGCTGTGCAGTCGCCGTCTGACACTGCGCTGGAGTTGCTGCGCTTCTGACTGGCGTTTGCCATTGTGGTATAGCCATGGAGAAGGAGAGCGCAAATGCTGCTCAACACCACAGAAGAACGGAGAAGCTTGACTCATCGGATCCCGAAGTAGTTGCCTGGCAATTAGCGGTTGAGCGTAGGAGACAACCAGGAAAGCTAAGAATAATCAGCTAAACCTTTGCTAACGCTACGTATATCCTGGCATAGCCGAGCTAAGCCACTGCAACTTTTTTTTTCATCCGTTTTCATTTCCATTAATTTATCATTTCCTTAATTCAATTAGTAAGTATAAGAATTTTCGCCTATGTTGTCCTTGGTCTCGTGGCTTGTTGGCTTCTTATATGATTAATAATAATCGGGCCCCTCGGTCCCGTCTCTTCTCGTTCATTACATAACGAAGGCTCGAATCCGGCAACATTGATGCCTTCAGGTAGCATATCTGGGTTTATTGACCAGTTGCCATCGCCCAAACAGATCACGTGCTCGTGACGCCTGCGGCAGAAAGGATGTTCCATATCCGCCGCCATGGTTTGTGAGTGGTGGCACTGGCTAACACTCCCAGCGTTAGTTCTAGTTGTAAAACATAAGTACCCCAGCTGTGGATGGGAAATAGGCTCCGCGGTAGCTCAATGGTGAGAGCATCGCACGCGTAATGCGAAGACGTGGGATCGTTCCCCTACTGTGCAGAGTTGTTTTTCATCCGTTTTCATTTCCATTAATTTATCATTTCCTTAATTCAATTAGTAAATATAAGTAATTTCCCCTATGTTGTCCTTGGTCTTGTTGTTTGTTGGCTTCTTATATGATTAATAATAATCGGGCCCCTCGGTCCCCTCTCTTCTCGTTCATTACATAACGAAGGCTCGAATCCGGCAACATTGATGCCTTCAGGTAGCATATCTGGGTTTATTGACCAGTTGCCATCGCCCAAACAGATCACGTGCTCGTGACGCCTGCGGCAGAAAGGATTTTCCACATCCGCCGCCATGGTTTGTGAGTGGTGGCACTGGCTAACACTCCCAGCGTTAGTTCTAGTTGTAAAACATAGATACCCCAGAAAGTGGATGGGAAATAGACTCCGCGGTAGCTCAATGGTGAGAGCATCGCACGCGTAATGCGAAGACGTGGGATCGTTCCCCTACTGTGGAGAGTTGTTTTTCATCCGTTTTCATTTCCATTAATTTATCATTTCCTTAATTCAATTAGTAAATATAAGTAATTTCCCCTATGTTGTCCTTGGTCTCGTTGTTTGTTGGCTTCTTATATGATACATAATAATCGGGCCCCTCGGTCCCCTTTCTTCTCGTTCATTACATAACGAAGGCTCGAATCCGGCAACATTGATGCCTTCAGGTAGCATATGTGGGTTTATTGACCAGTTGCCATCGCCCAAAAAGATCATGTGCTCGTGACGCCTGCGGCAGAAAGGATGTTCCACATCCGCCGCCATGGTTTGTGAGTGGTGGCACTGGCTAACACTCCCAGGGTTAGTTCTATTTGTAAAACATAGATACCCCAGAAAGTGGATGGGAAAGCGGCTCCGCGGTAGCTCAATGGTTAGAGCATCGCACGCGTAATGCGAAGACGTGGCATCGTTCCCCACCTGTTGACAGTTGTTTTTTCATCCGTTTTCATTTCCATCACCTTATCATTTCCTTAATTCAATTAGTAAGTATAAGTAATTTCCCCTATGTTGTCCTTGGTCTCGTTGTTTGTTGGCTTCTTATATGACTAATAATCGAGCCCCTCGGTCGCCTTTCTTCTCGTTCATTACATAACGAAGGCTCGAATCCGGCAACATTGATGCCTTCAGGTAGCATATGTGGGTTTATTGACCAGTTGCCATCGCCCAAAAAGATCATGTGCTCGTGACGCCTGCGGCAGAAAGGATGTTCCACATCCGCCGCCATGGTTTGTGAGTGGTGGCACTGGCTAACACTCCCAGGGTTTGTTCTATTTGTAAAACATAGATACCCCAGAAAGTGGATGGGAAAGCGGCTCCGCGGTAGCTCAATGGTGAGAACATCGCACGCGTAATGCGAGGACGTGGGATCGTTCCCCACCTGTGGACAGTTGTTTTGTAGCGTTAGCTACACTGGCCTAGCCAAGCCCGTTTCGCGCGGCACATCAAGAGCCGTGCTGCGCATGCGCAAGGATCAGTGATGTCACACGCCTAATTGTGCACCGGAGCCACCGGAGCCGGCACCTCTCGCGCACTCCGCCGCCGCCGCTCGCGACTCACCGCCGCCGGTCTGCGCATTCCAGAGGAGTGACGTCGTAGCCGTGATAGACGCACTGGCGCCGGCACGCGCTCGCTGTGCAGTCGCCGTCTGACACTGCGCTGGAGTTGCTGCGCTTCTGACTGGCGTTTGCCATTGTGGTATAGCCATGGAGAAGGAGAGCGCAAATGCTGCTCAACACCGCAGAAGAACGGAGAAGCTTGACTCATCGGATCCCGAAGTAGTTGCCTGGCAATTAGCGGTTGAGCGTAGGAGACAACCAGGAAAGCCAAGAATAATCAGCTGAACCTTTGCTAACGCTACGTATATCCTGGCATAGCCGAGCTAAGCCACTGCAACTTTTTTTTTCATCCGTTTTCATTTCCATTAATTTATCATTTCCTTAATTCAATTAGTAAGTATAAGAATTTTCGCCTATGTTGTCTTTGGTCTCGTGGTTTGTTGGCTTCTTATATGATTAATAATAATCGGGCCCCTCGGTCCCGTCTCTTCTCGTTCATTACATAACGAAGGCTCGAATCCGGCAACATTGATGCCTTCAGGTAGCATATCTGGGTTTATTGACCAGTTGCCATCGCCCAAACAGATCACGTGCTCGTGACGCCTGCGGCAGAAAGGATGTTCCATATCCGCCGCCATGGTTTGTGAGTGGTGGCACTGGCTAACACTCCCAGCGTTAGTTCTAGTTGTAAAACATAAGTACCCCAGCTGTGGATGGGAAATAGGCTCCGCGGTAGCTCAATGGTGAGAGCATCGCACGCGTAATGCGAAGACGTGGGATCGTTCCCCTACTGTGGAGAGTTGTTTTTCATCCGTTTTCATTTCCATTAATTTATCATTTCCTTAATTCAATTAGTAAATATAAGTAATTTCCCCTATGTTGTCCTTGGTCTCGTTGTTTGTTGGCTTCTTATATGATACATAATAATCGGGCCCCTCGGTCCCCTTTCTTCTCGTTCATTACATAACGAAGGCTCGAATCCGGCAACATTGATGCCTTCAGGTAGCATATGTGGGTTTATTGACCAGTTGCCATCGCCCAAAAAGATCATGTGCTCGTGACGCCTGCGGCAGAAAGGATGTTCCACATCCGCCGCCATGGTTTGTGAGTGGTGGCACTGGCTAACACTCCCAGGGTTAGTTCTATTTGTAAAACATAGATACCCCAGAAAGTGGATGGGAAAGCGGCTCCGCGGTAGCTCAATGGTTAGAGCATCGCACGCGTAATGCGAAGACGTGGCATCGTTCCCCACCTGTTGACAGTTGTTTTTTCATCCGTTTTCATTTCCATCACCTTATCATTTCCTTAATTCAATTAGTAAGTATAAGTAATTTCCCCTATGTTGTCCTTGGTCTCGTTGTTTGTTGGCTTCTTATATGACTAATAATCGAGCCCCTCGGTCGCCTTTCTTCTCGTTCATTACATAACGAAGGCTCGAATCCGGCAACATTGATGCCTTCAGGTAGCATATGTGGGTTTATTGACCAGTTGCCATCGCCCAAAAAGATCATGTGCTCGTGACGCCTGCGGCAGAAAGGATGTTCCACATCCGCCGCCATGGTTTGTGAGTGGTGGCACTGGCTAACACTCCCAGGGTTTGTTCTATTTGTAAAACATAGATACCCCAGAAAGTGGATGGGAAAGCGGCTCCGCGGTAGCTCAATGGTGAGAACATCGCACGCGTAATGCGAGGACGTGGGATCGTTCCCCACCTGTGGACAGTTGTTTTGTAGCGTTAGCTACACTGGCCTAGCCAAGCCCGTTTCGCGCGGCACATCAAGAGCCGTGCTGCGCATGCGCAAGGATCAGTGATGTCACACGCCTAATTGTGCACCGGAGCCACCGGAGCCGGCACCTCTCGCGCACTCCGCCGCCGCCGCTCGCGACTCACCGCCGCCGGTCTGCGCATTCCAGAGGAGTGACGTCGTAGCCGTGATAGACGCACTGGCGCCGGCACGCGCTCGCTGTGCAGTCGCCGTCTGACACTGCGCTGGAGTTGCTGCGCTTCTGACTGGCGTTTGCCATTGTGGTATAGCCATGGAGAAGGAGAGCGCAAATGCTGCTCAACACCGCAGAAGAACGGAGAAGCTTGACTCATCGGATCCCGAAGTAGTTGCCTGGCAATTAGCGGTTGAGCGTAGGAGACAACCAGGAAAGCCAAGAATAATCAGCTGAACCTTTGCTAACGCTACGTATATCCTGGCATAGCCGAGCTAAGCCACTGCAACTTTTTTTTTCATCCGTTTTCATTTCCATTAATTTATCATTTCCTTAATTCAATTAGTAAGTATAAGAATTTTCGCCTATGTTGTCCTTGGTCTCGTGGTTTGTTGGCTTCTTATATGATTAATAATAATCGGGCCCCTCGGTCCCGTCTCTTCTCGTTCATTACATAACGAAGGCTCGAATCCGGCAACATTGATGCCTTCAGGTAGCATATCTGGGTTTATTGACCAGTTGCCATCGCCCAAACAGATCACGTGCTCGTGACGCCTGCGGCAGAAAGGATGTTCCATATCCGCCGCCATGGTTTGTGAGTGGTGGCACTGGCTAACACTCCCAGCGTTAGTTCTAGTTGTAAAACATAAGTACCCCAGCTGTGGATGGGAAATAGGCTCCGCGGTAGCTCAATGGTGAGAGCATCGCACGCGTAATGCGAAGACGTGGGATCGTTCCCCTACTGTGGAGAGTTGTTTTTCATCCGTTTTCATTTCCATTAATTTATCATTTCCTTAATTCAATTAGTAAATATAAGTAATTTCCCCTATGTTGTCCTTGGTCTCGTTGTTTGTTGGCTTCTTATATGATACATAATAATCGGGCCCCTCGGTCCCCTTTCTTCTCGTTCATTACATAACGAAGGCTCGAATCCGGCAACATTGATGCCTTCAGGTAGCATATGTGGGTTTATTGACCAGTTGCCATCGCCCAAAAAGATCATGTGCTCGTGACGCCTGCGGCAGAAAGGATGTTCCACATCCGCCGCCATGGTTTGTGAGTGGTGGCACTGGCTAACACTCCCAGGGTTAGTTCTATTTGTAAAACATAGATACCCCAGAAAGTGGATGGGAAAGCGGCTCCGCGGTAGCTCAATGGTTAGAGCATCGCACGCGTAATGCGAAGACGTGGCATCGTTCCCCACCTGTTGACAGTTGTTTTTTCATCCGTTTTCATTTCCATCACCTTATCATTTCCTTAATTCAATTAGTAAGTATAAGTAATTTCCCCTATGTTGTCCTTGGTCTCGTTGTTTGTTGGCTTCTTATATGACTAATAATCGAGCCCCTCGGTCGCCTTTCTTCTCGTTCATTACATAACGAAGGCTCGAATCCGGCAACATTGATGCCTTCAGGTAGCATATGTGGGTTTATTGACCAGTTGCCATCGCCCAAAAAGATCATGTGCTCGTGACGCCTGCGGCAGAAAGGATGTTCCACATCCGCCGCCATGGTTTGTGAGTGGTGGCACTGGCTAACACTCCCAGGGTTTGTTCTATTTGTAAAACATAGATACCCCAGAAAGTGGATGGGAAAGCGGCTCCGCGGTAGCTCAATGGTGAGAACATCGCACGCGTAATGCGAGGACGTGGGATCGTTCCCCACCTGTGGACAGTTGTTTTGTAGCGTTAGCTACACTGGCCTAGCCAAGCCCGTTTCGCGCGGCACATCAAGAGCCGTGCTGCGCATGCGCAGGGATCAGTGATGTCACACGCCTAATTGTGCACCGGAGCCACCGGAGCCGGCACCTCTCGCGCACTCCGCCGCCGCCGCCGCTCGCGACTCACCGCCGCCGGTCTGCGCATTCCAGAGGAGTGACGTCGTAGCCGTGATAGACGCACTGGCGCCGGCACGCGCTCGCTGTGCAGTCGCCGTCTGACACTGCGCTGGAGTTGCTGCGCTTCTGACTGGCGTTTGCCATTGTGGTATAGCCATGGAGAAGGAGAGCGCAAATGCTGCTCAACACCGCAGAAGAACGGAGAAGCTTGACTCATCGGATCCCGAAGTAGTTGCCTGGCAATTAGCGGTTGAGCGTAGGAGACAACCAGGAAAGCCAAGAATAATCAGCTGAACCTTTGCTAACGCTACGTATATCCTGGCATAGCCGAGCTAAGCCACTGCAACTTTTTTTTTCATCCGTTTTCATTTGCATTAATTTATCATTTCCTTAATTCAATTAGTAAGTATAAGAATTTTCGCCTATGTTGTCCTTGGTCTCGTGGTTTGTTGGCTTCTTATATGATTAATAATAATCGGGCCCCTCGGTCCCGTCTCTTCTCGTTCATTACATAACGAAGGCTCGAATCCGGCAACATTGATGCCTTCAGGTAGCATATCTGGGTTTATTGACCAGTTGCCATCGCCCAAACAGATCACGTGCTCGTGACGCCTGCGGCAGAAAGGATGTTCCATATCCGCCGCCATGGTTTGTGAGTGGTGGCACTGGCTAACACTCCCAGCGTTAGTTCTAGTTGTAAAACATAAGTACCCCAGCTGTGGATGGGAAAGCGGCTCCGTGGTAGCTCAATGGTTAGAGCATCGCACGCGTAATGCGAAGACGTGGGATCGTTCTCCACCTGTGGACAGTTGTTTTTTCAGCCGTTTTCATTTCCATTAGTTTATCATTTCCTTAATTAAATTAGTAAGTATAAGTAATTTCCCCTATGTTGTCCTTGGTCTCGTTGTTTGTTGGCTTCTTATATGATTAATAATAATCGGGCCCCTCGGTCCCCTCTCTTCTCGTTCATTACTTAACGAAGGCTCGAATCCGGCAACATTGATGCCTTCAGGTAGCATATGTGGGTTCATTGACCAGTTGCCTTCGCCCAAACAGATCACGTGCTCGTGACGCCTGCGGCAGAAAGGATTTTCCACATCCGCCGCCATGGTTTGTGAGTGGTGGCACTGGCTAACACTCCCAGCGTTAGTTCTAGTTGTAAAACATAGATACCCCAGAAAGTGGATGGGAAATAGACTCCGCGGTAGCTCAATGGTGAGAGCATCGCACGCGTAATGCGAAGACGTGGGATCGTTCCCCTACTGTGGAGAGTTGTTTTTCATCCGTTTTCATTTCCATTAATTTATCATTTCCTTAATTCAATTAGTAAATATAAGTAATTTCCCCTATGTTGTCCTTGGTCTCGTTGTTTGTTGGCTTCTTATATGATACATAATAATCGGGCCCCTCGGTCCCCTTTCTTCTCGTTCATTACATAACGAAGGCTCGAATCCGGCAACATTGATGCCTTCAGGTAGCATATGTGGGTTTATTGACCAGTTGCCATCGCCCAAAAAGATCATGTGCTCGTGACGCCTGCGGCAGAAAGGATGTTCCACATCCGCCGCCATGGTTTGTGAGTGGTGGCACTGGCTAACACTCCCAGGGTTAGTTCTATTTGTAAAACATAGATACCCCAGAAAGTGGATGGGAAAGCGGCTCCGCGGTAGCTCAATGGTTAGAGCATCGCACGCGTAATGCGAAGACGTGGCATCGTTCCCCACCTGTTGACAGTTGTTTTTTCATCCGTTTTCATTTCCATCACCTTATCATTTCCTTAATTCAATTAGTAAGTATAAGTAATTTCCCCTATGTTGTCCTTGGTCTCGTTGTTTGTTGGCTTCTTATATGACTAATAATCGAGCCCCTCGGTCGCCTTTCTTCTCGTTCATTACATAACGAAGGCTCGAATCCGGCAACATTGATGCCTTCAGGTAGCATATGTGGGTTTATTGACCAGTTGCCATCGCCCAAAAGATCATGTGCTCGTGACGCCTGCGGCAGAAAGGATGTTCCACATCCGCCGCCATGGTTTGTGAGTGGTGGCACTGGCTAACACTCCCAGGGTTTGTTCTATTTGTAAAACATAGATACCCCAGAAAGTGGATGGGAAAGCGGCTCCGCGGTAGCTCAATGGTGAGAACATCGCACGCGTAATGCGAGGACGTGGGATCGTTCCCCACCTGTGGACAGTTGTTTTGTAGCGTTAGCTACACTGGCCTAGCCAAGCCCGTTTCGCGCGGCACATCAAGAGCCGTGCTGCGCATGCGCAAGGATCAGTGATGTCACACGCCTAATTGTGCACCGGAGCCACCGGAGCCGGCACCTCTCGCGCACTCCGCCGCCGCCGCTCGCGACTCACCGCCGCCGGTCTGCGCATTCCAGAGGAGTGACGTCGTAGCCGTGATAGACGCACTGGCGCCGGCACGCGCTCGCTGTGCAGTCGCCGTCTGACACTGCGCTGGAGTTGCTGCGCTTCTGACTGGCGTTTGCCATTGTGGTATAGCCATGGAGAAGGAGAGCGCAAATGCTGCTCAACACCGCAGAAGAACGGAGAAGCTTGACTCATCGGATCCCGAAGTAGTTGCCTGGCAATTAGCGGTTGAGCGTAGGAGACAACCAGGAAAGCCAAGAATAATCAGCTGAACCTTTGCTAACGCTACGTATATCCTGGCATAGCCGAGCTAAGCCACTGCAACTTTTTTTTTCATCCGTTTTCATTTCCATTAATTTATCATTTCCTTAATTCAATTAGTAAGTATAAGAATTTTCGCCTATGTTGTCTTTGGTCTCGTGGTTTGTTGGCTTCTTATATGATTAATAATAATCGGGCCCCTCGGTCCCGTCTCTTCTCGTTCATTACATAACGAAGGCTCGAATCCGGCAACATTGATGCCTTCAGGTAGCATATCTGGGTTTATTGACCAGTTGCCATCGCCCAAACAGATCACGTGCTCGTGACGCCTGCGGCAGAAAGGATGTTCCATATCCGCCGCCATGGTTTGTGAGTGGTGGCACTGGCTAACACTCCCAGCGTTAGTTCTAGTTGTAAAACATAAGTACCCCAGCTGTGGATGGGAAATAGGCTCCGCGGTAGCTCAATGGTGAGAGCATCGCACGCGTAATGCGAAGACGTGGGATCGTTCCCCTACTGTGGAGAGTTGTTTTTCATCCGTTTTCATTTCCATTAATTTATCATTTCCTTAATTCAATTAGTAAATATAAGTAATTTCCCCTATGTTGTCCTTGGTCTCGTTGTTTGTTGGCTTCTTATATGATACATAATAATCGGGCCCCTCGGTCCCCTTTCTTCTCGTTCATTACATAACGAAGGCTCGAATCCGGCAACATTGATGCCTTCAGGTAGCATATGTGGGTTTATTGACCAGTTGCCATCGCCCAAAAAGATCATGTGCTCGTGACGCCTGCGGCAGAAAGGATGTTCCACATCCGCCGCCATGGTTTGTGAGTGGTGGCACTGGCTAACACTCCCAGGGTTAGTTCTATTTGTAAAACATAGATACCCCAGAAAGTGGATGGGAAAGCGGCTCCGCGGTAGCTCAATGGTTAGAGCATCGCACGCGTAATGCGAAGACGTGGCATCGTTCCCCACCTGTTGACAGTTGTTTTTTCATCCGTTTTCATTTCCATCACCTTATCATTTCCTTAATTCAATTAGTAAGTATAAGTAATTTCCCCTATGTTGTCCTTGGTCTCGTTGTTTGTTGGCTTCTTATATGATTAATAATAATTGGGCCCCTCGGTCCCCTCTCTTCTCGTTCATTACATAACGAAGGCTCGAATCCGGCAACATTGATGCCTTCAGGTAGCATATGTGGGTTTATTGACCAGTTGCCTTCGCCCAAAAAGATCACGTGCTCGTGACGCCTGCGGCAGAAAGGATTTTCCACATCCGCCGCCATGGTTTGTGAGTGGTGGCACTGGCTAACACTCCCAGCGTTAGTTCTAGTTGTAAAACATAGATACCCCAGAAAGTGGATGGGAAATAGACTCCGCGGTAGCTCAATGGTGAGAGCATCGCACGCGTAATGCGAAGACGTGGGATCGTTCCCCTACTGTGGAGAGTTGTTTTTCATCCGTTTTCATTGCCATTAAATTATCATTTCCTTAATTCAATTAGTAAATATAAGTAATTTCCCCTATGTTGTCCTTGGTCTCGTTGTTTGTTGGCTTCTTATATGATTAATAATAATCGGGCCCCTCGGTCCCCTTTCTTCTCGTTCATTACATAACGAAGGCTCGAATCCGGCAACATTGATGCCTTCAGGTAGCATATGTGGGTTTATTGACCAGTTGCCATCGCCCAAAAAGATCATGTGCTCGTGACGCCTGCGGCAGAAAGGAAGTTCCACATCCGCCGCCATGGTTTGTGAGTGGTGGCACTGGCTAACACTCCCAGGGTTAGTTCTATTTGTAAAACATAGATACCCCAGAAAGTGGATGGGAAAGCGGCTCCGCGGTAGCTCAATGGTGAGAACATCGCACGCGTAATGCGAGGACGTGGGATCGTTCCCCACCTGTGGACAGTTGTTTTGTAGCGTTAGCTACACTGGCCTAGCCAAGCCCGTTTCGCGCGGCACATCAAGAGCCGTGCTGCGCATGCGCAAGGATCAGTGATGTCACACGCCTAATTGTGCACCGGAGCCACCGGAGCCGGCACCTCTCGCGCACTCCGCCGCCGCCGCTCGCGACTCACCGCCGCCGGTCTGCGCATTCCAGAGGAGTGACGTCGTAGCCGTGATAGACGCACTGGCGCCGGCACGCGCTCGCTGTGCAGTCGCCGTCTGACACTGCGCTGGAGTTGCTGCGCTTCTGACTGGCGTTTGCCATTGTGGTATAGCCATGGAGAAGGAGAGCGCAAATGCTGCTCAACACCGCAGAAGAACGGAGAAGCTTGACTCATCGGATCCCGAAGTAGTTGCCTGGCAATTAGCGGTTGAGCGTAGGAGACAACCAGGAAAGCTAAGAATAATCAGCTAAACCTTTGCTAACGCTACGTATATCCTGGCATAGCCGAGCTAAGCCACTGCAACTTTTTTTTCATCCGTTTTCATTTCCATTAATTTATCATTTCCTTAATTCAATTAGTAAGTATAAGAATTTTCGCCTATGTTGTCCTTGGTCTCGTGGTTTGTTGGCTTCTTATATGATTAATAATAATCGGGCCCCTCGGTCCCGTCTCTTCTCGTTCATTACATAACGAAGGCTCGAATCCGGCAACATTGATGCCTTCAGGTAGCATATCTGGGTTTATTGACCAGTTGCCATCGCCCAAACAGATCACGTGCTCGTGACGCCTGCGGCAGAAAGGATGTTCCATATCCGCCGCCATGGTTTGTGAGTGGTGGCACTGGCTAACACTCCCAGCGTTAGTTCTAGTTGTAAAACATAAGTACCCCAGCTGTGGATGGGAAATAGGCTCCGCGGTAGCTCAATGGTGAGAGCATCGCACGCGTAATGCGAAGACGTGGGATCGTTCCCCTACTGTGGAGAGTTGTTTTTCATCCGTTTTCATTTCCATTAATTTATCATTTCCTTAATTCAATTAGTAAATATAAGTAATTTCCCCTATGTTGTCCTTGGTCTTGTTGTTTGTTGGCTTCTTATATGATTAATAATAATCGGGCCCCTCGGTCCCCTCTCTTCTCGTTCATTACATAACGAAGGCTCGAATCCGGCAACATTGATGCCTTCAGGTAGCATATGTGGGTTTATTGACCAGTTGCCATCGCCCAAAAAGATCATGTGCTCGTGACGCCTGCGGCAGAAAGGATGTTCCACATCCGCCGCCATGGTTTGTGAGTGGTGGCACTGGCTAACACTCCCAGGGTTAGTTGTATTTGTAAAACATAGATACCCCAGAAAGTGGATGGGAAAGCGGCTCCGCGGTAGCTCAATGGTTAGAGCATCGCACGCGTAATGCGAAGACGTGGCATCGTTCCCCACCTGTTGACAGTTGTTTTTTCATCCGTTTTCATTTCCATCACCTTATCATTTCCTTAATTCAATTAGTAAGTATAAGTAATTTCCCCTATGTTGTCCTTGGTCTCGTTGTTTGTTGGCTTCTTATATGACTAATAATCGAGCCCCTCGGTCGCCTTTCTTCTCGTTCATTACATAACGAAGGCTCATATCCGGCAACATTGATGCCTTCAGGTAGCATATGTGGGTTTATTGACCAGTTGCCATCGCCCAAAAAGATCATGTGCTCGTGACGCCTGCGGCAGAAAGGATGTTCCACATCCGCCGCCATGGTTTGTGAGTGGTGGCACTGGCTAACACTCCCAGGGTTTGTTCTATTTGTAAAACATAGATACCCCAGAAAGTGGATGGGAAAGCGGCTCCGCGGTAGCTCAATGGTGAGAACATCGCACGCGTAATGCGAGGACGTGGGATCGTTCCCCACCTGTGGACAGTTGTTTTGTAGCGTTAGCTACACTGACCTAGCCAAGCCCGTTTCGCGCGGCACATCAAGAGCCGTGCTGCGCATGCGCAAGGATCAGTGATGTCACACGCCTAATTGTGCACCGGAGCCACCGGAGCCGGCACCTCTCGCGCACTCCGCCGCCGCCGGTCTGCGCATTCCAGAGGAGTGACGTCGTAGCCGTGATAGACGCACTGGCGCCGGCACGCGCTCGCTGTGCAGTCGCCGTCTGACACTGCGCTGGAGTTGCTGCGCTTCTGACTGGCGTTTGCCATTGTGGTATAGCCATGGAGAAGGAGAGCGCAAATGCTGCTCAACACCGCAGAAGAACGGAGAAGCTTGACTCATCGGATCCCGAAGTAGTTGCCTGGCAATTAGCGGTTGAGCGTAGGAGACAACCAGGAAAGCCAAGAATAATCAGCTGAACCTTTGCTAACGCTACGTATATCCTGGCATAGCCGAGCTAAGCCACTGCAACTTTTTTTTTCATCCGTTTTCATTTCCATTAATTTATCATTTCCTTAATTCAATTAGTAAGTATAAGAATTTTCGCCTATGTTGTCCTTGGTCTCGTGGTTTGTTGGCTTCTTATATGATTAATAATAATCGGGCCCCTCGGTCCCGTCTCTTCTCGTTCATTACATAACGAAGGCTCGAATCCGGCAACATTGATGCCTTCAGGTAGCATATCTGGGTTTATTGACCAGTTGCCATCGCCCAAACAGATCACGTGCTCGTGACGCCTGCGGCAGAAAGGATGTTCCATATCCGCCGCCATGGTTTGTGAGTGGTGGCACTGGCTAACACTCCCAGCGTTAGTTCTAGTTGTAAAACATAAGTACCCCAGCTGTGGATGGGAAAGCGGCTCCGTGGTAGCTCAATGGTTAGAGCATCGCACGCGTAATGCGAAGACGTGGGATCGTTCTCCACCTGTGGACAGTTGTTTTTTCAGCCGTTTTCATTTCCATTAGTTTATCATTTCCTTAATTAAATTAGTAAGTATAAGTAATTTCCCCTATGTTGTCCTTGGTCTCGTTGTTTGTTGGCTTCTTATATGATTAATAATAATCGGGCCCCTCGGTCCCCTCTCTTCTCGTTCATTACATAACGAAGGCTCGAATCCGGCAACATTGATGCCTTCAGGTAGCATATGTGGGTTTATTGACCAGTTGCCTTCGCCCAAAAAGATCACGTGCTCGTGACGCCTGCGGCAGAAAGGATTTTCCACATCCGCCGCCATGGTTTGTGAGTGGTGGCACTGGCTAACACTCCCAGCGTTAGTTCTAGTTGTAAAACATAGATACCCCAGAAAGTGGATGGGAAATAGACTCCGCGGTAGCTCAATGGTGAGAGCATCGCACGCGTAATGCGAAGACGTGGGATCGTTCCCCACCTGTGGACAGTTGTTTTTTCATCCGTTTTCATTTCCATTACTTTATCATTTCCTTTAATCAATTAGTAAGTATAAGTATTTCCGCCTATGTTGTCCTTGGTCTCGTTGTTTGTTGGCTTCTTATATGATTAATAGTAATCGGGCCCCTCAGTCCCCTCTCTTCTCGTTCATTACATAACGAAGGCTCGAATCCGGCAACATTGATGCCTTCAGGTAGCATATGTGGGTTTATTGACCAGTTGCCATCGCCCAAAAAGATCATGTGCTCGTGACGCCTGCGGCAGAAAGGATGTTCCATATCCGCCGCCATGGTTTGTGAGTGGTGGCACTGGCTAACACTCCCAGCGTTAGTTCTAGTTGTAAAACATAAGTACCGCAGCTGTGGATGGGAAATAGGCTCCGCGGTAGCTCAATGGTGAGAGCATCGCACGCGTAATGCGAAGACGTGGGATCGTTCCCCTACTGTGGAGAGTTGTTTTTCATCCGTTTTCATTTCCATTAATTTATCATTTCCTTAATTCAATTAGTAAATATAAGTAATTTCCCCTATGTTGTCCTTGGTCTCGTTGTTTGTTGGCTTCTTATATGATTAATAATAATCGGGCCCCTCGGTCCCCTCTCTTCTCGTTCATTACATAACGAAGGCTCGAATCCGGCAACATTGATGCCTTCAGGTAGCATATGTGGGTTTATTGACCAGTTGCCTTCGCCCAAAAAGATCACGTGCTCGTGACGCCTGCGGCAGAAAGGATTTTCCACATCCGCCGCCATGGTTTGTGAGTGGTGGCACTGGCTAACACTCCCAGCGTTAGTTCTAGTTGTAAAACATAGATACCCCAGAAAGTGGATGGGAAATAGACTCCGCGGTAGCTCAATGGTGAGAGCATCGCACGCGTAATGCGAAGACGTGGGATCGTTCCCCTACTGTGGAGAGTTGTTTTTCATCCGTTTTCATTGCCATTAAATTATCATTTCCTTAATTCAATTAGTAAATATAAGTAATTTCCCCTATGTTGTCCTTGGTCTCGTTGTTTGTTGGCTTCTTATATGATTAATAATAATCGGGCCCCTCGGTCCCCTTTCTTCTCGTTCATTACATAACGAAGGCTCGAATCCGGCAACATTGATGCCTTCAGGTAGCATATGTGGGTTTATTGACCAGTTGCCATCGCCCAAAAAGATCATGTGCTCGTGACGCCTGCGGCAGAAAGGAAGTTCCACATCCGCCGCCATGGTTTGTGAGTGGTGGCACTGGCTAACACTCCCAGGGTTAGTTCTATTTGTAAAACATAGATACCCCAGAAAGTGGATGGGAAAGCGGCTCCGCGGTAGCTCAATGGTGAGAACATCGCACGCGTAATGCGAGGACGTGGGATCGTTCCCCACCTGTGGACAGTTGTTTTGTAGCGTTAGCTACACTGGCCTAGCCAAGCCCGTTTCGCGCGGCACATCAAGAGCCGTGCTGCGCATGCGCAAGGATCAGTGATGTCACACGCCTAATTGTGCACCGGAGCCACCGGAGCCGGCACCTCTCGCGCACTCCGCCGCCGCCGCTCGCGACTCACAGCCGCCGGTCTGCGCATTCCAGAGGAGTGACGTCGTAGCCGTGATAGACGCACTGGCGCCGGCACGCGCTCGCTGTGCAGTCGCCGTCTGACACTGCGCTGGAGTTGCTGCGCTTCTGACTGGCGTTTGCCATTGTGGTATAGCCATGGAGAAGGAGAGCGCAAATGCTGCTCAACACCGCAGAAGAACGGAGAAGCTTGACTCATCGGATCCCGAAGTAGTTGCCTGGCAATTAGCGGTTGAGCGTAGGAGACAACCAGGAAAGCTAAGAATAATCAGCTAAACCTTTGCTAACGCTACGTATATCCTGGCATAGCCGAGCTAAGCCACTGCAACTTTTTTTTTCATCCGTTTTCATTTCCATTAATTTATCATTTCCTTAATTCAATTAGTAAGTATAAGAATTTTCGCCTATGTTGTCCTTGGTCTCGTGGTTTGTTGGCTTCTTATATGATTAATAATAATCGGGCCCCTCGGTCCCGTCTCTTCTCGTTCATTACATAACGAAGGCTCGAATCCGGCAACATTGATGCCTTCAGGTAGCATATCTGGGTTTATTGACCAGTTGCCATCGCCCAAACAGATCACGTGCTCGTGACGCCTGCGGCAGAAAGGATGTTCCATATCCGCCGCCATGGTTTGTGAGTGGTGGCACTGGCTAACACTCCCAGCGTTAGTTCTAGTTGTAAAACATAAGTACCCCAGCTGTGGATGGGAAATAGGCTCCGCGGTAGCTCAATGGTGAGAGCATCGCACGCGTAATGCGAAGACGTGGGATCGTTCCCCTACTGTGGAGAGTTGTTTTTCATCCGTTTTCATTTCCATTAATTTATCATTTCCTTAATTCAATTAGTAAATATAAGTAATTTCCCCTATGTTGTCCTTGGTCTTGTTGTTTGTTGGCTTCTTATATGATTAATAATAATCGGGCCCCTCGGTCCCCTCTCTTCTCGTTCATTACATAACGAAGGCTCGAATCCGGCAACATTGATGCCTTCAGGTAGCATATCTGGGTTTATTGACCAGTTGCCATCGCCCAAACAGATCACGTGCTCGTGACGCCTGCGGCAGAAAGGATTTTCCACATCCGCCGCCATGGTTTGTGAGTGGTGGCACTGGCTAACACTCCCAGCGTTAGTTCTAGTTGTAAAACATAGATACCCCAGAAAGTGGATGGGAAATAGACTCCGCGGTAGCTCAATGGTGAGAGCATCGCACGCGTAATGCGAAGACGTGGGATCGTTCCCCTACTGTGGAGAGTTGTTTTTCATCCGTTTTCATTTCCATTAATTTATCATTTCCTTAATTCAATTAGTAAATATAAGTAATTTCCCCTATGTTGTCCTTGGTCTCGTTGTTTGTTGGCTTCTTATATGATTAATAATAATCGGGCCCCTCGGTCCCCTTTCTTCTCGTTCATTACATAATGAAGGCTCGAATCCGGCAACATTGATGCCTTCAGGTAGCATATGTGGGTTTATTGACCAGTTGCCATCGCCCAAAAAGATCATGTGCTCGTGACGCCTGCGGCAGAAAGGATGTTCCACTTCCGCCGCCATGGTTTGTGAGTGGTGGCGCTGACTAACACTCCCAGGGTTAGTTCTAGTTGTAAAACATAAATACCCCAGAAAGTGGATGGGAAATAGGCTCCGCGGTAGCTCAATGGTGAGAGCATCGCACGCGTAATGCGAAGACGTGGGATCGTTCCCCACCTGTGGACAGTTGTTTTTTCATCCGTTTTCATTTCCATTACTTTATCATTTCCTTAATTCAATTAGTAAGTATAAGTAATTTCCCCTATGTTGTCCTTGGTCTCGTTGTTTGTTGGCTTCTTATATGATTAATAATAATCGGGCGCCTCGGTCCCCTTTCTTCTCGTTCATTACATAACGAAGGCTCCAATCCGGCAACATTGATGCCTTCAGGTAGCATATATAGGTTTATTGACCAGTTGCCATCGCCCAAAAAGATCACGTGCTCGTGACGCCTGCGGCAGAAAGGATGTTCCACATCTGCCGCCATGGTTTGTGAGTGTTGGCACTGGCTAAAACTCCCAGGGTTAGTTCTATTTGTAAAACATAAATACCCCAGAAAGTGGATGGGAAAGCGGCTCACGTGTAGCTCAATGGTGAGAGCATCGCACGCGTAATGCGAAGACGTGGCATCGTTCCCCACCTGTGGACAAGTTGTTTTTTCATCCGTTTTCATTTCCATTAATTTATCATATTCCTTAGTTCAATTAGTAAGTATAAGTAATTTCCCCTATGTTGTCCTTGGTCTCGTTGTTTGTTGGCTTCTTATATGAATAATAGTAATCGGGCCCCTCGGTCCCCTTTTCTCTCGTTCATTACATAACGAAGGCTCGAATCCGGCAGCATTGATGCCTTCAGGTAGCATATGTGGGTTTGTTGACCAGTTGCCATTTCGCCAAAAAGATCACGTGCTCGTGACGCCTGCGGCAGAAAGGATGTTCCACATCCGCCGCCATGGTTTGTGAGTGGTGGCACTGGCTAACACTCCCAGGGTTAGTTCTATTTGTAAAACATAAATAACCCAGAAAGTGGATGGGAAAGCGGCTCTGTGTTAGCTCAATGGTAAGAGCATCGCACGCGTAATGCGAAGACGTAGGATCCTTGCCCACCTGTCGACAGTTGTTTTTTCATCCGTTTTCGTTTCCATTACTTTATCATTTCCTTAATTCAATTAGTAAGTATAAGTAATTTCCCCTATGTTGTCCTTGGTCGCGTTGTTTGTTGGCTTCTTATATGATTAATAATAATCGGGCCCCTCGGTCCCCTTTCTTCTCGTTCATTACATAACGAAGGCTCGAATCCAGCAACATTGATGCCTTCAGGTAGCATATGTGGGTTTATTGACCAGTTGCCATTTCCCAAAAAGATCACGTGCTTGTGACGCCTGCGGCAGAAAAAAGGATGTTCCACATCCGCCGCCATGGTTTGTGAGTAGTGGCTCTGGCTAACACTCCCAGGGTTAGTTCTATTTGTAAAACATAAATACCCCAGAAAGTGGATGGAAAAGCGGCTCCGTGGTAGCTCAATGGTTAGAGCATCGCACGCGTAATGCGACGACGTGGCATCGTTCCCCACATGTGGACAGTTGTTTTTTCATCCGTTTTCATTTCCATTACTTTATCATTTCCTTAATTCAATTAGTAAGAATAAGTAATTTCCCCTATGTTGTCCTTGGTCTCGTTGTTTGTTGGCTTCTTATATGATTAATAATAATCGGGCCCCTCGGTCCCCTTTCTTCTCGTTCATTACATAACGAAGGCTCGAATCCGGCAACATTGATGCCATCAGGTAGCTTATGTGGGTTTGTTGACCAGTTGCCGTCGCCCAAAAAGATCACGTGCTCGTGACGCCTGCGGCAGAAAGGATGTTCCACATCCGCCGCCATGGTTTGTGAGTAGTGGCTCTGGCTAACAC
The DNA here is from genome assembly GCF_013339745.2 of Dermacentor silvarum. Classification (NCBI taxonomy): domain Eukaryota; kingdom Metazoa; phylum Arthropoda; class Arachnida; order Ixodida; family Ixodidae; genus Dermacentor; species Dermacentor silvarum. The sequence goes on along the minus strand of NC_051154.1, from coordinate 2,001,528 downwards.
TCCCAGGGTTAGTTCTATTTGTAAAACATAAATACCCCAGAAAGTGGATGGAAAAGCGGCTCCGTGGTAGCTCAATGGTTAGAGCATCGCACGCGTAATGCGACGACGTGGCATCGTTACCCACATGTGGACAGTTGTTTTTTCATCCGTTTTCATTTCCATTACTTTATCATTTCCTTAATTCAATTAGTAAGAATAAGTAATTTCCCCTATGTTGTCCTTGGTCTCGTTGTTTGTTGGCTTCTTATATGATTAATAATAATCGGGCCCCTCGGTCCCCTTTCTTTTCGTTCATTACATAACGAAGGCTCGAATCCAGCAACATTGATGCCTTCAGGTAGCATATGTGGGTTTATTGACCAGTTGCCATTTCCCAAAAAGATCACGTGCTTGTGACGCCTGCGGCAGAAAGGATGTTCCACATCCGCCGCCATGGTTTGTGAGTGGTGGCACTGGCTAACACTCCCAGGGTTAGTTCTATTTGTAAAACATAAATACCCCAGAAAGTGGATGGGAAAGCGGCTCAGTGTTAGCTCAATGGTAAGAGCATCGCACGCGTAATGCGAAGACGTGGCATCGTTACCCACATGTGGACAGTTGTTTTTTCATCCGTTTTCATTTCCATTACTTTATCATTTCCTTAATTCAATTAGTAAGAATAAGTAATTTCCCCTATGTTGTCCTTGGTCTCGTTGTTTGTGGCTTCTTATATGAATAATAGTAATCGGGCCCCTCGGTCCCCTTTTCTCTCGTTCATTACATAACGAAGGCTCGAATCCGGCAGCATTGATGCCTTCAGGTAGCATATGTGGGTTTGTTGACCAGTTGCTGTCGCCCCAAAAGATCACGTGCTCGTGACGCCTGCGGCAGAAAGGATGTTCCACATCCGCCGCCATGGTTTGTGAGTGGTGGCACTGTCTAACACTCCCAGGGTTAGTTCTTTTTGTAAAACATAAATACCCCAGAAAGTGGATGGGAAAGCGGCTCCACCGTAGCTCAATGGTGAGAGCATCGCACGCGTAATGCGAAGACGTGGGATCGTTCCCCACCTGTGGACAATTGTTTTTCATCCGTTTTCATTTCCATTAATTTATCATTTCCCTAATTAAATTACTAAGTATAAGTAATTTCGCTATGTTGTCCTTGGTCTCGTTGTTTGTTGGCTTCTTATATGATTAATTATAATCGGGCCCCTCGGTCCCCTTTTTCTCGTTCATTAATTAACGAAGGCTCGAATCCCGCAACATTGATGCCATCAGGTAGCATATCTGGGTTTGTTGACCAGTTGCTGTCGCCCCAAAAGATCACGTGCTCGTGACGCCTGCGGCAGAAAGGATGTTCCACATCCGCCGCCATGGTTTGTGAGTGGTGGCACTGTCTAACACTCCTAGGGTTAGTTCTATTTGTAAAACATAAATACCCCAGAAAGTGGATGCGAAAGCGGCTCCGTGGTAGCTCAATGGTGAGAGCATCGCACGCGTAATGCGAAGACGTGGGATCGTTCCCCACCTGTGGACAGTTGTTTTTTCATCCGTTTTCATTTCCATTACTTTATCATTTCCTTAATTCAATTAGTAAGTATAAGTAATTTCCCCTATGTTGTCCTTGGTCTCGTTGTTTGTTGGCTTCTTATATGATTAATAATAATCACGCCCCTCGGTCCCCTTTCTTCTCGTTCATTACATAACGAAGGCTCGAATCCGGCAACATTGATGCCTTCAGGTAGCATATGTAGGTTTATTGACCAGTTGCCATCGCCCAAAAAGATCACGTGCTCGTGACGCCTGCGGCAGAAAGGATGTTCCACATCCGCCGCCATGGTTTGTGAGTGGTGGCACTGGCTAACACTCCCAGGGTTAGTTCTATTTGTAAAACATAAGTACCCCAGAAAGTGGATGGAAAAGCGGCTGCTTGGTAGCTCAATGGTTAGAGCATCGCACGCGTAATGCGAAGACGTGGCATCGTTCCCCACCTGTGGACAGTTGTTATTTCATCCGTTTTCATTTCCATTAACTTATCATTTCCTTAATTCAATTAGTAAGTATAAGTAATTTCCCCTATGTTGTCCTTGGTCTCGTTGTTTGTGGCTTCTTATATGAATAATAGTAATCGGGCCCCTCGGTCCCCTTTTCTCTCGTTCATTACATAACGAAGGCTCGAATCCGGCAGCATTGATGCCTTCAGGTAGCATATGTGGGTTTGTTGACCAGTTGCTGTCGCCCCAAAAGATCACGTGCTCGTGACGCCTGCGGCAGAGAGGATGTTCCACATCCGCCGCCATGGTTTGTGAGTGGTGGCACTGTCTAACACTCCCAGGGTTAGTTCTATTTGTAAAACATAAATACCCCAGAAAGTGGATGGGAAAGCGGCTCCACCGTAGCTCAATGGTGAGAGCATCGCATGCGTAATGCGAAGACGTGGGATCGTTCCCCACCTGTGGACAGTTGTTTTTTCATCCGTTTTCATTTCCATTAACTTATCATTTCCTTAATTCAATTAGTAAGTATAAGTAATTTCCCCTATGTTGTCCTTGGTCTCGTTGTTTGTGGCTTCTTATATGAATAATAGTAATCGGACCCCTCGGTCCCCTTTTCTCTCGTTCATTACATAACGAAGGCTCGAATCCGGCAGCATTGATGCCTTCAGGTAGCATATGTGGGTTTGTTGACCAGTTGCTGTCGCCCCAAAAGATCACGTGCTCGTGACGCCTGCGGCAGAAAGGATGTTCCACATCCGCCGCCATGGTTTGTGAGTGGTGGCACTGTCTAACACTCCCAGGGTTAGTTCTATTTGTAAAACATAAATACCCCAGAAAGTGGATGGGAAAGCGGCTCCACCGTAGCTCAATGGTGAGAGCATCGCACGCGTAATGCGAAGACGTGGGATCGTTCCCCACCTGTGGACAATTGTTTTTCATCCGTTTTCATTTCCATTAATTTATCATATCCTTAATTCAATTAATAAGTATAAGTAATTTCCCCTATGTTGTCCTTGGTCTCGTTGTTTGTTGGCTTCTTATATGAATAATAGTAATCGGGCCCCTCGGTCCCCTTTTCTCTCGTTCATTACATAACGAAGGCTCGAATCCGGCAGCATTGATGCCTTCAGGTAGCATATGTGGGTTTGTTGACCAGTTGCTGTCGCCCCAAAAGATCACGTGCTCGTGACGCCTGCGGCAGAAAGGATGTTCCACATCCGCCGCCATGGTTTGTGAGTGGTGGCACTGTCTAACACTCCCAGGATTAGTTCTATTTGTAAAACATAAATACCCCATAAAGTGGATGGGAAAGCGGCTCCACCGTAGCTCAATGGTGAGAGCATCGCACGCGTAATGCGAAGACGTGGGATCGTTCCCCACCTGTGGACAATTGTTTTTCAGCCGTTTTCATTTCCATTAATTTATCATTTCCCTAATTAAATTACTAAGTATAAGTAATTTCGCTATGTTGTCCTTGGTCTCGTTGCTTGTTGGCTTCTTATATGAATAATAATAATCGGGCCCCTCGGTCGCCTTTCTTCTCGTTCATTACATAACGAAGGCTCGAATCCGGCAACATTGATGCCTTCAGGTAGCATATGTGGGTTTGTTGACCAGTTGCTGTCGCCCCAAAAGATCACGTGCTCGTGACGCCTGCAGCAAAAAGGATGTTCCACATCCACCGCCATGGTTTGTGAGTGGTGGCACTGTCTAACACTCCCAGGGTTAGTTCTATTTGTAAAACATAAATACCCCAGAAAGTCGATGGGAAAGCGGCTCCACCGTAGCTCAATGGAGAGAGCATCGCACGCGTAATGCGAAGACGTGGGATCGTTCCCCACCTGTGGACAATTGTTTTTCATCCGTTTTCATTTCCATTAATTTATCATTTCCTTAATTCAATTAATAAGTATAAGTAATTTCCCCTATGTTGTCCTTGGTCTCGTTGTTTGTTGGCTTCTTATATGATTAATAATGATCGGGCCCCTCGGTCCCCTTTCTTCTCGTTCATTACATAACGAAGGCTCGAATCTGGCAACATTGATGCCTTCAGGTAGCTTATGTGGGTTTATTGACCAGTTGCCATCGCCCAAAAAGATCATGTGCTCGTGACGCCTGCGGCAGAAATGATGTTCCACATGCGCCGCCATGGTTTGTGAGTGGTGGCAACATAGAGAAACATACTACTAGAGTGTACTAGATTGGGGGAGTGGGTCCAACGAGGGCTCTGCGCTGAGGCATTTTTTATTGAAAATCCAGGTGGCGCCACCGTCACTTTCTTCCGAATGAACGGCCCCGCTCGCCGGCCGGACGCTTGTAGCGTCGGAGACCCTACCGCAGCTGCATTGAGCATTGACAGGCGGATACTCGGTGGCGGTAACACTGAGATTATTCCCCACCGATCTATTGTAAATAAAATGAAAAAAGAGCGGCGGAAAGAAAGCAAACGGCGCAACAACGACAGTGCGTCAAGCAGACGACAGCTACTCAGCCCGCGAGCTCGCATCAGCCAATGAGCGCTGCCTAAACAGCCGGAGCCAACGTTTATTTGCCGGAGATTCAGAAGTAGGCGACGGCAGCGCCGCCACATTTTCCATGTTTTTTGCTTCACCCTCGCCGCTTGCCAAGTCGTCCGCTGGACCCACTCCCCTTTCTAGTAGACTCTTATTACTACGTAAAGAGCGGACACTCCAGTAGGGCCTTGCGGCCCAGCTACTGCACTGCTACCAGCGCGACCGGTGGCTGGTCAGACCGTCAATTTTGTCTTCCAAGATTCGGGACGCCTGGTTTGGCTCTGTTTTGGTTTCGGTTTTGACAGCAGCGCTTTTCAATATGATTTACCTAGCTGTTTAAGTGTTTAACTACGTTGTCTTTAGTGAAACTCCGGTGTTGTGTTTTTGGCATAAACAGGCGTATAACCTAGCAGATCGCAATCTTTTTACTAAACAAAAACAACCAAAGTTGTCGATGTACCATGCAAAACGGAATTTGCTCATGCGAACAGCATAAACTCATGCGGTCAGAGATTTTGTTGTTTTTGTTCTCACTTTTTTGCCGTTCTTCTGAATTACACACAACAAGAAGCAGTAGTGGCACAGTACAAAATGCTTTATTTTTCCTTGTTTACAAGCGTACTACCAAGATCCTATTGGACACAAATAATTTCAGTACATATCCTTAAAATTGCAGGTAAAGAGCAGGCAGAACAACAAGAATGGTTTAGCAATGACAGCAACGCGTTATGTACAGCCCACGCTTACGAACCAGCCTCGGTGGGCGCCGAAGCATATATTGTATGCTACGCACGCAAAAATACACTCCATCAGCGTCAGTAAACATCTCTTTAACAATGTTGAACGCAAACAACTGCAAATTATTAGTGCAGACAAAAGGATGCAACTTACCGCAGCAGCGAACCGTCGTGTTGAAAGCGCGGCGAGGTGGGAGTATCCAGCGGCACATGACCGGAGCAGCCGGCGCAGCATCAACGTTTCTATGGAGACGGGACACCAGAGAGGGGACGTCATAGAGAAATATATGACGCGTCGATGCAGCCCGCTGGAGGCATGATAACCTGTCTATCATTGAAGCGGAGTGGAAGCGCTTGTCGCTACGCCATCTGGCGGGCGGTCAGACCCTGAATTGCTCGGCCGCGAAACGGCCCTTGTGCCCACTCTTTACGTAGTATGTTTCTCTATGGTGGCACTGGCTAACACTCCCAGGGTTAGTTCTAGTTTTAAAACATAGATACCCCAGAAAGTGGATGGGAAATAGGCTCCGCGGTAGCTCAATGGTGAGAGCATCACACGCGTAATGCGAAGACGTGGGATCGTTCCCCACCTGTGGACAGTTGTTTTTTCATCCGTTTTCATTTCCATTTATTTAACATTTCCTTGATTCAATTAGTAAGTATAAGTAATTTCCCCTATGTTGTCCTTGCTCTCGTTGTTTGTTGGCTTCTTATATGATTTATAATGATCGAGCCCCTCGGTCGCCTTTCTTCTCGTTCATTACATAACGAAGGCTCGAATCCGGCAACATTGATGCCTTCAGGTAGCATATGTGGGTTTATTGACCAGTTGCCATCACCGAAAAAGATCACGTACTCGTGACGCCTGCGGCAGAAAGGATGTTCCACATCCGCCGCCATGGTTTGTGAGTAGTGGCGCTGGCTAACACTCCCAGGGTTAGTTCTTGTTGTAAAACTTAAATACCCCAGAAAGTGGATGGGAAAGCGGCTCCGCGGTAGCCCAATGGTGAGAGCATCGTACGCGTAATGCCAAGACGCTGGATTGTTCCCCACCTGTGTACAGTTGTTTTTTCATCCATTTTCATTTTCAATCATTTATTTCTTTAATTCAATTAGTAAGTACAAGTAATTTCCGCGATGTTGTCCTTGATGCCATTGTTTGTTGGCTTCTTATGATCTATATATATATATATATATATTGCAACCTGAAGGTAGTGGGTCGAGGGCAAGAGTGGGTCGAGCCCAAGAGAAGAAAGAAGACCGCGCGCCCCCTTCTCTGCTAGAGCCAGCCCGGACGGTCGCGTCCTCCGAGAGCCAGCTGCTCTACGGGTTATTAAACCTTCAAGACTACTTCTCGAGGCTCGTGACAAACTGGTGGAGGTGCGGGGTAAGCGTCCTCAGGGATGTTGCAGATCCTCCAAGGATCCGCGCTACGAATCCAGTGCCTGTCGACACTCCCGTGCATCGGGCCAGCCGCAGGATCAGGGGACTGTCCCCAGAAGTCGTCGACGCTACGGTTCCCACCACATCAACCGGTATGACCAGCGCCTCCCTTCAAAATGCCCCTACCGGTACGGGAAGCACGATGTCGAACCATTACATACTTGAGAGCCCACGGATCCCGAAGACGTTTCATGGCACATTGTTCGAAGACGTCGAAGACTGGATGGTCGAATACGAGCGCGTGGCCTCCGTGAACGAATGGAACGACACGGAAAAACTCAGACACGTCTACTTCTACCTGGAGGATGAGGCGCGTACGTGGTTTCAGAACCGCGAGGAGCAACTGACGTCGTGGCGCGAGTTTTGTCGTCAGCTTTTGGAGACCTACACCAGTGCTGATCGCTACGAAAGAGCGGAACGAATGTATAGTAAAAACCAGTCAAAAGACGAAGGACAGAGAAGAGACGTGGCACACACGACGACTGGTCTCTTCTCTGTCCGTCGTCTTTTGACTGGTTTTTACGATTCAGTATGTACCAACTGACCCAGACTGCTACTCTACTGCATAGCGGAACGAGTGATTCAGGAGCGCGTCCAGTTGCGAAACGAAATTGTGACCACGTACGTCTCTGACGCGCCTCTTCAGACGAGCGGATCCAAGAATGACGGAGGAGAAGAAGTTACGTCATCTGATGCGCGGGGTCAAGGAGCAACTCTTCGCTGGCCTCGTACGGAGCCCTCCGAAGACGGTCGCGGAATTCTTGACCGAGGCCATGACCATGGAAAAGATGCTTCTACATCGCTCGAGCCTGTATGAGCGGCAAGCGAACAGCATGTCTGCTGCTGACAATTTCACGGCCATAGGAAGCAACGGTGGCTGATAGCCAGACAGCACTGCGCAAGCTCTTGCTTGAATTCAGGACCTGCTTCGCACATTCTTCCAAGGTACGCCAGACTTCCATCACTAAACACAGGATCATCACCGTACGAAGACGCACGCCCGATACACCAGCAGCCTTACCGCGTGTCGGCAAAAGAACGCGAAGCCATACGTACGCAAGTCCGGTAGACTACGGCGCGCCCAATATTTTTCTTCTCTCGATTTAAAAAGCGGGTACTGGCAAATCGAGGTAGACGAACGCGACTTCGAGAAAACAGCCTTTGTGACTCCAGATGGGCTCTGTGAATTTCGAGTGCTTCCTTTTGCTTGTGTTCAGCCCCGGCTACCTTCCAGCGAATGATGGACACTGTCCTTACTGGACTGAAGTGGCAGGCCTGTCTTGTGTACCTGGATGATGTGGTCATCTTCTCTGAAACGTTCGAGCAGCGTCTTCAGCGCCTACGGAGTGTGCTAGAAGCCATCCGATCGGCAGACCTCACACTTAAGCCCGAAAAGTGCCACTTTGGTTACGAAGAGCTCAACTTCCTCGGGCATGTAGTAAGCGCCAAAGGGGTCCGACCCGATCCAGACAAGCTTGCCGCTGTGGCCGCGTTTCCAGCTCCTGCCGATAAGAAGGCCGTCCGGCGATTCCTGGGTGTGTGCGTTTACTATCGCCGGTTTATTAAATGCTTTTAATAAAGCGGAACCCCTGACACGCCTTACAATAGACGATACGCTATTTGTGTGGCATAATGAGCAACAGGCGGCTTTTGCTGAATTACAACAGCGCCTTAAGTCAGCACCCGTTCTTGCACATTTTCACGATGATGCTGATACTGAGGTGCATACCGACGCCAGTGGCATTGGCCTTGGCGCAGTGCTCGTCCAGCTTCATGATGGAGTGGAAAGAGTTATAGCGTATGCCAGCCGCTCCCTGTCCCGTGCCGAGGCGAATTATTCGACTACGGAGAAAGAGTGTCTCGCTGTCTTGTGGGCGATCATCAAGTTTCGCCCCTATCTCTATGCTCGTCCCTTCAAAGTAGTGACGGACCACCATGCCCTCTGTTGGCTGGCAAGCATGCGCGACCCTTCAGGACGACTGGCACGGTGGAGCTTGCGGCTACAGGAATTTGACATCACCATCGTTTATAAGTCTGGTCGTAAGCATGAAGACGCTGACACGCTGTCCCGCGCACCCATTGATCCTGCCAGTCAGGAAACAGAGGATGATGACGGCTTCCTGGGCGCCATTAGTTCATCGGACTTGAGCAGACGGCTGCGTGACGACGCTGAGATTCGACTGATCACCAAATTAGAGGGTCGCGACATAACCATACCACGCCATCTGTCCCGCTCGCTGACGTCCTTCTGTCTGCGAGATAACGTGCTTTATAAGAAGAATGCTCGTTCGACCAGCCGTGCTTACCTCCTGGTGGTTCCAAAGGACATGCGCGACGACATCCTCTTCGCTTGCCATGACGAACCAACATCTGGTCATTCAGGCTTTTCACGAACACTCGCTAGAGTAAGCGAAATGTACTATTGGCCCGGGCTTTCGGCAAGCGTCAAACAGTACGTTAAAGGCTGTCGTGAATGCCAGCGCCGCAAGACACCATCAGTTAAACCGGCTGGCTTACTTCAGCCAATTGAATCACCTCACACGCCTTTCGACCAAGTCGGCATGGACATTCTCGAACCGTTTCCTCTTTCTGCCGACGGCAACAAATGGGTGATCGTCGCGACTGATTATTTAACACGCTATGCTGAGACGCAAGCGATCCCACGAGCCACAGCCTCAGAGGTAGCGCAATTCTTCATGCGCCACATCGTCTTGCGTCACGGTGCTCCCTCCACTGTAATAACTGGCAGAGGGACAGCATTCACAGCGCAGCTTATGGACGAGGTTTTAACACGAAAGTGTTTTATGCCGGGGTCCACCAAGACTTCACTGACGTATTTCCGTCACGGAAATACGTCATAGAACATAATACAAAGAAAGAAACCAGAAGAAAAAGTTCCACAAACATGCAAAATTTGGAAATCGAACCCACGACCTCTCGGTCCGCGACAATAGATGGCCGAGCGTTTAACCCATTGCGCCACAAACGCATTTGCAGAGAGCTACACAGACGCGCCTTATATATATCTAACACTCCTCCGTGTACCCGCGCTCTTGCTCGGGGCGGTGCCGTCGCCTACGAGCAGAAAAGAGAAGTACTGCATTATGACACTAACGCGAACCGACAGTGAACGCTTCGGTGGTCTCAGCACTACGACGCCTCGATGCCAGCATTCGAAGGGACGCTGGCATCAAGAAGCACTACCAACGCCACCTAGGTGGCGTTCACCGTACTCAGCACAGCGGAGCGTGGCCTCCGCAATTAGCTCTGAAAATGTTTCTGAAGTTGATCGCGGAGGCTGCAATTACGACGCGCTGTACGCGCTGATTTGACTCGGTGGCGATTCAGTTACGTGCTTTGTCTTGCGCGTTGTATTAGTGTGTCAGTTACGTGCTTCGTCTTTCGCGTTGTGCTAGCGTGTGCAGCGTAGTGCAGCTTCCATATGCACGACGGTTGCTCATGGTCATCGACGTTGGTAGTCGTGATGGAGGAGACGTGCCACCAGGCGTCAGCGTGGGTGCATCAACGCCTAAGGGCGCTTTAGCCACAAAACACCAATAGACATTATATATCAATGTGCAATAAACATTACACTACTTCTGTGAAGACACGTTTCACTTTCGTGTTCTATACCGATTCCTATATAAGAGGGATCAACCACACGTTTTTTTGAATTGAGCAACACCAGGCATCGCAAGACGACCGCATACCATCCGCAGACCAACGGACTTACTGAGCGACTGAATAAGACGGTCACAGACATGCTCGCAATGTACATCGACGTTCAACACAAAACATGGGATCGGATCTTGCCTTACGTGACCTTCGCGTATAACACCGCCGTGCAAGAGACGACGCGCTTCACGCCCTTTCGCCTTCTCTACGGTCGCGAAGTCGAGACGATGCTGGACGCTATGCTGCCGTGTCAAGACGCTGACCTATTGACAACTGACGCCGAGGAATTTGCAGAGCGTGCTGAGGAAGCTCGGCAGCTCACGCGGCTGCATATCGGCCAGCAGCAGCAGGCAGACACACGACGCTACAACATCCACCACAGGGACGTGTCCTACAACCCCGGGGACCAAGTTTGGGTGTGGACCCCCGTTCGCCGTCGTGGGCTCTGTGAAAAGCTGCTGAGCCGGTATTTCGGTCCGTATAAAGTGCTCCGCCGCGTCAGTGACGTAAACTACGAAGTAGTTCCGGACACATCATCGCAGACACGGAGTAGGACACAAAGACAACCCAGCTCAGACATAGTTCATGTTGTGCGCATGAAGCCGTACATTGCGCGTCCGTAACTTTTTTTTTGTTTTCATTTTTTGTTCTCTCATTCCCTTCTTTGTTTCTACTTTTCATTTATCTTTGGGAGATTGCTTCTTCGTTCATTGACTGTGCCGGCGTGACGGCTACTTTTTTGTGTACTTTGCTTTGCCTGCCTTCTTCGTCGTTGTCTTCTACGCCTATTTTTTTAGCACCGAGGCGATGCTTTTGTTCGGAAGGGGGGATAATGCCACCTGTAGGTAGTGGGACGAGGACAAGAGAAGAAAGAAGAACGCGCGCCCCTTCTCTGCTCGAGCCAGCCCCGACGGTCGCGTCCTCCGAGAGCCAGCTGCTCTACGGGTTATTAAACCTTCAAGACTACTTCTCGAGGCTGGTGACAATATATATATATATATATATATATATATATATATATATATATATATATATATATATATATTGTACTGTGACATAAGGAGCAGTGGGGATCTGGCTATGAGAGAGAGAACGACGACGAGAGAGATAAACCTGGGGAATTTTTCCTCATTCGCTAGATTGGTCCTATTCGATTAGACTTCCAGATTTTACTCCTATCAACACAGCAGAATTCTTAGCTGTGGTTTTAGCATTGCGGAAGTTGAAGCCCTCTCATTCATCAGTGGCTATTATCACCGACTCACTCTCTCTATGTTCATAGCCAGGTGACGTCGAGTTTACTCGCGTCTATTGTGGACCCAATAAAGTTCACTCACTCACTCACTCACTCACTCACTCACTCACTCACTCACTCACTTACAACGCGTAATGACGCAAAAATTTTGCAAGTGTTATATCTTTTGGCTCCGTCTTATTTGCGTTCGTTTCGCTTAATTTGGGTGCCCGGGCACAAACGTTTCCCTTTGAATGGGTGTGCACATTCTTTAGCAAAAGCTTCCCTGGGTGGTCCTTTAGTACGTGCCGTTCCCCAAACCGCCTATATTACTGCCGCTAGGTTTAGGAGATTAACAATGATGAATGAGATATATAATTCTAGTATGGCTTCGCATTCTGAATACCACCATCTACTATTCCTTTGGAGTCGTAAATTCTGTCCAACACGAAAATTAGAGATTACACTAACGAGGATACGTTGCCGCATCCCGACAGTAAATTTCTACACACATAGCGCTGGTTTGGCGGCATCTCCTTTGTGTATACAGTGCGGCGAACCAGAAACTATTGGTCACTTTCTCCTTGCTTGCCGACGATTCTCCTCAGTAAGGAAAAGGGTGCTTCAGTACCCTTTAAACAAACTTGGCCTCAACATGAACACCCCCGTCTTGCTTTCGTGTGGAGCTTCCACATTAGGGTACAGCCACCAGAATGTTTGCACTGCAATGCAAAACTTTATTATTGATTCGAATCGACTGCCTTCCTAAAACAGTCAATTATAATAATTAATTAGAACACCGAGCAGAATTAATCTTCCTTTTTTCTTTTTTTTTATCTTTTTCTAATTTTTTTTTAAATCCATTTTCTCCAAACCGCCCAATTCTTGGCCGATCTCCCACGGTGGGTATGTGCCATTTGTACAGAGGGTCATCATCATCATCACCAATGCCCCAGTGTGGGCTAAGAGCCAAAGTCTGAGGCCATCATCATCATCATCACCTTGTTTCGGTGCTCGATCTGTGCTACCTCTCGCTGCTTTATCGTTCTAGTCGCGAACGCTGACCTCCCCAAGTGCTTCGTGACATTTGGTGGAGGGTGCTCAACCTGTTGCAAACCTGGAACTCCGAAGACGGACAATCCCTTTCACATCTCTCATGCCTGAGGAGACTAGTCCTACCGATCTACCCCCGGCACTGCCTCCGGTCGTCTGTCCTGGTACGCCACGCCAACGGGGTCCTCCCATATTCAATGGCACTGACGATCATGACGTAGAGGACTGGCAGGCATCGTACGACCGAGTAAATACCCACAACAAATGGAATGACGCTGAAAAGCTTGGTTACGTACCATTCTACCTTTCCGGGGTCGCCCATCTTTGGCTCCGCAACCATGAGGCTGACTTTTCCAGCTAGACAGCATTCCGTACGAAACTTTAAGAAGTATTCGGTCGCCCTGCTGTGCGCCAACTTCGGGCTGAACAACAGCTTCGCTGTCGCGCCCAACAAAAGGGCGAAAACTTTACCTGCTACATTGAAGATGTAGTTGACATTTGCAGGCGTATCAACCCAGATATGACCGAAGATGACAAGATCAAGAACATATTGAAAGGCATAGACGATGACGCGTTCCAAATGCTCTTGGCAAAGAATCCTCAGACGGTGAACGACCTCACAACGCTTTGCCAGAGCTATGAAGAGCTACGCAAACAACACCTTTCTACACGCCGAGCTTCCGCTCCGGACGTCGCGCTTTCAGCTCTGAGTGACGGTGTCATTGCTGCTCCTTGCGATTCAGCAATCTTCGACCAAATCAAGCAATTTGTACGAGAAGAAGTGGCACGCCAACTCTCTCTTCTGCCAGCCAGTCAAGCGTCAGAGTCACCCTTGTCTCACAATCTCCGTCAGGTGATATAAAAACAAGTCGCTAACGCCGTACCACTTGCTCATCAACCGCCTTCTACGCCTGTTCCACTTACGTACGCTGCCGTTGTCGCGAATCCAAGGCCTCCGTCTGCAGCTATTCAATCCAGACCTACCAGCGCCTTTCCCTCACCTCCGCAAGTAGCTGCAACATATGCACCTACAAGCAGCTACTGGCCGCCACAGCAGCCCGTGCGCCCACCTTGCCAATATCTCCATCAGTGTCAGCCCGCTGTTCTCAATCCATGGCGCACCCGTGACAATCGCCCTATCTGTTATTCGTGCGGCCTGCCTGGGCACGTAGCACGGTTTTGCCGCTGGCGCGGATGGTATCCTACGGATTCTCCGAGGGCACAAAGCAACGATTTAGACTCTCCGTTCCGTTCCGCTACTGCCGCTGAGCACTTCGAAGCCTCACCTCCAGCTTCCCGAACCTTCAATACCCATCGGTCTCCGTCGCCCCATCGGCGTTCTCTGTCACCGCTTGTCCGTCGCCCTGAAGCTATCCAAGACGAAAACTAAGGAACGCAGTTCCGGAGGCGAGAACTGCGATCTCAACGAACTCCTCAACGCCTAATTTATTTCCTGCGAACGTCCTTGAAGTTTATGCAGAAGACATTGCCATTCATGCGCTTGTAGACACGGTAGCAGCAATATCAGTGATTTCGAACCAGCTTCGTCTTCAACTAATAAAAGTCGCGACGCCATATTCTGTCGTTTCATTGAACCTTTAAGGAGAAGTTTACCGTGCGTGTTCCTATAAGCGGCACTTTATACCGTGTTGACTTCGCTATTCTGCCCCGCTGCTCCCATGCCATGCTTTTAGGATGGGACTTTCTGTCATCTCATCATGCCGTTATAGATTGTGCCCGTGCTGAACTCGCTTTGTCGCCATTCGGCACCAACGTTTTTTAAGATACTGACGACGCTTCCGGTCGTCGGTTCGTCACCACCGACCCCGAAATTCCTCCATACTCTGCCGCACTTGTACCCGTTTCCTGCGTTGGGTTTTCCGACTCCACTGCTCTTTTCACGCCGTCTAAACTTGTTGCTCGCCGTCATCCCTTCTTGCTTCCTTTTGCCCTTCTTGCCATTCGACAAGGCTCCAGCACACTATGTCTCGAACCTGTTTCCTTGCCTTGCTAGCCTGCTCCACGATGAGTGTCTTTTTTATGCTGATGCAATCGAGCCAAGCGTCCTTTATAATGTGCCTGACGACCCGGCTTCTCCTCAGGTTGACGCTATGGCCCTTCAAGTTTCTCCTCCGACGCCGCCGATTATGACCCAACATTTTCCCGATGTATTGATCCCAACCTCACTCCAGGTCAGCACGCCCAGATCGCCAATCTCCTTGACCACTTTCGCACGTCATTCGGCCTACAACAATCTCGTTTTAGCCGTACTTCCACTGTTGTCAATCACATCGACACCGGCAACCATGCGCCTTTACGCCAGAGGCCGTATCGTGTATATAAGGATACAAAGTCTGCAACACACTGAAGGTTTATTGGTTTTTTTATTCAGGAGAAAAATGATGCATCAGAAAAATGAGAAAAAAAAAACTGCTTAAATATTGCCTCGAAAATAAATTGGCAATACTGCTTATGCCCAGTCAAAGCGTGAAATATGCTATTGTAGAACATTCATTACGATATCCAGTTTGCACGTTCGCTTTGCGTCTCGCAGCGGAAGTAACAGAACCTTGAAATGAGATAATTCATTGGGGAAAATGCGCATGAAATCCCTAACCAACCGACTGCAACTAAATGGTCGCGCGTATAGCGTGACCAAGCATTTGGTCACGCTATACGCGCGACCACAGCATTTGTCCGTAGTTGCATATTCTTTAAATTGTTCCGTCCGTAAAAGCATACGGCGATAAAACTGTGGCGTTTTCGTATATTGCGAGTTGTCTCCAGAACCAGAAAATTGGGACGACATCCGAAGGCCATGCCTTCCCGTGAGGGACACCTCGTAGTATTTACCAACTCGCAGCGCGTGCGAATAACGGAAAATCACGCAAAAGTACGTACTATCAGCACCCGAAGCCAACCTAAAAAACAGCGTCGCCAGATTAGCAACGTAGCGTGTCAACAAACTCGTAGAAATCACAGAACCGAATCTGACCTACGCGTTTTTATCTGCACTGTTCGCGTGTCGGTGCTGATGTTACGTACCGATTGCGCAATCCAAGGCTCCACTCAATTAGTTGCACTGTTCGAGGCTCGTTGTTCCAATATTTATAGACAAAAAAGTATCTATAAACGTTGCGTTGAGCGACCGCCGCCATTTTCCAAAACAGACCGAAAAATCGCAGCGATTGCTGCGACGTTGCGACCAACCGGTTGGTCGCAGCCGAAAATCGCAGAATCGGCCCTGCGACTGCGATTTTGGTCGCATGCGACGGAAATCGCACTTCCGGTGCGATAATCGCAGTGCAAAATCGCACCATGTGAAACGGCCTTAAGGCTGTGCTTTTCTCGCACGTGTATTTAGAAGACGGCAGCATTTGAGTTTCATTTAGTGCGTGGAAGTACATATAAATAAGCGCGAATCTTCTTGTAGTTATGAACATGTAATTTCTGCAAGTTTTTTTTTTTAATGCGTGAGTCGCACGCAAGAGTTTTGACGGCAAAGTGAGAGCGAGTCTGATAGTACATCCGTGAAGTCAACGATGTTCTCAGTGGCACTATTACGTGCGTTACTAACGGATGTAGAGTATGAACATATAACATTTCAATTATCGATAATTTAGGGTCATTCTGCAGTTGGAGGATTTCGGTGCTGTATGCATAGGCGTGCAATGGTCTGTTCGTTTTTTTTTTGTTTTTTTTTAGTATAGTAAGCTGAAAGTCTCAGTCCGAATTCTCCTCCAGTCCACTACATTTTCAGGCATGGAGTGGCGCCTGACACCGGCAAAAAAGAAAAATCGCCGAGAGCTAGTGGGGCTATACTAGTCAAGGTGCAACCAAATTAGGAAGGCGCACTAAGCTTCAACAAAGTCACTCCCTCACCAGAACAGGAATTGGCCTTCCTGGTGCAATATTCGGCCGCTACCTCCAAAATGATTCCTCCTATTTACCCATGGCCCTCAGTCTCCAGCGGCTGCGGAGCACCTGACCAAGGCGGTGGTCAAACCTGCGACGCGGCAGAGGGTGCTAAGAATCTCTGGGTCCGGACAGGCCGCCACTGGAAACTGAACCTGGCAACGTTCAACACTCGCACCCTATCGAGTGAGGCTAGTTTAGCAGGGCCATTTGAAGAATTATCAGGTATTGCCTGGGATATTATCGGCCTTAGTGAGGTGAGAAGAAATGGTGAGGCTTATACAGTGCTGACTAACGGCCACGTCCTCTGCTACAGTGGTCTTCCAGATAGGAGAGAATTCGGAGTAGGATTTCTAGTCCATAAGGACATAGCGGGCAACATTAATGAATTCTACACCATTAATGAGAGAGTAGCAGTCGTCGTAATAAAGCTGAATAGGAGGTATAGATTCCAGGTTGTACAAGCCTGCGCCCCAACCTCCAGTCACGATGATGAAGAAATAGAACAGTTTTATGAAGATGTTGAATTAGCAATGAGAAAGGTGCGAACTCGATGTACTGTAGTCATGGGCGACTTCAATGCAAAAGTGGGGAAAAAGCAGGCTGGCGAGCAAGCAATTGGCAACTACGGCATCGATTCTAGGAACACTAGAGGAGAAATGTTGGTAGAATTCGCGGAAAGGAATAGGCTCCGAATAATGAATACCTTCTTCGGGAAGCGCAGCAACAGGAATTGGACCTGGAAAAGCCTTAATGGAGAGACAAGGAATGAAATAGATTTCATACTTTCTGCCTATCCCAGCACAGTTCAGGATGTAGAAGTGTTAGGTAGGGTAAAGTGCAGTGACCATAGGTTAGTGAGGTCTAGGATTTCCATCAATTTGAAGAGAGAAAGAGTGAAATTAGCCAAGAGGAAACAGACCAACCTAGAGGTAGTAAGGGTAAACGCAGACGAATTCAGGCTGGTGCTCGCAAACAAATATGCAGCTTTAGAACAGGAAGATAAAGACAACATAGAGGTAATGAATGAAACCGTAACTAGGTTGATCTCAGATGCAGCAATTGAAATGGGCGGTAAGGCACCAAGGCAACCAGTAGGCAAGCTCTCCCAAGGAACAAAGGACCTAGTAAAGAAACGGCAAAACATGACTGTGTCAAACTCGAGAGGTCAGATAGCATTCGCTGAACTGTCGAAACTGATCAACAATATAAAGAAAGGGATTACCGAAATTATAACATAGAAAAGATTCAGGAAGCAGTAAAATATGGACGCAGCATGAAATCAGTGAGAAGAAAACTAGACATAGGACAAGGCAAAATGTATGCACTGAAAGATAAGCAGGGTAATATCATCAGCAATTTCGATGACATAGTAAAAACAGCGGAATAATTCTTTACTGACCAGTACAGTTCCCAGAGCAGCACGGCTACATTCATTCGAAGTAGTGATGAACCGGATGAACCCTTACACAATGTCCCACGAGGGCGTTGTAAGGTACTCATAAATAAATAAACACAGAGGCCCCTTCTATAACTAGCGATGAAGTTAGAAGGGCCTTGAAAGACATGACCAGGGTAAAAGGCTGCTGGAGAAGATGGAATAAGAGTCGATTTAATCAAGGATGGAGGAGATATACTTGAAAAGCTTGCGGCCCTTTATACACAATGCCTCACGAATTCAAGTGTACCAGAAATCTGGAAGAACGCCAACATTTTACTCATCCATAAGAAGGGAGGCGTTAAAGAACTAAAGAATTATCAATCAATCAATCTGTTTATTTCCGTCCTTCGTGTACACGATACAAGGAAAATAGGTGGCAAGACAAAAAAGCTACTTTGTCGCCGCTTGACTGAGCTCTTGCCACCCGTACAGCAGCAAATATGCATGCAGGAAATGAGCATACAGAGAAGTTTTTCATTTTCTTTTTGCAGCTTCAAATGAAGATCAACCGTCTTACAGAATGTACGAGCAGCATAATATGAAGTATTGAAAACAAAGTACACACAAAATAGACCCGTTAGCTTGCTCTCAGTATTGTATAAAACATAAAATTTCAAGCAGAATCAGGGCAACACTTGACTTCCGCCAACCAAGAGAACAGGCTGGCTTCAGGAAGGGATATTCTACGTTGGATCATATCCATGTCAACAGCCAGGTAATAGAGAAATCTATGGAGTACAATCAACCCCTCTGTGTGGCTTTCATAGATTATGAAAAATTATTTGATTCAGTAGAGATACCAGCAGTCATAGAGGCATTACGTAACCAAGGAGTACAGGATGCATACGTATTGGCAAATATCTACAAGGATTGCACAGCAACCTTGGTTCTCCACAAGAAAAGCAGAAAGTTACCTATCAAGAAAGGGGTCAGGCAAGGAAACACTATCTCTCCAATGCTATTCATTGCATGCTTAGAACTTCATTTCATTTCGCACCTGTTTTGGTATACGTTTACAATCTCTGTCTGGTATCTGGGGTATTTCCTGCAAAAATGCAGATCGCTAAAGTAATAGCACTGTTCAAAAAGGGTAATAAAACTGAAATATCTAATTACAGACCTATCTCTATACTTCCAACATTTTCAAAGGGACTTGAGAAAACAATATTTCGGCGTATCTCAGATTTCTTAGAAAAACACAGCCTGCTAACAGACTGTCAGTATGCTTTCCGAAGTGGAAGGTCAACCCAGCTTGCCTTACTAGAGCAAAAGGAATTGATATTGAGAAACATTGAATTAAAGCAACTCACGCTCGGTATACTCATCGACTTCAGTAAAGCGTTTGACTCTGTTGATCATGAAATTTTATTAAAGAATCTAGAGTACTACGGTATTCGCGGTATTGATCTAGATATAGTCAAATCTTATTTAAAGCAGCGGAGTCAACTTGTTGAAATTAATGGCATCTGCTCCCAAATCAAACAAGTAAAAGTTGTAGTTCCATAAGGGAGCATACCAGGCCCCCTTTTCTTCAACGTCTATGTTAACGACCTTGTTCTCGTGGATAGTGAGCCAAAATATATCATCTACGCAGACGATACTACTGTGCTTTTTTCGTCCAACAATATTGCAAGCTTAACTTCAACTGCAAATTCTGTCCTTGCTAAAATACATAGATGGTCGCAGGATAATGGCTTAAAAATAATACTGACAAAACCAAAGCTATTTTTTTTTTCAAGCCAAGAATAAATGCTTGAACTTAGAGTCAGACATTTTCATAGGCTCTTCAAGAATTGAGCTTGTCCGGTCTGCGAAAACGCTTGGCGTGTTTTTTGATAGCCATATGTCATGGAATGATCACATAGACTTCCTTGCAGGTGAACTTGCCCAAGTAGCTGGAATACTGTTCAGTTTAAAACCGCTACCACGCAAAGTCAAACTTCTCTTATATAATGCTCTTTTTCTGAGTCACATACACTACTGCTGTCTGGTGTGGAGTACAACGTCTGCTACCAGCATAAACCGATTGTTACTGCTGCAAAAAAAAAAAAAGGGTAATTCGTACTATATTCAATGCTCCAGCAGATTCTCATACTGCACCTCTCTTCAAACAACTTAAATTACTCACGCTGCACTCTCTGTTAGACTTTAGACTGTCCTTAGCCTATCGAAAAGACGTGAAATAAATCAGTCATACATTACGTCTTTAACGCAGTTAATTAGAAATAGAACAGAATACAGCACACGGTCACCTGAACACTGGCATGTACCACGTCCTCGCACTAATTATGCTTTTCAAATGTTACATCATCGCTTACCACGCTTGTTAAACACACTCATGCGCAATAACATTGATGTCATTTCTTGTACTGTTTCGCGTTTGTATGAGTTTTTCAGTGATATTTGATCATGATCAATTTTTTTTCACCGTTTTTGTTTGCTCATGTATAAAACTGCTTTTTTCTGTTTGTAGTGTTTTTTATATTGATTTTTTCTGGCATAAGTTTAAGCCAACATTGCATTGTATTCAAATGTATTTTTGTTGTCAGTCCTGAATTAGCGCCTGTGCCTGCCGCTGCTGCCTTCAGACTAGGTTTCAAGGCCCGTCAAGTTGCTGTGCTCAACTTTTTCCTTAAATCCCCCATAAATTGTACATTTATGGAAATAAAGGCAAATTCAAAAGTCAAATTCAAGTATTCAAGCTCCTAGACTGGAAATGCTTAGGAGTGAGAATCAACGGCAAATATCTCCGCAACCTTCCGTTTGCAGTTGACATTGTCCTATTCAGCAACAATGGGGACGAATTACAGCTAATGATTGAGGACCTTAACCGAGAAAGCGTAAGAGTGGGTTTGAAGATTAATATGCAGAAGACAACGATAGTGTTCAATAGCCTGGCAAGGGAACAAGAATTCAGGATCGCCAGTCAGCCTCTAGAGTCTGTAAAGGAGTACGTTTATCTAGGTCAATTACTCACAGGGGACCCTGATCATGAGAAAGAAATTTATGGAAGAATAAAATTGGGCTGGAGTGCATACAGCAGGCATTACCAAATCCTGACTGGGAGATTACCACTGCCGTTGAAAAGAAAAGTGTGCAATAATTGCATTCTACTGGTGCTAACATATGAGGCAGAAACGTGGAGGTTAACAAAGAAGCCCGAGAACAAGTTAAGGACCACACAAAGAGCGATGGAACGAAAAATGTTAGGCCTAACGTTAAGAGACACGAAGAGAGCGGTGTGGATCAGAGAGCTAACGGATATAGCCGATATTCTAATTGACATTAAGAGAAAAAAAATGGAGCTGGGTAGGCCATGTGATGCGTAGGATGGATAACCGGTGGTCCATTAGAGTTACAGAATGGATACCAAGAGAAGGGAAGCGCAGTCGAGGACGGCAGAAAACTAAGTGGAGCGATGAAGTTAGGAAATTCGAAGGTGCAAGTTGGAATCAGCTAGCGCAAGACAGGGTTCATTGGAGATCGCAGGGAGAGGCCTTCGTTCTGTAGTGGACATAAATATAGGCTGATGATGATGATGATAGAATGCGCGCTAACGATCGTGTCGGCAAAGTCAGCGCCTCCTCTATTTTTTCAATGCCAGTGCAATCGCTCGCTCCGCAATGGGAGCCGTTGGTTCGCCTTAGTTCAGTGAGTTGCCGCGATGTGACGCCACCCAGAGGGTACGACTAAAATCCCTATATAAGAAAAGTACCGCCATCCTTTGATCAACGCCGCTTCGCTCTCTCATGTATCTCAGATTGGACGATGATAGCGCGCGCTTTGACTTCTTTATATTTTTTTTTCGCCTCAGAGCCATGTTAAATGTATCTCTGCGAAGCCGCAGTCTCCGGCGGCGGCGGCGGAGCGCGCCCGGCCTGAAAGTTTCAACGTAGACTTTCTATGGCCGCCACCGTCGACTTGCTTTCGCAAGCAAAAAATAAAGAAAAAAGCACGCGCTTTAGGAGAGGAGACGACGGAGGAAAGAGTAGATGGCGGTACTTTTCTTATATAGGGACTTTAGGTACGAGTCCTTGCGTCACTCGTGCGTCTGAGCGCGCGCCGCTGCCGTTCAGGATGAGATGCGGTAGACGCTTCACGCGTCTGTCAGGATTAGTTTCTCCGTCGTGACCCATGACCGTAAAGCAGGCGTGAACGCTAGCTAACCGGAGAGAGTAGGAAAGGGTAAACGGAGAGGGAGGTGAACGGCCGTATCTGGCTGGTATTGAAAGAATAGAGGAGGCGCTGGCAAAGTATTACACCACTACGGGCCGCGAAAAGAGCCGAAATTTCAGAACAAATGCCGGGCGCCGTTCTCGCGGATGCCGCGATCCCAACCGGAAAGTCGACGTTTGTTAATCTAATTTAATTATGGGGCTTTGTGTGCCAAAACAACGATATGATTATGAGACATGCCATAGCGGGGGACTCCGGCATAATTTGGACGAGCTGAGGTTCTTCAACGTGCACCTAAATATAAGTACACGAGTGTTTTCGCATTTCGCCCCCATCTAAATGGGGCCGCCGTGGCTGGGATTTGATCCCGCGACCTCGTGCTTAGGAGCCCAACATCATAGCCACTAAGCAACCTCGGCGGGTAGTCGATGTTAGTTCCACAAGTGCGCCTATGTAAATGACAGTGCTGTGATGTCACTCAGAGTGACACGTGACTTAGCGAATAATTGAAGGCAACATCAGTTATTTGTTTCATCTTTTTCCCGAATAGACGAATTAAAATTTAGTGAAATAAAAAAAAATAGCGTAGCTTGCACTGGAGGCGCAATGCCAAACAGACAGCGGAGCTGATGGGCACGTAGCTAGTCCTGGCTTTTGGGCTAGGCTAAGCACTACCAAGTCATTCCTTGCATTTTTGGAATTTATTGATTATTAATCGCTTATCAATTAGCTATTGATTGGCTATTGATTGGCTATCGCAAGGTATTGGCCACGTGTGCCATCGCGCTTGGACCCTTCTGCACTACCGCCAGGATCGGCCCACAATTTTTTCCGACGCATCACGGATTTACGGCCAGTTAAACAGCTCCACTGTTAATATAAACCTCCTCTATTTTTTCAATGCCAGTGCAATGGGAGCCGCTGGTCCGCCTTAGTTCAGTGAGTTGCCGCGACGTGACGCTACCCAGAGCGTACGACTCGAGTCACCGTATATGCTCCCTTTACTTAAACGGAGTCTACACAGTACTCTAGGTACGACTGCTTGCATCACGCTACGACTGCTTGCGTCACGCGCGCGTCTGAGCGCGCGCCGCTGCCGTTCCGGAGGAGATGCGGTAGACGCTTCAAGGCTGTTGCACATGCTGCGACTGGAGCGAAAAAAATCGGTGCGATCGCACGCGTCGCAATGCGATTTTTGAGGGCTCAATTCACACGATTGCGATTTCAACAATGCGGCTGGTGCGACGCCCAGGGCTGCCAAATCTTGTGGCATACCTCGCATAATTTTTCAAATGTAATGAGAAAACCTGTGCGTTACAAAATTATATACCAGTCTTTAATAGGAACAAATAATGCGAGTGTTTTGCGATTTAAAAACGCTGCAAAGTTTAATCTGTTTTGGACTGCGCAACAGCGGTTTATGAAGTTGAATGCGAGAATACATGGCGGACGCTGACATCTGTTCGCAGCTGATCGTTCAGCGTTGTGTGCTGTCTCGTGTGTCTTTTATGCCCGTAGTCGTTCTTCCTGCGATACAACAAATTACAAGAGAACCTGTCAACAAGCCCATATAGCTGTTGTCATCGCATATGCAGTATTCGGAATTCGGCTGCAGCGAAGTCGTCATGCCAACGCAGAGAGCCTCGCGCTACCCGTGCTTAACGTCAGCTTCCGAAGAAAGGATGTGTGTATTAGAGCACTGCACGGGCCGATTTTTTCAGCACGGCCCGGGCCCGTTTTTACGTTGGGCGGCCCGCCCGAGCCCGATCAAAACTTTTATGGTGAGACCCGGGCCCGGCCCGGGCCCGGAAATAATCTACGTTACCCGCCCAGCCCGGCCCGCCACCCCTTTACCTTAGGCCCGAGCCCGGCCCGAGACCGAAAAATCATGTTTTTCAGAGTTGAGACGCCCGAGAATAACTCGCTGCCCGTTACATGCACACCACCAGAAAGCCCGAGCCTGGCCCGGGCCCGCGTCAAAAATCCCGAGCCCGGCCCGGGCCCGGGTCAAAAAGCACACGCCATGCCCGAGCCCGGCCCGAGCCCGTGAAAAAACTGTTCTACCCGGCCCGGCCCGGCCCACGGGCCGGACCGGGCCCGGGCTTTCGGGTAAGCCCGAGCCCGTGCAGTGCTCTAGTGTGTATATGGCTCGAAATTGCCCATAAGCGGCTCCTGCTTCTAGGAATATTCTTGCACCAAACTTAGTAGCAAGTACCAACCCAAAAGCTCTGCCTCTGAAAGAAGCCGCAAATTATTTGTGTGTAATTACTGAACGTGCAAGGGAATTTGTGTTGTGAACTCTTAGCGCCAGCCTAGTTCGTCCGTCGCGGTGCGTGTGCTGTAATTATTCATACAAGTGCTCTCTGAATATTTCGAAAGGCGTAAAAGCCGACACCACATTTTTTTAGGAGCTGCAGTCACTTGTGTACGTAGTATCATTCTGACAGACATGGGCGTCGTCTATTTTCTCGTCCTGTTTGTCGCGCTGTTAGTGTGCTGTGAATCTGTATCAAGAAGCTTAAGTTAATATGCTGCAGTACGTAGCGCATCCGCGAAAGCCCCACGGCTAACATTAAAATACCCTGTTAGGAGCACGTTTGTTTGTTTAATAAAAAAATCGAACGCTAATATTTTGTATTCATAGTGGCAGTGTAAAGTAAGGAGCTATCGAAACTACCCGCTAATAGCATGCGTGTGCTTCTACCTGCTACAGCACATTATCTTAAAAGTGAGGCTGAAAACCCCAGATAACGAAAAAAATATGAAACTGGAGCAGTCACTATGGTTCCTATCCTGGAAATGAAAGCCGGCATCCCAGTCTGTTAAGCTAGTCATGTACTTAACCTATATAAGACCAATGTTAGAGCATGCTAATTGGAGCCATTTCAAACTAGATTATTTGACCAAAATGAGAAAGTGCAAGGAAAGCGTCAAGGTACAATCTAATCTGGTATTCCCGAACCGATTGTATTAGCGAAACTTTATGTCTCCGTGAATTGCCTGCGTTAACCCAATTCTGAAAACAGGGGAAGCTGATTTCCTTTCTTGCTGTGGAAAAGCTGCTAGAATCTCAATAACAGACTACATATGCTCTGAGGGAAAGTGAGGGGCACTGACAATATCTTTAAGCTTTTGTATGAGCTTTCACCTTGAACGAGAATGGAATAAAAATATTTACCTTTGCAAGCCTCAGAATCCAAACATTCTCAAAATTTTGAGGAGACCACATTAAATTTTTGAGATATAGACAACAAAAAGTGTGCCTAAGTACAAGTACACACTGAACACACTTGAGTGGTTCAGTGGCCAGCTGCGAATGCAAAAGCGTCCATAGCTGCTACCTCGAGGTAACTACTAGGTTGCACGTGTGTTTCTCCTATAGCCCATGTACCTGGCAAGGGGAATGGTGATACGTAGTCCTGTGCTTTTTCTTTTTTTTTTCAATAGCTGGTGGCTAGCTGATTCCATCTGTTTACGTCTTTAGCATTTGTGTGCATCTTATGTGCATGTGTTTCTATCATGTTCTGATTGTTGTACTTGCAGTGATGCAAGCATCTTTGTTTAATATATTGCACCACAGTCATTTGTTCATTTTTGTGGTGAAATGTACAAAGTGTGGCCACCCAGTAATGGCCAACACAGCCAGCAGGATTGGCAAAAAGTATGATGCAGATCCAATGCACTTGCTTGAATCGACAAGAGGCGAAGCTTTCACGCAACGGTCAGTTAAACTCTAGAAAACTAACTGCAATGTGTACAGTTGTCCTTATTTCATCTGATGCAACACGTACTCATATGCAATGTTCGCTTATTCACCACACAGGTCACACAATGTAATGTATACATAGCTCGGTGAACTCACTCAAACGTCGGCTCACTAAGACTTCGAACTAACCATGAGTCTGAGTTCGTGTGAGCCTGGCTGAGTAGAATTTTGGTGAATACGAGTAAGAGCAAGCTCGGTTGAGTAAACTTTTAGTGAATATTGTCAAGTGGTAGTCAGGGCAATCTCATCTGAGTACAATTTTGGTGAATATGAGTCAGTGCAAGCTCGGCTAAGTAGATTTTTGGTGAATATGAGTCAGTACAAGCTTGCCTGAGTAGAATTTTGATGAATATGACTCAGTGCAAGCTTGCCTAAGTAGAATTTTGATGAATATAAGTGAGAGCAAGTTCGGTTAAGTAGATTTTTGGTGAATATGACTCAGTGCAAGCTCGCCTGAGTAGAATTTTGATGAATATGAGTCAGAGCAAGCTCGACTAAGTAGATTTTTGGTGAATATGACTCAATGCAATCTCGCCTGAACAGAATCTTTATTATGTCTTATTTATGTCTTATTATGTCTTATTATGTCTTATTTATTTATTTATTAGAATCTTATTTATGTGTAAACTCGGCCGTGTATAATTTAGGTGAATATGAGTCGGAGCAAGTTCGGATAAGTAGAATTTTGGTGAATATGACTGTGAGCAAACTCGGCAGAGTATAGATGGGATATGGTTATACGAGTTTATGCAGTAATACATGTAATTGCCGACTCATTAGCAACATTGCCTCCATCTTGATGGGCAAGGCCTCGTGATGAGTCTGCACACTTTATGAGCTGTGGACATGCAAGAACCACCTACACTTGAAAAGATGCTATCATTCACAGGGAGGAATGCAACCGGCTGACTTGACTGCGCAATTTTGATCTGCTTTTGTTTAATGTGTTATCTACTGCTTATAAAAACAAGATGTTTGCCTGCTTTTTGCATTATTGCACGTGTTTTACAGGAAGTCGAGACAGGGAAGCAAGGAAAGGCAAGGACGTTTATGGCGAAGTAGTTTCGTAGAATACTGTGATATGTTACAACCAGCATAAAGAAAAGAAATTCGATGCACTGAAGTAAGCGAAATATGCAAGTACCTTTTAATGCGAGGTTTAATACAGGTACAGTAAGGATACAAAGTCTGTAGCACATTGAAGCTTTATTGGTTTTTGTGCAGGAGAAAAATGATATATCAGAAAAATGAGAAAAAAACTGTTTAAATAATGCTTCGAAAACAAATTGACAATGCTGTTTATTCCCAGTCAAGCGTTAAATATGCTATTGTAGAACACTCATTACGATATATAGTTGCACGTTCGCTTTGTGAGCTTGATAAGCAGTCGCGCCTCACAGCGGAAGTAACGGAACCTTGAAATGAGGTAATTAATTTGGGTAAATGCGCATTAAAGCCCAAACCAACCGACTGCAACTAAATGGTCGAGCGTATAGCATGACCATTATTTGGCCGTAGCATTTGTCCGTAGTTGCATATTCTTGAAATTGTTCCGTCCGTAAAAGCACACCGTGCTACAACTGTGGCGTTTTCGTATATCGCGAGTAACTACAACCAGAAAATTGGGACGACATCCGAAGGTCATGCCTTCCCGTGAGGGACAGACACCTGGTAGTATTTACCAACTCGCAGCGCGTGTGAATAACGGAAGATCATGCAAAAGTACGTACTATCAGCACCCGAAGCCAACTTTAAAAAAAAGCATCGTGTCATTAGCAACCTAGCGTGTCAACAAACGCATAGAAATCACAGAACCGAATCTGACCTACGAGTTTTTATCTGCACTGTTCGCGTGTCGGTGCTGATGGTACGTACCGATTGCACAATCCAAGGCTCCACTCAATTACTTGCACTTTTCGAGGCTTGTTGAGCCAACATTTATGGACAAAAAGTATCTATAAACGTTGTGTTGAGCGACCGACGCTATTTTCCAAAACGGACCGCGAAATAGTTCTCGGCGCAATTTCGACGGAAAATCGCAGAATCGGCCCTGCGACTGCGATTTTCGTCGCATGCGACGGAAATCGCATTCCGGTGCGATGAAAATCGCATCATGTGAAACGGCCTTTCACGCGTCTGTCAGGCTTACTTCCTCCGACTTGCGGCGTGAGGCGCCACCCAGAGGGTACTCTCCCCCACGACCGTCAAGCAGGCGTGAGCCGACGGGAGAGAGTAGGAAAGGGTAATCGGAGAGGGTGGTGGATCGGCCGCATCTGGCTGGTATTGAAAAAAAAAAAAAAAAAAAAAAAAAAGAGGAGGCGCTTATACAAATACAAACCAAATGTCTGCGTGTCTGTTTTACTTCGTACCGTAGCAGGAAAGATGTACTTCGTCTGCGTGTTCCCACGTCATGCAGCGAACGGAACTACGTCATTTTCTACCGTGTTCCAGCGCACGATCATTCTGCTCGCGTCAGTGCTCATGTGGCTCTCACTTATCATACGCTCAGGGGCATCGTCCCTCACGGCGGTTCCAGAAGTACAACGACGCGGTGCATCGCGATCCATGCTCCCAGGCAGCTTCTCAATACGTGCGCGCACTGAGGGATCCATTTGACAGCCAGACAACAACGCAGGTGTACTTGTGTTGAGCTCGCAAGATGGTGCACAGCGCGAAACAAAACAAACGCAACAGCTCACGCGCGAGACCGTCACCAGAATTGCGTCGCGCAACAAAAACACGAGACCGAAAAGAAAATAAGGCGGGGGACCATGACGATTACGTGACGCGATCCTCCGGTATGGGAAAACGCAGGGAAGGAATTGTGATCGTGGAGGGTAGACGGGGCAAATGGTGAGAGTGTCGATGTCGGCAGTGAAGCACGCCTCTTGAAATCATGGGTTCGCGACACTTGAAATATTTCTATCTCGGCTATTCATCAACTAATTTGAAAACTTGTGGTGGTACAACGCTTCCTAGAGGGCACGTAACAACTTCCAGCATTTAACCAAGGGAGGAAGGAAAGAGTGGAGAAGGAAAGGCAGGGAGGTTAACCAGTTCAGGACAACCGGTTTGCTACCCTACACATGGGAGCGGGGTGAGGGGGAATGAAAGATGGGGAGGAGAGAGAGAGAGAGCACATAACGTACACAGCACACATATCGTCAGTCACAGTCCGTCACTCTTGCGTGATGCGTGACATCACGGTCATAGCCGCTTGTCCAAGCCCGTTTCCTTTAAAAACCTAAGCAGTCCCTTCGTTGCTTTCAGCTGCGATGTCTTCTGTCGACGACACGCGAGAATGGTTTCAATTGACAGTGGTCGATTGTCCAGGTGTGCTAGAACGGACGCCAGGGACTGTCTCGGAACATTATATTCAGGACAGTCGCATAGAATATGTTCTAGCGTCTCCTCGCAAAGACAGGCATTGCAAAAAGGGTTGTCGGCCATTCCAATGAGGAATGAATAAGATTTCGTGAATGCCACCCCTAGCCATAACGATAAAGCATAGTGGCCTCTTTTCGGCGGAGTCCAGTTGGCATACATAGATGCATCAAAGAGGGCAGGTGGTAGTGACGATTGCTCCGGTTGGTCTGGCTGCTTGGTGTGCACCATAGAGAGAGCGTGATCTCCTGTGCAAGCACTCGAAGTCTGCTGGCTGCGTCGGACCGTGAGAGCGGTATGGCCTCTTCCTGTGTGTCGTCAAGAGCTGCCCGAGCGGCATCGAAACGCTGTTCCGGAAGGCAACGCAGACCTTGCACTGTTTTCCAAATGTGAGACAGTGGCTTGCGGGGGTCTAGTGTCTGGCAAAACGTTGCCCAACGTTCCGATGCTAATCTATCCATGCGACGTTGGATCTTCTTTTGCATCCTCCTGGCCGCCCTAAGGTCATGGATTGATTAACCATTTAACCAAAATTTGCTGTGTGGCCTGGTGGCTCGTTAACACGGAGTCATTGGACGGTAATGAATTCCGCCAAAACCACACCGATTTCTTCCAGAGCGATTTATGCCGCCGCTCTTGCTAGAATTCCTCGTCGCGTCAGATTGACTCGTGCCACGCTTCACTGAGCAAACGAAACCGACCACGGCATTTCCCAGTCGTCAAGGTTCGAGATGTCAATAGAGGGCGTGGGTTCTGCACACGCACCACGGAAAGCACAAGGACCAACTGACGCAACAGATGAAACAGCTCAAACTCGATGTGAGCAAACTGTACAACAAGTGGTGAGTGCTTATGGCTCCGTGGAAGCTGTTGCATTCTCTGAAGATGGCACAAGTATAGCAATATCACGTGCTTTCCTCGTTTTCGTGGTATTTAAAAAGCTGGCAGGATCTCTTGCAGTGCGATAAATGCGAACGACGCTACCTGGTGATAAGATGCCGCTACATTACATGCCGACCCATGTGAAGAAGCGATTGCAAAATCTTTCACCATGCTAGTGCTTCCTGTTTCGGCTACTTTCTGCTGGCACACTGGAACTGCTATTTCATTTTCTAAAACACTTGACTCATGAAAATTTGCAGCTTGGATATCTCAAGCTACGTAAAGTTCACGCGTTTTACTGCGCTTGCATTGCAGAGATGACCGAGTCTGTCCGTAACTTAAATTAATGTAATTTGCAGGTATTCCCTTTACTATTTATTGTCCGACGACGAGTTAACTTTTTGAAGAAAGCGCTGTTTTATGCATTGAAGCACAAAAGTAACTGGAACGCCCATGCAATTCGTCGGACAAAATTAATATCTCGAAACTGGTTCACTCCTGAGAATTCGTTCCAAGTGTATTCGCCTTGCCAACTCAGCAGCTATAATTCGTAGATTGAAAGATGTGCCGTAAAATAATTGATTTAAAAGTTAATTAGCGTAATTATGTTAATTATTCAATTAGGCGTTTTGATTTCTCGTGGAAGTAATGGCCGCCTCATCGCGTAGGTTACACCAAGGATTATAATTGTGCTATCTGCCACAGGCAATTTTTAAAAATTTGGTGCCACTAAAATGAAACACCCTGTATAAAGTGGATACTGCCTGCGAAAATTTCATCACGAGTAAACAACTTAATTCTGAGGTTTTACTTGCCAAAACCACGATTTGATTATGAGGCATGCCGAGGGACTCCGGAATAAGTCGGGTGCCCGATGCACGGGCGCATTTCACCCCCTCGAAATGCGGCCGGGATTCGCGCCTTAGTAGCGCAACCATCATGCTTCGTATTGCTCTCATGAGTTGTTGTAGTCTAATGAGGGCATTATATAGTTTGGTGCACATTTTGTAAAAAATAATGCGCTGCTTCTCT
Organism: Dermacentor silvarum; assembly: GCF_013339745.2. Lineage (NCBI taxonomy): Eukaryota > Metazoa > Arthropoda > Arachnida > Ixodida > Ixodidae > Dermacentor > Dermacentor silvarum. The sequence continues at coordinate 1,970,299 of NC_051154.1, read as the reverse complement.
CGCCGTTCTCGCACTGCTTATGGCTCTTCGCATGGCCATATAGTGCATACGTTAACGAAACAGGAATCACCGAAACGTTTTGTGGGGAGTCCTTAACAGCGATGCACAGTGGCCTGCAGCAGCCTTCATACTACACACCCAGGTCCAACCAAGTGTCGGTATACCCATCCATGCACTGCAACTCAGAAATGAAACCAAGATGCACTCCTTCACAGTAAAGTGCAGCTTATGAAAGGCAGAAATAGCTTGTTCACCACGGTGTTTCCAACCTCCGTGGTTGGCAACCTCGCGAGAACCGACGCGCATATACGAGGCCTCCACTTGATTTCAACTCTATTCAGTGAAAGATCATGTCCCACACGACTAATTATTGAGGCTTTCTGCTGCCATACGTTCTCGAAGGCCTTTCTTGCAAAAAAAAAAAAAAAAATGGCTGAGCAGATGTGTCAGTTTCGCTAAAGAGACCCATCATAACAGTTATTCAAGGCATTGTAAATAGCTCAACTGTGTTGAACGTGTATCACTGAAAAAGGAGTAAATGCTGGTCCATTCTTCTTAGTGTACTGAAAAAGAGCTGAAAGTCTCAATTATCTTCCCACCAAACAACCGACGCTTCAAACCCGGGGCCTCATTTTGGGAGGCAGTTCAAAGAGCAAAGGACGCCGACAGAATCTCGGCTGCAGTTACGTCCTCTTGCAATTGCAGAATGTTTCTCAACAAATGCGAAAATTTGATTTTCTGAAGTATACATGGCGGTATAAAAGCTTTGGCGGGTTAAAATCACGCCAACTTTGCAGAAGTTATATGTAGCCATGGTTTGTTACAAGCTTCTTGCACTTGAGCATGTGTTACTCTGGCCTCGTAGTCAGAATGTTCTCTCCTACGTTTTCGGGTTTATGCTTTTATTATGCACTTAAGCTATCACTGCATAGTGTTGAACCGCGCATGAAAAAGTCCGAACCACCCTGGGTGGAGCTCCATAAGCCAGCAGTGTAACCCTGCCTTTGCGATATATGTTGTTGCCTAGGAAGCACGTTTATTAAAACACGTTCTGTTTTCTCTCTCTCGCTCTCTCTTTCTATATATATATATATATATATATATATATATATATATATATATATATTGGTGAATGGTAACAGCGGCACAGAATATTTGAAAGCGCCATCATAAGTGTCGTAGCACCCGCCGCAGTGGCTCAGTCAGCTAAGGCGTTGCGCTGCTGAGCACGAGATCGCGGGATCGAATCCCGGCTGCGGCGGCCGCATTTCGATGGAGGCGCAATGCAAAAACGCTTGCGTTGTAGTGCACGTTAAAGAACCCCAGGTGGTTAAAATTAATCCGGAGCCCTCCACTACGGCGTGCCTCATAATCAGAACTGGTTTTGCACATAAAACCCCAGAAAGAAGAATAAGTGTCTTAGAACAAGAGCGAACGAACTGCTGGAGGCGCTGCTCATATTGTAGCAGACGACAGGCGCTCGTGACGTCACGCGAGTGGTGCTCGCAGCGCTCCTTTAGGTCATGATCGGCGCTAATTCAGACATAGTAATAAAGAAATGCGGCACAGGCGTGGCACATCTTTACTAACGACATTAGTCAGCAATCGATTATCACGCATAAAGAGGAATTTTCATGATCTAATTATCCTTCGCGAGGTAATCATTGACAAATTAAGAAAGCGCGGTTAGATTTTGTATTCTTTTTCCTCCACCTTTCATTGGATGGTTTGTGTGGTTCTTCAAGTGTCTTTGCCTTTCCCTACCGTGAGCTTTATGTTGTGCCCTTTCGCTGTTGGACGAAATAATGTCCTTAGGGGACATAACCGGGAACTTGCAATGGGCGACCGAGTTCCTTAAGTGCAGCGCTCCGTCGTGAGAGCCGGCGCGAGAATCTCCTGAAAGGACTTGCTAGGTCCGCTGCTGGAGGACGCGGCGCAATTGATTGGGCACGGACCTGTGAACAGTGTGCACAAGGTTACCGGAAGCAGTAGCTGTCAGCTCGAGAGAGAGAAAAGTCACGCGGCTCTGATTACCCCTTATTCTCTCCCAACAAGCACGCCACATAGACGGGAGGCGAAATCGCGTCTTAATCCGGCAAGGTAGTAATGCAGCTGGATGCTGCAGCCGTATTTTTGTCACTTGCAATAAAGGTGTCGTTTACTCGATTCCACTGTCGTCTGAAAGCCCTTTGGGGCAACAATATTTGTCAGCTGTCTTCCTTGCGTTTCCTTTCTTGAAAACTGCACACTCGCTACTTTCCTGCAAAGAATTCCGTGTCGCTCTGATCATACTGTTTGCGCATTTCGGGGGCGCAGCGTTTAGGAAAGGAAAGATGGGTAATATAGAAGACGCATTGAAAGGCAAAGTACGTCCCAAAACGTGTAAACTGTTTTTAGAGGGTCCACTACAAGTTGACAGCTGTTTGGGGCTTAACGATATTTGTCAACTCGTAGCACGCCCGGTACTTTCAGCGTGACAGGAAGCCGTTCCTTGAATGCAACAGGGATAGCTCGCCGCGAGACGCGCTTTTAGCGCACTAATGAGGCCGCGGCGGCGGGGGCGTCCTATTACGGCGCGAGGAGGATCGATGGGCGCTTGGTGCCGGTGGCGCGAGATGGCGCCGCCTGAAGCCTTGGCGGCGGCGGCGGCGGTCGCCGCTGCCAGAGGCTCGGGGAGGCAGGGCGGCAGCATGACCGTGGCGGCGGCGCCCAACGCGAGCCTGGGAAATCTGACGGACGAGGAAGCCGGCGATGACGAGTCCTGGGAGAGTGTGCTCAAACTGGTGCTCAAGACGCTCGCGTTGGTCACCATCATTTCGTCGGCCGTGTTTGGGAACCTTCTGGTGGTAACCTCGGTGATCCGGCACCACAAGCTGCGCATCACCACCAACTACTTCATCGTGTCGCTGGCGCTGGCGGATACGCTGGTGGCGCTGTTCGCGATGACCTTCAACGCGTCCGTCACCATCTCGGGCCGCTGGCTCTTCAACCAGACAGTGTGCGACTTCTGGAACTCGTGTGACGTGCTGTTCAGCACGGCCTCTATTATGCACCTGTGCTGCATCAGCGTGGACCGCTACTATGCGATCATCAAGCCGCTCGAGTACCCGACCAAAATCACGGGCCGCACAGTGGCCATCATGCTCGCGTGCGCCTGGATTAGCTCGGGCCTCATTTCGTTCATTCCCATCTTCATGGGCTGGTACACGACGGAGGAGCATCTGGGCTACAAGCTAGACCACCCGGACGAGTGCATATTCGTGGTGAACAAGCCGTACGCGATCGTGTCGAGTAGCGTGTCCTTCTGGATTCCTTGCTGCATCATGTTGTTCACCTACTGGCGCATATACGTGGAGGCAACGCGCCAGGAGAAGATGCTCTGCAAGTCGCAGATGGGACCCGCCGGCATGCTGTGCCGAAACTCGACCGACCTGCCCAACGTGCACGCGCCCCCGCACCGCAATTCGCACGGCGACGACCCGGAGAGCGGCCAGTCGACGCCCACCAAGCGCACCATCAACAAGATGAAGCGCGAGCACAAGGCCGCCAAGACGCTGGGCATCATCATGGGCGCGTTCATCCTCTGCTGGCTGCCCTTCTTCCTGTGGTACGTGTCGGTGACCATGTGCGGCGACGCCTGCCCCTGCCCGGACCTGGTGGTGGACTTGCTCTTCTGGATCGGATACCTCAACTCGTCGCTCAACCCGGTCATCTACGCGTACTTCAACAGAGAGTTCCGCCAGGCCTTCAAGGAGACACTGCAGGCCATCTTCTGCTCATGTAAGGGAGCTTCTTGCTGCTTGATGACGCGTAGCCGTAGCCGGCCCTTCGACTGCACCTACCGGTCCACGCTGGACGTGGCCGAGAGTAAGTGCCTGCGGGACTAGGCGGAGTGCAACCTTTCTGCGCCGAGAGCTTGCGCTTCGCCTGCTGGTTAGGATCAATAAACTGTTCGGACCCGGCGGCAAGCCATGCTCCACTGCGGCGTCCAGTTGAGCATGAATGCCGCCTTGACATTCCACCTGTGCCGTGATGATGACTGCTCCTTGAACGTTGTTGCGCAGACAATTTAGAATAATTGTGCTGGGACTGCATCTTTAGACGGGTCTATTTCCTAACCAACGATAATATTCACATACTCAAGTCGCCAGTGACATTTTTTTTTTTTTTATCCCGCTGCCTAAGGGCACTCACTCAATGCGCTCCTGTTTAAAATATTGTGGGTCATAAAGTGGTGGCACAGTAAGCAAAACCACCATGACAGTGCAGTTCGTAACCGGCACGTCATAAGCCGCAGTGCTTTATTTATATGTGAAAATGACGGTCTCTCAAAGAAAAAAAAAAAAAAAGCCTTGCAAGAAACAAATGTTCTGCCGTTTTGTCTAAGTTGTCGGTTCGTAGAAAGCATGCCAAAGTGCGGCGACATTTCTAGTCACATACTCGCGTAGTAGGACTCTGTGCTGGGTCCTAGGATTCACCGGGAGGCATTTAGGGGCCTTTTGTTGCGGAACTATGTTTACCGCTATCATCTGAGTGTAGGGGTCGGACAGTTGCTTTGGTGACTGGGCCGTGCATTTCTTTGCGAATGCTGCTCGTCTCGTCATGTTTTATAGACTGCTCTCATTTCAAGCGCTTCGACGCAGGCTAGTCGGGATTGCAAGGTTGCCCTGCTTAGATGGCACCCACGCAATGAAACTGGCACGAAACATTGTTCCAGGTTCGTGTTTGTTTCATGTTTTCCTGCCAGTTTGCCTGTGTGTGGCATCTCAACACCGTAGCCATACACCTTAAAATTATGTTTCTTTGAAGACACGTGTCCACAGTTGGAAGTTTTAGTTCTGTTTTCGCGAATATTTATTAATTTAAAAGTTTACTATTCACGCTATTTTTCGAATATATGCGCTAATTCACGTGAGTGAAACACGTTTAAACCGTCGTCGTATCTTTGAAGCAGTAGAAAAATGGTGCGAGTACAAATTAATTTCGAGGCAATGATCTTAAAGCGCTCCTGTGTGCCGGTGTAGACATGTTTAGCATGGAATGAACATGGGAATGTGACCCCAAGCATGGTGATGCAGTGCGACCACAGGAACGAAGAAAATTAACTTTGTTGCTACTCTCGCCTCGATGACCATTTCTGCCTCCACCTCGTATTTGTGGGCTGCAGAAAAGAGCCATCCGTTTTTGCATTGACAAATGTGTTCAAAACGCAAGCAAAACACAGGCAAGTTCTGTCGAACACCTTTGTTACTAAATGGCCCGCATTAAGATGAACTCGGTCATATTGAGAACCAATAGTTGAGAACGTCTGTGCTTGCTAATAATGAACACGGCGTCCCCAGGGTTGAATACACAAAGCTCGTAAGAATTGTTTGTCACTGGCTGGTTCCTCAGTTCGTTCGAACTGCCTCTTCAGTGTCATACTTGAACCCTTTAAAACGAGCACATTCCATTTGGCTGTGCGCACGTAAACTCTAATGACGTGAGCCTTCGCGTCTATATCGGGTTCAACCTTTGCTTGCGGGATTCTGGTATGTGGGCGACAATAATGGCTGGTACTGATTAAGTTGCTCAGGCCAAACAAGCGACGCTGAGTGCCGTAGTCAGTGCCCTCATTGTGCTGTGGCCACCGTCGCTCGAAGCCCGGATTACAACGACGACATCGCATACAACTGTAGACTTGAACGAGGCTGTGAGCAAGCGTTACGGCCGTGGCGCATGCTCAATAGCGTGCCCGACGTTTCATGCTGAGTTCTATCATCTGGTAATAATGTGATTAATTCCATTGATTTTCCCATTGCTTTTGTTATAAACATGTGCCGTTTACGTGCTAAATATATAGTCTCTGATGCGTACTGAAATGTTGAATTATTGCCAAATATAATTGGCGACGCGTTCTTTTATGTGCTGTACTTTTATATTTCTGCTTTTATTCATATTTTTTTATTCAAAAGTGTTTCTCTGTTTTTTGATATGAAGCGAAATTGTTGTGCTACTTCAAGTAATTAGGTTCTGGCCATATTTGGTCGCCACACAACGCTCTTCGTCGGGCCAGTTGCGTTTACAAGAGGTTAATGTTAAACAACCATGCGCTGAAAAGCACTACTCAAAGAACGTAAAGGCTCGCTAGTAGTCCCCCCTTCATAGACGCCTTAGAAGTGCAAGAAAGTATAGCGCCTTGCACACTCATGCTCGTGGTGTCTTATCTATGTGACTGCCGGTAATTCTTGATCAAGTAAATGTGTGCTGCATTTAGTTCATTGCAGTCCTGTTTTTCCACCCACTGTTGAAGAGAATTGTTGCATGAAGAAAAGTCACCTACCGGGATGGCGAAAATGCTGCTTGTGTAGGAATTCATTACAATACGTTTACACCTGCTTTCAGTGGGCATAACGCTGTGTTCATGAAAAACTAATAAATACATTAACGATAAGACTGGCTTGGTGACACTTCTGGAACGTGGAGTTCCCGCGACGAGGAAACCACTGCGAAGCAGCAGCATCGCGCAACGAACACTTCCAAATCCAGTTGGAACGACGCGTAGAATGGTGGCATGCACGCCTGGTTGAAATTACAGTCGTGAAAGATGAGTAAAGTCTTGTAAGTAGAATTTGCTTGAATTGGTACCAGCAATCCATATAGGCGGGCACACAAATAGAACACACATCAAGTGTGTTGATGGGTTTTTGTCCTCTATATCTGCGCGGCCCATCTTGTAAGGGGCGATGAACAGACGTCACTACAGACACATTATTCTACGTGGGTAAATAAATATAAAGAATGTGCGCCGCCACAGCTGCATGCGGGAGCACTATGAAAGGTGCCCAACAATAATTAATACAGGCCTATTTATTGGGTAATTAGGGGACTTGTTGCACGGATCCACGGAGCATACAGACTCGCTCGAGCGCGCATTGCGGTTATTTTACGGAAACTCTGCAGGTGCGATATAGCCAAGGTGTTCATCTGAATAGGCATCTTTTGGGAACGAAACTTGGAAATAGCCACGCAGAATGCGCGAGAATGTGACAGCTGAACATGATCTGTCTCACAAATGCCTGCGTTGAATCGTTTCCCGGCAGCGGAGTTCGTGGTCGTTCCCGCAGTGCCATGTGCAATTAGTGATGTAAACAACTAATTAAACTGGACAGCTAGTTTGTTTATTGTTTTTTCAACGGTGCGCATGCACCGGAACCGCAAGCGCGGGAACTGCAACGACAAGCTATTGTAGCGTGGCAACGTCCGTTGCTACACAAGCTCACAGGAATTCACCTGTTTAATGACAACAGATTCTGGGTTGGTAGAAAGCGACTAGCTTCTCAACAACATTCGCAACGGAATTCTGTTCGCACGTGCCGTCTGCATGCGACGAACACCCCTCTGTTCGTCCTGGCAGCCCTTGCGCGCACGAGCTCGGCGCCGATATTCATGGTTCGAATTCTTCGCGAGACACGCGCAAAGCATCGTCGGCTCTCGTGCGTCACGTGCCAGGGTTTTTAAGGGCAGTCGTCCACACTGTCTATCAACGCGAAAATCATACCGACGCAGGGAAAACAACACATTTTAGCGCCCTAAAATCATGTCTTCCAAATGCTACCAACTTGCCAAAGATGATTTATTAGGATATATTTCTAGTACAGCGGGCTCCTTTGATCTGTTTCCTCAATGTGCTCCTGCCATTCTCCCCCACGTCAACACACTGATGTGCAACCCGGTGACTGCGAAGCGCCAAGCAAGGTACCTAGGATTCTGCACCAGAAAAGGCAGTACCGCGCGCGTGTGTCTTTTTATCCTTCTAAAATCATGTTTTCCAAATTCATTAGGCTCACTTAGACAACACTTATAAAACTATTTACAAAAGGCAATATTCCTTGTCCCACTTACACACGCACACAAATGAATGGAAACACTGACACTTGTCGCATATGCACCAAAGCTATGTACAGTTCAATAGTCCGCATAATTAGGTTGCTCCAGCTCGGCAATAGCGCTTAGATAGCGTTTCGATTTCTCTACATGCATAATGTCATTTCCCATGCCATCTACAAGTTGAATGTCGTAGTTAATGAAAGACAGTTTGTTCACTATCTTGTAAGGTCCAGTATGGCGTCTAGTTGATTTCATACCAGACGGGGTAGTCTTGAGGAATACTATTTGTTCTCTTTCAAACACAACGTCCTTGGGGTGTTTGTCAACGTACAACTGTTGCTTTTACTGTTCCGGCTGAATGTACAACTGTGAGCAAAAGGACCACAGGGTCGCCGAAAAAAACTGAATTTCTTGGTAATTAACAAGCATAAACTGGAATTAATGGGTGCACTGAAAAGTTCCCAATGCCAAGTTTGGACTGCAGTCCTCAATTTCACAGGCAGTGGATAAAATCGGCTTTATCGCGCCACCGTATACTTTTGCTCACGGGTGTACGTGGCTGATGTGGCTTTTTGGAGCCGTTCGCGCACTATCGCGCAGTAACTTGATATTTTGTTGAGTTGTTCTCGGCGGCCATAAACAACGTCCAGTGGCAGCACTGCCATACACCAAGGAAAATGGAGTTTGGCGAACCGTGTCTTGGTACACGGTGTTGTAACAGAAAACAACACATCGGCATCCCCCGGTGGCAATCATTCGCTTGATTTCCGTTTACCGCAGGATGATATGCTGTGGTGGCAGCATGTTTGATCAGGTAGGATTCGGTTAGCGCGTCATCATTTGAGTACCGTTATTATCGTGGCTGGGCATACATGCTTCAGGATTATCCTTCTCTTCTTAACTGTCGTAGCCCCTCTATTCTGCAGTGGTATTGCCTCACCAAATTTAGTTATGTAGTCAATGGCCACGCGGTGTTATATTTGTGCCCTCTCCAAGTCTTGATGGGCCCTATTATGTCCATTCCAACTCTATGGTAGGGGCTGAGGACTTCTATTGCTTGGACTGAGCCTCTTCTATCCTCTGACAAAGTGACTCACGCACCTTGGACGTCCTTATAGGGGTTTGGCCAGTAGTACTTCGATCTTAGGGCTTCAAGTGTTCGTCTGATGCCTATGTGGCCAGCGTATCTTCCTTCATGCATTTCGTCACGTACTCCGCTTGTCACTTGGAAGGAGGCACAGGAGAAAGCGACTGAGACCGACCGGACCTTGATGTCTTTTGTAGAGAACTTCATTGTGTGCCATGAATTTCTTTCGGGCATATTTCTGTTGCTTTTTTGTGCCCGATGCTCCATTAAGTGGCTCCAGCTGTATAGCGCAGAATATGTCCTGGCGCTGTTCCTCATCCATGTCACCACAGTATCGCAGTGATGGATAGGATACTGCAATTATTTGACTTTTCTCCGGAACAACGGGAGGAGTCCTTGATAGACAATTTGGTGCGCTGTGTAGGACTCCCGATTTATAGACGACGTCGAAGCCAAAACACTTCTAAAATAAGAGACCAGCGAAGGAGACGTTGATTTCCTTCTTTGTAGCGTAAAACTCAACAAAGTGCATGGTGGTAGCTAATAACTTGAAATTTTCGGCCTATCAGGTAGGGTCGCAACTTTCCTAAATGCCGGTTTGACTACTAGAGCTTCCATTTCCGTCGAGGAATAAATGAGCTCTGTGCCTTTGTATGGCCTTCTCAGGTATAATACAGAACGGTAGCGTCGCTCTTCATCCTCTTCTAGCAAAACAGCACCTAAACCAAAACGAGAGGCATATGTGTGTACTTGCACACTTGAGGACAGGTGGTTCGCACAAAGCGCACTTTAGGGCTTCAAAAGCCAATTGCTGATCCTATTCTTACGGAAAAGTGGAATTCTTATTTAGGAAAGATCGAAGAGGTGTGGCGATAACGCTGCAGTTAGGAATACGTTTCCTGAAGTACGGCGTAAGCTCCATGAATGACGGGCACGTTGCAAGGAGGCGGGAACTTCTGTACAGCTGCCAGTTTTGATAGGTCAGGACTTACACCAGCCTTTGTGACAAATACCCAAGATTCCGTGCAGAACAAGAAACACTTCTGTGGCCTAAACTTGAGGTCTGCATTCTGGTACCATGAAAATATGCCTCTAAGGTGCGAAACGTGGTTCTCGAACGTCTGACTGAAGACTACGCCATCACACATGTAGACAAGGGCATTGTTGTACTTAATACCATCAATAATTGTATCCAAGGCTCACTGATAGGTAAACGGCGCACCTTTTAGGCCCGTAGGAATTAGTAAAAACCCCAACGTCTAACGAGCGCATTCTTCTGCATCTCTTCGGGGCGCATGGTGATTTCATAAAACTCAGACACCAAGTCCATGACAGACAAGTATTGGCTTCCTGTAAGAGCCTGTAGTGCATCTTCAATCCATAGAAAGGGATACACGACGTCTTCATGCTACTACGTTAAGCCGCCGATAATCAACGCACATGCGTGTCGTCCCGTCTTTTTTCGCTATTAGAACCAGTGGTGACGCCGATGATCGCACTATGTTGGCATCAACGAGGTCCTTGATCGTGCTTTTGACGACGACGCGCTGCGTAGGAGACAATCTGCGAGGATGTTGGCAGATTGGCTTCCCGCGTGGTATGTCGCTCAAGCTTGCAGGAACTTCGGTACTGGACTGTGCGAGGCAAGCGGTATGTTGCGCCAACAGCTCCTTCGCAACTTGCAGATCACTCGACGATAACGCTGCGCTGATGTTAACGTCCCCAACTTGAATAGTGTGATGCTGGTGGTTCATCAAGGTCCTTAAGAGAAGGCAGAAATGAAATCTGGACAAATCGTTGGCATTTGTCAGCAGAAAGTTCCATGTCCTCTCTGCTGCTCGCTGCTTTGATGAGGCTGACCGTTGTCTGAGATGGAGGCAAAACAGCTTGAGACGAATAGTTGGTGAGCAAAACATTGACAGCTTTTTCTGATGCTTCTGCAGCCATCGGCTCCCAGATAAGTAAATAGCAGTCGTAAAAGAGTATTGTACCGGGGATGACCACTTGGCGATCTTTGTCGTCCGAGACGTGATGGAGCCTTGAAAATATGTCTCTAAGGCGCAAATGTGGTCCTTCACGAAGTTTACGAATTTTACAGCCAAGCTGTATATGGCTAGGCTCTGACCAAAAGTGCGTGCGTCGACAGGGCGTGTAGAAAAAAGTCGCGTCGACAAAATTCAATCCACAGTAGCGCGCCGGCGGTGCTCCGGAGCGGAATAATGAAACGTCATTGTGGATCCACCAATGTCTGCCTCGTTTTCTCGTGGCGGCGACATCGCTCCAGCGACGTTATCAGCCGTTGTACTTTGCTCTTGCTATGGCCAGGACGCGCGTAGTCCGTAATGAAGAAGAAGAACGTGAATCGAAAGCGCCAGGCCCGTAGCCAGGAATCTTTTTCGGGGGGGGGGGCACTTGCTGAACGCCTTGACTAATTGAGGAAAGCACCTATTTTTCAGTAATTACGTTCGGTAAAGCACGAAAAGATAAAAATTTCGGGGGCCTGAATGTCCTGTCAAATATTTTTTGGCTTTACGTGAAAGTGAGGAGCTGCCACTTGTCCGATTGCTTTACGGGATAACTGCACTGCTCGGTGAGGTATAACTTGTGGTTGGCGAAATCAGTACAGGGCTGTAGCTCCGAACATCTGCTGCTTAGAAGTCACCTCGGAGTTGTAACGTTGGCGGAAGGCTGTTTTAACATCAACCCACGTGTTTGCTATCTATGTGTGATGGCGCATCCATACGAAGTTGCCTGCAACTGTTAGGTAGCTTTGGAGCGTCAGCTTCTTTCGCAGCGTCGTGTTCCTTCTTTTGAGTCCCTCCAGTTCGGGACGGAAACTTCGGTCTTTAAGGCAACTGCTTCGGACGTGGCTGACCTGAAGGCCTAGCGGCATCATCCAACTGTTCGAACACGTCGATGGACGGTCGCCATCTTGAGTGCACGGTGAAGACGCTGTCTTGAAGTCAACCAAAGGAGCGAGCGACGTCCCCACATCAGAAAGAGACGCCTAGATACTTAAAAGCCTTTACTTGATCCAAATAGGTATTATCCAGACTTACTCGGAAATTCTCACAATCTGATATCTTTGTCTTAGAACGAAAGATTGCGTTCTTTCTTTTGTTTTTATTAAATGGTGACTTCATTATTGTTAAGCCATCTTTGAACATTAATTAACACTTCATTTATTGCAGCCCCTAGTTCATCCAGTGTCGCCTTCAAAAATTAGTGCTGTATCATCAGCGTACGTCAGAGCTTCAGAATCTTTATCTATGGGAAATGATTGACATATAAGTTGAACAGAACATGCCCTGGAACGCAGCCCTGTGGTACTCCTGCTAGTATTGTTTGTGCTGAGGAAGATAAGTCTTTTATTACAACACATTTCTGTCTGTTAGACAGGTAACTCGTAATTATCTCATAAGATTTGGCTCTAAATCCCTCCCTGTGAATTTTACGCACAAGGATGTCATGAGAAACCATGCTAAGTGATTTTTTTATGTCTATTAGTACTACGCCTGCGATTCCATTGTTGTGGAGAGCTGTGTTAAATATCTGGGTGAGAACTAACACTACGGCAGAAGATGATCTGTCAGTTCTGAAACCATGCTGGTTAGTAGGACTTATATTATACTTGATTGTAAAGTCTTAAATATTTACAGATTATTGTCGTGAAAGTTCAATCAATCAATCAATCAATCAATTTATTTGGCATTCATTACAGCATCTGCACATAACAAATGCGAGGACAAGAACAAAAAGCTGCTAAGTAGCAGCTTGACAAGGTTCTTGCCCCTATCCTTGGCAGCCAAAAACAGAATCACATATAAATACATCACATAAGTAGACAAGTTTTCGTTTGCATGTATACCAATTTGGTATAACTAAAGTAAATACAAGACCAGAATATTAGAGTGCAAAGAAAAAATATACATAAAACAATTATGTCACTTACGAAATACGCACATAGTGGTAACAAAAGGCATTGCCTCGCAACAAAATAGAAACAACGTGATAATTTTGCACGAAGAAAGCAGCAAAAATACAAAATTTACTTTAATAAAAAATACATCAACTCTTTTTATAATTAAGTGCAGGTTTGATATGCATTACAAGGATTGTCGTATACGTAGTGAAGGGTGATTTTATTATATGCAAACCTCATAACTACGCAAGATTACAAAAATGTAAAGAAAAAAACTCAAAAGGTTCAATAACAAGCACACCACAGGCAATCAGTCATGCTAGCAAAAAACACATGTTATTGTTTCGAAAGCAGGTGTTCCATAACATATTGCATTATTGCACTCCTTGAAGTTTTTTCTATGTCAATGCCATTTCTTTGAATTTTATTGAGCAAGCTTGGTACGCAATGTGATAATCTACTGAACCCATATGTGGTACGTGAAAAAGGCAACAGCCATTTTGCTTTTTCTCTAATGTTGTACGAGATAACTATGGACGCAGTAAGATTACATAACTGCAAAAATGTACGATTGTTACATCGGAAATATTTTTGGCATTTTAGAGCAAGGTTAAGATTATAAAAATGTTTCAAGGGGCAAATTTTAAGGGTGGTAAACAGCTCTCGAGTATGGGCATCATACTGGACATTTGCTATATGGCGAACTGCTCTCTTCTGGAGCACAGTCAACTTATGTAGATTGGCTTTTGTAGTATTACCCCATACTAAGCGACAATAGGTTAAGTGAGGGGAAAATAGGGTATTATAAATCATTTGTTTTACGTTGCGCGGTAAAATATATCGTAGTCTACAGAGCACTCCGCAAGCTTTAGCTAAACGTGTAGCGATAAGGTCTACGTGATCATTCCACGTCAGATGATCACTAAAAACAACTCCCTAAGTTTTAACATTTGACGCGAGTTCTATACTATCAGTTCCAAGCTGTATTCTAAACTCTTCATTGATATGCCGTTGTGGCGGGGTGAAAAGGATAGCTTTAGTCTTTGTAGTATTCAGTTTTAGCGAGTTAACTGTGCTCCATACAGCTAATTGTTTTAGGGATGTATTGCAAATGACTGAGAGGTTGCTTATATCGCGTGATCTGAAAAAAATGCTTGTGTCATCTGCGTAAACTATGAAGTGGGCATCTTTAGAAATATTTATTATATCATTGATGTAGATATTGAACAGTATTGGCCCTAGTATGCTACCTTGTGGTACTCCCTGAGCTATTTCTCTTTCATCAGATTGTTCTGACGTGATGGCAACGCATTGTTTTCTGTGCTTTAGGTACGAAATTAATAAATCAAGAGGCGCACCTAGAAATCCGTAATGTTCTTGTTTTGTAAATAAATTTCGGTGATTAAGTCTATCGAACGCTTTAGAATAGTCAATAAAGACACCTAATATAAATTCCTTGTTTTCAAAACTGTTCAATATTAGCTCCTTTTGTGCTAGTAAAGCCAACTCCGTTGACATTCCTTCACGGAAGCCAAACTGTTGCGTCATTATGATTGAGTGTTTATCACAGAAAGACGTTATTCTTTTGCAAATAATTTTTTTCCAATCCTTTTGATATGACGGGTAGGACAGACACTGGCCGATAATTGGACAACACATTTTTATCACCAGCTTTGAATATGACATTAACTTTCGCACGCTGCATTTCTTGAGGGAAGATTCCAGTAGATATTGAAAGGTTAAAAATGTGGGTAAGTGCAGGTGATAAGATGTCAAGCACAAACTTTATTGGCCTTATCTCTAGCCCGTTTATGTCACGTGCTTTGCTATTTTTCAAGGACATAAAAGTAGAAAAGACTTCATCTGAAGTTGTTGGCGCAAAGAAAACTGTATGTGCATTGCGCGGACCTAGATATGCAGTTACGGCCACATTGTGATCGCTTTTTTCCAAACTAGTAAAATAATGGTTAAATTTATTTGCAAGTTCTGCGCCTTTTATAGTCCTGTTATTTTGAATTAGCTTGAGCTAAGCAGTCTGGGAATTATTGCGATGTAATAATTTGTTAATTTCGCGCCATAGCCTGTCACTCCGATTTCTTATTTGACTGAAAAGGTTTTCAAAATAATGTTTTTTTTAGCATTTCTCAAAAACTTTGTTACCTGGTTGCGGTATTTCTTAAACATTGTAAAGTCAGTTGGATCCCTTGTTTTTACAAACTTATTGTATAATGAATTCTTTTTGCTTATCATGACAACGCATTCATTAGTAAGCCATGGTTTACGAATCTTAGAACATTTTTTAATGGTTTTAAACTTAAAACACTTCTCATACACATTTTGCAAGATGCGTGTTTTATGCTCTGTCAGGGTGGGCGCATTGAAGCACAGGTGCCCAATCTACGTTTGAGATTTCATTACGGAACGTGCTTAGTGTTTTGCAGTTTATTTCTTGGACAAGAAATGTCTCGGCGTGACGAGCACCCTTAGAATCTGCACCGAACCGACAGAACATATAAATAGGTAAATGATCTCCCATATCAGCCACAATAGTACCCTATCTTGTGTCTACCTTAGTACAGTTTGTTATAAAAAGGTCAAGAAGGCTACCGGAAGTGTTGCTAAGACGCGTGGGGGTTGTTATCACATTTCTACAATAAAATGATTCAAGAAGTAGTTGCAGATCACGCGCGTATTTAGTATTTTGCAAAAGGTTAACGTTGAAATCCCCACCGATCGCGAGATATAGGTCATTTATGCAGACGAAACTTAGCAGTCTGTCAAGGCATGCGTCCATATTCCCATTTGGCGGGCGGTACATCACAACGAAAACATATTTTTTGCATTGCACGCTTAAGACTTCATAGTCTGGCGTTATAAGGGAGAATTCTGGTAGCATCGTGCATGACAATTCATTCGAGACCAACTGCAACACGCCCCCACCGCGACGTGTAGCCCTGTTTAAAAATAAAGTTTGATAACCGGGCACACGAAGTACCTCGTCATCATATTTGTACCAAGTTTCTGATAACATTATTACATCAAATTTATAAGGAAACCCATCAAAAAACAAAGTCAACTCGTCGTATTTATTTCTCGCGGACTGCGCATTGCAGTGCAAGAATTTGAGATAGTCGCCATGGTTTGCAATGTCTATGTTACTAAGCATAGTTTTCACAAAATATCTGAGAAACTGTGGCGACGACAGCAATGCGATTAGCGAGTAGATGTTGTGTCAAACATTTTTTCCAAGTCAGCTTCACATGCAATCCGCACAATGCGGGATGTTTCCGTTTGACGTGCGAAAACTTTGCCACCTTTAGCCCACGCGAAGCGCCAGTTCAATTCCCTTTTCTTTGCAATGGTCATCCCGAGAAGTTTCTTCAACCGCGGACACAGGTGCTCATTAACATAGACAGACTGTTTTTTTGTGTAACCGATGTCTGATGTAGTGAACCTACTTTTTCTTGCCTTTTCAATGATAGCATCTCGCTTAGCACGGTTGTTGAAAACGACCACAATGTTCGGGTCAGAATCAGCACCCCGCACAGGCAACCGGTGGCAAGTTTCAATATCATCTTTCCTTATTGGTTCACCAATTAAATCGCCCACTTTGCCAAGTATACCTTCGAGGTTCTCGTTTGATTCGCGTGGAATCCCCTTGATCTCAATGTTCTTATTTCTAGAATATTGTTCTTGTGCTGTAACACTTAGGGCGTTTTCTTGGACTTTCTTCTTGAGTGCCTCAATTTCTTGCAAGAGCATTTCCTGCGTTGCTCTGAGGGACGCATTTTCATTTTTTAGTTCAGTGCACTCTTTTTTCATTGATTCAAACTCTTTGTTGAAGAAATTCATACTAATTTTCATCTCTCTCATTTCTTTACGAAGATCACGTTTAAACGTATCAAGTTCTCCAGTCATCGTCAAGGCTTGGTTAACAACTCGTAACAACAGTAACAATGGCAGCGGAGGCAGCAGGATACAAATTGAAGTAGTGACTAAGAATCCGGAAGGTTCAAACCTGAACAAACTAGCGGAAACGTTAGGGGTCCGTTCTGTAGGCTGCCCCGGCTGCCAAGTGTCCGTCGCAGTGGTCCGGCGTCCTTTTTAACTGATGCCAAAGTGTGACGTAATAGCCACGTGGTACTGTGCAGGCTGATCCTTTCCCGGTGCAGCCGTCCCGTAGCTTGGCCACCAACTTTCCGGCAGAATAGCCGCGCTTGCTCCGGACGATCCTGAACAAAGAAGCGGAAACGTTAGGTTCTGTAGGCTGCCCCGGCTGCCAAGTCAAGTTGTGTTTATTGCGCTCAAAATAGACATTGGCCTGTAGCTAGACGGCATAGAATGATCGCCATCCTTATAAACTTATACTACTTTAACAGTTTTAAGCACATCAGGGTCTGCAACTAAAAATTGAATAAACAAATGCTGGACGTGTATCCCTAAAGTATCTACGTTATCTTTAACGAATTTATTGGCGATTGCATCCAGACCAGCTGCTTTGTTTACATGAAGACGTCGGAAAACTTTGAACCGCTCTATAAATGAAAAACGCGGGTATTTAATGTAAACACAGACGGGGTCTGTCACATGAGTGAACTTAGTGGCAAATTGTGAGCCTAGATTTATCTAATAATCTTTTAATACATCCTTGTCTTGTGTTACCCAATTAGACATTATTTTCTGATCTAAACGAAGTCGAATGGCCTCATTGACCAAGCTCAATATTCTTGTAGCATTTCCACTTGCTCGTTCGATAAGCTGGCTGTAATACTCTTTTTTTTTCTCTTTCTGATTATAAAAACCAATTAATTTCGCTAACTTTCGAAACGATTGTAATAGTATCCATTGTTTTTATGTTCTTTCCATTTACCTTGCCACAAATCTTTTTCTTCCTTTAGAACTTTTACTATACTATGAATCATCCATGGCCAGACCGGTTTCTCGTACTGACCACATAAGTTCTTACGAGAGCTTTCTAGTACGGCAGTGGTGAGGACATATTTCCTGTCGTCATATAAAAAGGAAAAGTATATTCGATCTAGTTCTTTCCCCGAAGGGCAGTGTAATCTATCTTCGTGCGTGCATTAGAACGAAACTGTTCCACACAAAAACGCATACACTTATCAATAACAACAAAGATGGGTGACTGATCAGTTATGGGATTGGGATAAACGCCCGCATACCCATCACTTTGGCAGTTGCAAAGGACGTGGTCAATCAGTGTACTAGAAGTGCTTGTATCACGTGTTGCCTCTGTAATAAGATTTCGCAGGTTAAATGATTGAAACAGATGGCTATTTTTAGTGTAGTTTCACCGGATGTGTCAATATTAAAGTCGCCGACTATTACAATGCAGCCGCCATGACAACGAGACAAGCGTTCAAGGGCAGCCTCGAGATACTGGAGAAAGGATTGTACCAATGAGCTCAGGGGGCTATACACGACCCCTACTATAGGTCCGCCACTGATTTTACTGAACACAACCTTAAATATATCACTACTAACACATGTCGACGTTAGAAACTGATAAGCCTTCTCAGCCTTCATAAAAAGGCCTACGACTCCCGCCCGTGAAAGTGTGACACGAGGTAGCGACTGCAATTTGTAACCCTGTATAGAAATCGATTCGTATCGTTTGAGCCAAGTTTCGCTAACGGTTACAGTGTCATAAGCCAAATTATGCCTCGCTGTACTATAGGTCAAGAAATCGAAATTTTTTCGAAATCGAAACTTTCACGAATGTTGAGCATCCTAACTTTGAACAAAATTGTCTATGTGATCAAAATTGTATGGCATTTTCAATTTCTGAGGTTACACTCAAGCTGAAAACTTTCTTTTGTTACATGTCACGGTTACCGGTGCACGAGACATGAATCAGGACAAAGACACACAAAACACATTTATGATGTACCACACCGATAAGACCACGTCAAACCTATACACAACCGCAAGAATCGTTACACTGAGTTTGATATCTCCTTCTTAAAACGTCCTAATAAGTCACGTGCGATGTGGCGCTTACTTGTCTGCTTTGATGTGCTTCTTGCGCATGGCCCGGTGGAATGCTCAGGCTTCTCTGATGAGGGCTGTCTCCATAGAATCGGCCTGGCTTGTCGAGCGATGTCGTCGGTGAGGTTGTCCCCGTAGCATAGGCCGTTGTCCTCGGACCAAGCCTTTGCTGGCGACCACGGTGCACAGCATCAAGCCCGGCTGGTGCAGGGCCACTGGCGTCCTCCTCCTACTCAACTCTTCGATCTCGACGTCATTGTTTCACCGCCTCCTAACGGGCTCCTTCTAGCGGTGTTCTGCCATTTCCCACCTCGCTCCTTCCAGGCCACGTCAGCCTTCTTCTCTCTCTTCTTCTTCTACTTCCGCTCGTGACATTACACCACATTTGCTAGGTCATCTTCACACATGACAAACACCACAGGAGAATCACTGCAAGTCGGCCTAATTGGAATTGATTCATCGAGAAATTTTGCGCTAAACAAACCGGCACGAAGAAAGACACACAAGGATGAGCGCTCGTCCTTGTGTGTTTTTCTTTGTCCCTGTTTGTTTAGCGCAAAATTTCACAATGACCACAGGAGAATTTTCCTCCTTGCGCATGGGTATCTTGCCCAGACGAACTTTTGGTTGCACTCGCGCTTTTCCAAGGAGAACGTTACCCTCATGACAAAGGTGCTCATTTATGTCAATTGGGTCATCAAGGCCGAGGCAGCTGGTGTTAAGCTTCGTCTTTCTAGCTTCACTTAAAATTTCATTGTGGGATGTTCTTGTTGAGAATTTGGCCACCACCTTAGGTATGGCCTTATCTTTAGACGGCACCTAATGCACATCAGTGTCACTCGTGAAACGAGTGACACTGATGTGCATTAGGTGAAACGGGACAAAGTGACAAAGTGACAACGGTGACAACGGGACAAAGAGACAAAGTGAAACGGGACAAAGTAAGGCGAGACAAAAAAAAAAAACGTTATCGGGTTTTACGTGCCAAGAGCACGATATAATTATGAGGCACGGCGTAGTGGGGGACTGCGGAATAATTTGGACGACCTGGGGTCCTTCAAGGTGCACCTAAATCTAAGTACACGGGTGAAATTTTCGAGACAGACAGGACAGTTGTTAGTACCGCTTGTTAGTACCGTCTGTCTCGCCTTACTTTGTCCCGTCTATCGTTCTTCACCGTACTCAAATACTTCGCCCTCTTCCCGTGTACAATAAGTTCTATGTCACTTGGCACTTCCTTGCATTATTTATTTACACGTTACATTTATTTTGTTATTGGTCATGTTTTATTATCATAGTTTTCCATGTCACATTACATGACAATCAGTGCTTTTTTTTATTCTATAGTGCTTTTGCAGTGAGTGTTTTCATTCATACCATGACCACTGCTTCTTTCTCTTTAGTGCGTAGATGTATCTCGCAGTGTGATTATATTGTTTATTATCTAATAGCAAATTGCTCCTGACATCTTTCATAATTTCATTTTTGCTTTTGTTCTGTGCAAGCTTTTGTAGATGATATGTCGCTACTAATGGTATAATTTTGTATCTAAGTGATAAGTTGTATCAGTTGTGCAGCAGGTGGCTAGGTGGTTGCGGCACTCTCAGGGAGCTGCGGGAACAAGGTGCGCACAAGGCTTCCGTCAACCGACTGACTTGTGGACGGCCTCTGCAGTGGTACAGCTCTACTTGGAGCCATTCCTGGCGCAACGCTTCTGAGGATTCCTTCTGGTGAGCTCCCGTCTTCACCACTGCTGCCATCTGTCCATGTTGGCTGCAACTAAGTAATTTGTTATCTGTCCTGTCGAGTCGGCAGGTGACCGGCGGTGACAGCTTAGTCTGGCGGCAGCATGCGACCATGGCTTAACTCGGCTCAGCATTTTACAGGTTTGTGTCACATTTTCTTTTATAATTATGTTGACCTGCCCTAGTGTGAGGCCGTAATTGCTGCTGCTGCCACACGCGACGTATTGTTTGCAGGGCGCTGATGTGCTCGGTCTAAACGACACTCTGTAGCCCTTATTGTTTCATGTGGTATTGTAGTTGAGGTTGTTGGTTCTGTGTTTGCATCTTAAGGTGATCGGGGGCGAGGGGGAAAGACATCTGGCGGTTTCCAGATGTCTTTAGTGCTCTCGGTGATAAACAGTCAGCTAGCATAAAAGAAATTGTGAAAGTATTGATTACCATGTCGGGAAAGCTCAATGCATTCGCAACGGACATAAGGACTGATGTCAGTTCACTTGAAAAGTCAAAGAGAGAAGTTTGGGCTGAGATTAGTGGTATGCGAGAGTCACTGAATTTCATTAACGATGGCTTTGAGCACTTTAAAAAAGAATTGACGGCTTCCGACGTGATTTTGCCGAGGTGAAGGTGCATAGTTTTCAACAACAAAAAGAGAACCAGCCGCTTCGCAAGGAACTGAAATCGGTGAGGGCTGACCTGATGGAACTCAAACAGTATAGTAGGGACATTAACGTTGAAATCAGGGTCCTTCCTGACGTTGCAAAATGAGGATCTTGGAGGGACCATGATTAAAATAGCAAGCTGCCTTGGGACTGCTCTTGCTGTGAGTGACACTGATGTGCATTAGGTGCCGTCTAAAGATAAGGCCATACCTAAGGTGGTGGCCAAATTCTCAACAAGAACATCCCACAATGAAATTTTAAGTGAAGCTAGAAAGACGAAGCTTAACACCAGCTGCCTCGGCCTTGATGACCCAATTGACATAAATGAGCACCTTTGTCATGAGGGTAACGTTCTCCTTGGAAAAGCGCGAGTGCAACCAAAAGTTCGTCTGGGCAAGATACCCATGCGCAAGGAGGAAAATTCTCCTGTGGTCATTGTGAAATTTTGCGCTAAACAAACCGGCACGAAGAAAGACACACAAGGATGAGCGCTCGTCCTTGTGTGTTTTTCTTTGTCCCTGTTTGTTTAGCGCAAAATTTCACAATGACCACAGGAGAATTTTCCTCCTTGCGCATGGGTATCTTGCCCAGACGAACTTTTGGTTGCACTCGCGCTTTTCCAAGGAGAACGTTACCCTCATGACAAAGGTGCTCATTTATGTCAATTGGGTCATCAAGGCCGAGGCAGCTGGTGTTAAGCTTCGTCTTTCTAGCTTCACTTAAAATTTCATTGTGGGATGTTCTTGTTGAGAATTTGGCCACCACCTTAGGTATGGCCTTATCTTTAGACGGCACCTAATGCACATCAGTGTCACTCACAGCAAGAGCAGTCCCAAGGCAGCTTGCTATTTTAATCATGGTCCCTCCAAGATCCTCATTTTGCAACGTCAGGAAGGACCCTGATTTCAACGTTAATGTCCCTACTATACTGTTTGAGTTCCATCAGGTCAGCCCTCACCGATTTCAGTTCCTTGCGAAGCGGCTGGTTCTCTTTTTGTTGTTGAAAACTATGCACCTTCACCTCGGCAAAATCACGTCGGAAGCCGTCAATTCTTTTTTAAAGTGCTCAAAGCCATCGTTAATGAAATTCAGTGACTCTCGCATACCACTAATCTCAGCCCAAACTTCTCTCTTTGACTTTTCAAGTGAACTGACATCAGTCCTTATGTCCGTTGCGAATGCATTGAGCTTTCCCGACATGGTAATCAATACTTTCACAATTTCTTTTATGCTAGCTGACTGTTTATCACCGAGAGCACTAAAGACATCTGGAAACCGCCAGATGTCTTTCCCCCTCGCCCCCGATCACCTTAAGATGCAAACACAGAACCAACAACCTCAACTACAATACCACATGAAACAATAAGGGCTACAGAGTGTCGTTTAGACCGAGCACATCAGCGCCCTGCAAACAATACGTCGCGTGTGGCAGCAGCAGCAATTACGGCCTCACACTAGGGCAGGTCAACATAATTATAAAAGAAAATGTGACACAAACCTGTAAAATGCTGAGCCGAGTTAAGCCATGGTCGCATGCTGCCGCCAGACTAAGCTGTCACCGCCGGTCACCTGCCGACTCGACAGGACAGATAACAAATTACTTAGTTGCAGCCAACATGGACAGATGGCAGCAGTGGTGAAGACGGGAGCTCACCAGAAGGAATCCTCAGAAGCGTTGCGCCAGGAATGGCTCCAAGTAGAGCTGTACCACTGCAGAGGCCGTCCACAAGTCAGTCGGTTGACGGAAGCCTTGTGCGCACCTTGTTCCCGCAGCTCCCTGAGAGTGCCGCAACCACCTAGCCACCTGCTGCACAACTGATACAACTTATCACTTAGATACAAAATTATACCATTAGTAGCGACATATCATCTACAAAAGCTTGCACAGAACAAAAGCAAAAATGAAATTATGAAAGATGTCAGGAGCAATTTGCTATTAGATAATAAACAATATAATCACACTGCGAGATACATCTACGCACTAAAGAGAAAGAAGCAGTGGTCATGGTATGAATGAAAACACTCACTGCAAAAGCACTATAGAATAAAAAAAAGCACTGATTGTCATGTAATGTGACATGGAAAACTATGATAATAAAACATGACCAATAACAAAATAAATGTAACGTGTAAATAAATAATGCAAGGAAGTGCCAAGTGACATAGAACTTATTGTACACGGGAAGAGGGCGAAGTATTTGAGTACGGTGAAGAACGATAGACGGGACAAAGTAAGGCGAGACAGACGGTACTAACAAGCGGTACTAACAACTGTCCTGTCTGTCTCGAAAATTTCACCCGTGTACTTAGATTTAGGTGCACCTTGAAGGACCCCAGGTCGTCCAAATTATTCCGCAGTCCCCCACTACGCCGTGCCTCATAATTATATCGTGCTCTTGGCACGTAAAACCCGATAACGTTTTTTTTTTTTTGTCTCGCCTTACTTTGTCCCGTTTATCGCGCTTCACGGTATTCAAATATACATCAGCAACTGGCCCAAAATTCTACTCTTCTGAAAACAAACACACATGCGTTGGCGTGATCTCAAGTAGTACTTGAAGATGATGCGCTAAACATTTGTTAGTATTCGTTCAACGTGAGTATTAGTTCTTGGAATCGTGTAACGTCAGATGTAGTGGCGATGTGTGGTGGCAGGTTATTCCATTCAATGATAGCGCGAGGAAAAAAATGGCAGGGTGAAATGCTTTGCACTTTACGCGTTTGATTTTATAGGTGAGATCTCAGCGTGGAAACGTAGCCGTGGGTTTCTGGAAAAACCGTGATGCATAGTTGGATGGTGAAAAAACTTTTGAAGGAGTGAAAGGTGAGCAGTCTTGTGGCGACACGATAGTTCAGCGCATGTTTGAGTAGTCAGAGAATCGTACAGCACGGTTTTGCTAGCATTTTATGTTAGCAAAATGTAAGCCTGCTCTGGAGGCGCTGGTGTGTATTCTTCTTTTGTGCGGAATAGCCAAATGTAAGCCAGTTTACGAGTGTAAGGAGGAGCGTGTTGCGCGCTTGGGCAGTCCTCATGAGTGGTTGGCAGATGCAAGCATATCATCAATGTGCCATGATAAGTCGGGCTGCAAGTGCAGTACAATATGCTTTAAGTGTTATGAAGTTCTACTGGCTGGTTTTTTATTGTGCAAGTACTTTTTAACAGCGGAACTGTTTAAACCTAGCGTTGGTCCGTAACGTGCGAACAGAAAATGTGGGCCGATCCTGGCGGTTCTGCAGAAAGCGTCCAAGCGCAATGGCACATACCCCTGGGAACTAGCGAAGCTGAGCCTGGCTAAGTCTAGATAAGCATGGTTGGGACTACTCAAGCTAGTAGATTTGCCAATTGATAGCCAATCAATAGCTAATTGATAACTCATCAATAATCAATAAATTCCGGAAAATTCTGGGGATGAATTGGTAGTGCTTAGCCTAGCCCAAAAGCCAGGGCTAGCTAGGTGCCCATCAGCTCCGCTGTCTCTTTAACATTGCGCCTCCAATGCAAGATACGCTAATTTTTATCCGGGAAATGTGGTTAGTAAACGACGTCGTTTTGGTTTTACAAAAATTGAAAGGCACTATTCAGGAAGTGCACCTATCATTGAGCACGTAAAGATTGTTTTGTAAACGACGTGGTGAGCGTCACAGGAAATGTTACGGTAAATCACGCAATCATCATTGAATAATCTAATACGGGAAGAAACACGAGATGGCTGGTCATTTATATAAATGAGAAATAGTAAGGGACCGATAATACTGCCTTGAGGAACATCGGAAGAGACGTGACCGACAGCAGATGACGGTTATTAACGCATGTAAATTGTGTTGGAGAAGGAAGTCCTTTATCCGTGCAACAACGTCATGGAGAATATTAGGCTTTATTAATTTTAACAGTAGTCTGGGGTGTTTGATACGGTCGAAAGCTATCGAAAAATCTAAAAAAAATTACAGGAACCTGTAAGCCGGCGTCTATTGAGGTAAAGACCGAGCAAGCTGTGTTTCGCGCGAATATCCCTTGTGAATACCGTGCTGATAGATGACTTCGTGATCTTCGAGGTGATTTATTACTTGAGAGTATATTCTATGTTCCACTAGCTGGAATTGGCCTGTAGTTAAGTGGTGAACAATAATCAGCAGTCTTGTAAATAGGTATTATTTTGGCAGCACGCCAGTCATGAGAAATAAAAATAAGAAGAGCAGGTAGTAATGGAGCTAGGCTGAACAATAATTTTTTTAGTATCTTGTTATTAAATGCAATCTTGAAGCCGTACAGTCTTTAATTTTATTCAGCTGCTGAGAATGAGAATATTTTTTAACGAGTCGATAAAGATGGCTATGCAAGTGGGTGCAGATGCAATGTCTTCAATAAGAGGATGAGTTAATCAAACTGGGAAGGGGCATCATTTGTCTCACCGATGAAAGCCGAACCAAACATAATGCTTAGTACGTCAGCTTGCTGAGATTCTGGAATACCTAAAACAGAATTGTCGCGAATAATAAACTATTAATAATCACCAGGATGCCTAAAACGTTTATCATTGCTGTGCAGCATAAGCGTGTAAAAGATATGTTTGGCTTGTGCAACCTGGCTGTCATAACACTTAGTAACATCAGAATGTCATGTGAGTGTCGAATTGGACAACTTGAAGCTGTGAATCATATTTGGGAACCATGCCGGACTTTGCCTATCGTTGCCACCACAATTATTTCTAGGCCGGCGCTGCAATCGCTATAGGATGTGGGAACGATGGGCAGAGCATGCCTCGTCTTCGTGGCTTGATTACTGTCACTGTGTATTGGCCTAAATTTGGCAGGATTTTCTAAACGCATAATCATATTGAAATGATGAATAGCTGGTGTCCTACAATCGAATTAAATCTTTACTTGGAAAATAAAATGTCGCGGGGACAATGCCACAAATCGGCTTGACAGAGGTCTTGGAGCTACAAGGCAGTTGGAGAAAGAACATATTTAAAAACAGGCATGCACGAAAATGTACAAACTGATTAAATTACAAAGGCGCCCACAAACAAGAATATCCTACAACCTTCAAATATGTTTCGGCTATGCTATGTCAACCGGGCTACCATTGTATATTTTTTGTGTGCCTTCTGGATTTTCCTGTCTTCCGAGAAAAAAATTCGAACGTTGCAATTTTACCGGCTTTTTCCGGTGCCAAAAGAACTCGAAATGTCCCAATGTCTGAAATATTGGTTATTTTGACAGTCACATAACTTCATTGTCTGGCCATATACATACCGTTTGAACGACTGGAATATGCATGCGCCTGTGAACAAAAAAAATCTGCTAGATGCCTTCTGGCTCAGCTGGCAAGAACAATAAATTTTCGCCAAAATGCTAGAACATTGTTGGGAAGAAAAATTAACTGGGAGAATGAGTTGTGAACTTGAACAAACATGTGGCAATGTTTTCAACTATATCTGTGAAGCTCGAAAAAAACGCTGGTTGGTTTGTCATGGAATCACTAGTCGTACCAGAACACTTGTGAGAGGAATCGCAAAAGGGACTTGGAGAACGCTTCACCTACCGCAGTGCTGTTTGTGATTACTGGGTCGCATGTGCACGGCGCGAAAAAATAGAGTACTCAAAAACACTCCTTACGACGTAGATGGCGCAGCAGATACAGGCGCTCAATGAAAGGTCTTGAGTGATTAAGGCGGCCATGACGAAACAACAAAAATAACGGTGCCAATCCCATGCAATGTCTGTGTGAATGCGGTCGCACAACTCACACGTTGAAACTTGTTTTTCACTTGTGTGTGCTTGCGTATTGTCAATTTGGATGTCGAAGTTTGTACTCGTGCGCGACGTGGCGACAGCGCCAGACTCGTTACAAATAATGCTTAGAATGTGAGAACGTTAAATATTGACAGGCATTGATGTCAATTACTGCACTTGAGAAATGCGCATTCCTTCTCAATCTCACCATCTGTCAGCATAACAACTCGACGAAAAAGGAGAGACGATCACTGCTAGTAAATGACCTCATCTCGTGTGACTAAGCATGATTGCGAAAGTTGATCCTGGGTGAAGGACGGCTCACTCATGCGCATGCTTATGGATGTGAGAAGCTTCAGCGGTCTTATGCTGATCTCTATGCCTGATAGCGGTATTATCGAAAAGCGGCACGCAGCTACAAGTGTGGTGGGTGAGCGCTGGGTCACCCACATGGAGCGTGGCAGCGGAGGCCAAAACGATCCTAGAGGTTGGAATGTGCAACATTTTAGACACAGATGAGAAACACAGCGCTCGGTCGTGTGTGTTCCTCATCTCTCGTCTAAAATGTTGCGCATTCCAACCTCTAGTATGCTATACCAACACGCCCAGTCTTGAAGCTTGCCAAAACGATCGCCGCCGATCAAGCGGACTGTCAGCCGGCGGACTGCGCGGACAAATCAGGGCTCGACTGCATCTGGCCGCCAACACTTGACGCAGTCTAGCCATAAAATGACCGCGTCGTGTATAATGACAGATTAATAACAGGTGCCGCCGCTATGGTGGAATTGTTCACGTGCCGACTACAAGGACACTCGGAAAAAGGTCGGCGTTTCGCGCTCGCGTTTGGTCGCACGGAACCTGGTCGCCGCTACATCGCAATTGCCACTCGAGAGGTTTCTCCGCCGTTTGAAGTCTAGGTCCTCACAAAACTTGTAAAATTAACACGAAACTTAAGTCATTCGCTATGTCGCCACTAATTAATAAATGGTAAATAACAAAAGTGTACTTTGTTTTTCATTTGAACGTACAAACGGTGCTTCTAGCAACACTGAAATGATGGCCGCCAGTTTTTCGTTGCACGTGTGTGCAGCACGACGCCGCCGAAATATGGGTTGCTCCCCGTGTGGCTTTAATAAAGTTCTTTCAGGCGATGCCCCGTCGGACCACTACAGCAAGAAGGTGTGTGCACACCACAGGATGTGTGGTTGATTGAACAGCCAGCGTTCTCAAGCCCTTTTCTGAAGAGTTTGTTTTTTTGAAGACGTCGTACGTAATCTGCTTGATAGGGTGCGATGCAGGCACGGAATAAGTACGTATTTGGGCTAGAGGGCTTTTTCTTCTAGTGACTTTTTCCAGCAGAGGCTGTGAGTCACACACAAAAACATCGACCAGCGGCACTGAGTCGCTCGGGTACTTTAATTGAATTCCAAGCTTAGCTCAATAAAAAGAAACACTGTTGCGAAGAGAAATGTATCGCAAAAGCCTAAACTTTATTTTGATTGCGTTGAAAATTAGAATGCATATAAGTGCGCAGTCTCCCGCATGCAGGATGACATGCACGTGATAACCCACGAAATTCTCGAGTGTGTTGCAAGAAAAATTATGTTCTTCCTTTGGAATCTGTGGTGCGAGTCCTTGTCCTTTGAGTTGTGGAGAGTGCTGCGTGTTTAAGTTATGTATTTATTTAGTTACTTTCGCATGCTACGCACGTTTCTTTCTATAGTTTTACCAAGGGTGTTTTTTTTTTCCTATAGGCATATTTCGTTTTGACTCGGTCGGTAATTCGGATAACCTAAATGCACCGACGACATTAACGTCTGGGCGGCGTCTTGTTTATTTTTGCGCTTTTTTTTCTTTTTTTTTTTCAGATCGACCGCTCACGAATGAATTACCTTTGTATTTATCAAGCGTACTGTGCTCATCTTTGATTCTTTGTGACAGTCACAGAAGTATTTGACTAAGAGATTTAAAGATGGGGAGAGTCACTCCTCGACCAATAATTCAACCGTTTCACTTTCTCCAGTTATATACAGGCCAGTGTTAACCACTGTACCTTGCAAACTCATGGAACGCGACATCTATTTTTTCAAGATGTGTCACCTTGAATCCAATTATTTAGCTTAACGTCGTTTTATCGCGTCTGTTTTTTAATCCGAAATACAACTTTTGTCATTCACTGATAGTTTTGTTAACAGTGAAGCTGTTCTAGCGAACCGTAAAAAGTGGCGCCTGCTGTCGCAAAACCTCGCCGAGCTATGACGCCACTGCGTTGCCTAGCAGCCACCTCACGGAGCGGCGCGTGCCTCGCCTCCTCTCCGTGCCGTGCACGTGTTGCCTTGACATGGGTCGTTAAGGAGAGTTAAGGATGCGCGCGCAATGCTCGGGAGAGGAAAAGAGAAAATGAGAGCGAGATAGAGAGAGAAAGAAAGCAACACCAACAAGGCAACGCGCAGAGCTGCTTCCGACGGCCGCCACTCGTTAGGCTGTGTGTCCTGGCGCTGCTGTCTACTCTGCAAAGCTTTAGCGCATGGTGCCTATTGTGGGGGCGTGGAATCGACACGGCACCGAGAGCAATTCCACTGGCATTGGTATCAATTTCCATGGGAGCAGAGGGATCAGAAGGGTGCAGCTCTGATGGTCCGTTCAAACTTTGTTTGCTGATTCACACTCCGGTGGGAATCAAAAACGCTGATTCGCAAATGCTAATTCACAGTCTGGTTTCCAGTGGAAAAGCTCGTCCCAATGCAGTCAGTGGACATGCTTAACGGGAAACTGACACAAAAGTTGGCGGGTGGTTTTTTGCGTCAAAACAAAAGTTGAACTGTTGAAAATGACAAATACAATAAGCTGCTTTGAAAAACAGAGCTAGAAAGATCTTTTTTGCGATTTTCTGTTGCACCTTGCCTCCAAGCGGCCGCCGGCAGAAGCTAAAATTTGACGTCGTAACACCCACCCGCGCGCGCGGCCAAGGTCGGTCACAGCCGTCGCAGTGTTTCCGGGCGTGTCGGTCCCTTGCAGCGTTTGTGTAACCCCTTTCGGCGATCTTCGCACGTGGTCCCTCTCAAAGATTATCCGCGTCGGCGCTCCACGCAGGTGGTGCGTCTTACATGAGCCTTCCCGCGGTCGTCGCTTGGTATTGACGCGTTCGTCGCGGCAGAAGGAAATGCCCAGACTTTGCTGTTATAACAGCATCGTCGGTCGTGACACGCCGTCGCACACGTTTCCCAGAGACGAGAAGGTGCGTAAACTTTGGATACCTGTCTGTCAGCCATCACGCAGAGCCTGGAGACCTCTAAAAATGACTTGATTTGCGCGGACCACTTCGTCGACGGTGATTATGTGACCAGCCAGGCTGTGCTGAAAAGCCTCGGCATGCCGCTCAAAAGACAACGCCTAAAGCCTGAAGCTGTGCCATCGGTCTTCTCACAAAAACGCAAGGCAGAAATGATCAGCTCCGCGTTTGAAAAGATGAGGCGAAAAAATGTCGGTACTGTTTTTGTTCACTTGCAGCCTCCTTGAGCAGTGTGAGGGCGAGGCTGGGGTGAGATGCCCGAGGCTGGGCACGAAGGCTTGAGAAATGTTGGCAAAGCATAGTAAAACAATACAAGACTAGCGCGCGCGCCTAACGAGACACATGGCAGCGGGGCAGACACAGCTCTGCTTCTCCACAGGCTAAAAGTGGAAAAAGCTGGGGAGAACGCCAGACAAGGTGCTGCCATCTGTCGGGCGTCTGGCGAAGTGGACGTGAGAGTCTCGGAGGTACCTCACAGCAGTTGCTCACGCCGACGGCATAAACTACCATTCAGTCATCCACGCAGTGCTCAAGTACCCCGCAGCTGCCTCGCCTGCGTGCGCTCTTGAAAAGCAAGTTTACAGAGGAAATGATAAATAATTCTTGCACAAGTGTCTGATGCAGAGCGAAATCTTCGCGCTACGGTTCGCGAAAACCTGACCGCCACTTCCACGGCCGCCTGCTCTTCTTCGTCGCTTGACGCGGAAGGCTCGTAACCGTAAGCGGTAATATTTCTTGCCAAGTTGGAATGGTCCTCGTCTTCAGACTTGTACTCATCGCTGGTAGAGGCACCAGAACTCGAATCCATGCTCGTGATGGCGACGTCATCGCGCTTCGAATGACCGCGGCCGGCCGGCTGGCTATCCGACGAGAGTGTCGCTCCCGTAGGTCGGGCGGTGAGGCGCGCGCTCACAAAAACGCCAAAAATAAAGCCATCGGCTCAAAAAATGAGCTAAGTGACTACTTCTTTTCGGTTTTATCACACACTGAGGATTCATTTTCAGCATTTTCGTAAATGTTTCAGATTTTGTGTCCGTATCCCTTTAAAAGTTGGGAACAAAATGGCGCAAGCATACGAGGTCCAGAAGTTCCTGGAGTGATTACGGATTCTTGAAGTTGCTTACTGCGGTGACTTTCTTCGGGTTCGATCCTCACCCAGTCCCAGTACAAGGTGTGCAGTACATATGTCTGGCGTTTTACAAAACGGAATTTCATCGAGTTGAGCGTGAATGAAGCTCGCTCCAGACAGGTTAACAAAACATCAAGGTGGTGGTTATGTTCGTCGAATGCTTGCTAATAGATCACCACATCGTTGAGAAATCGTAAGAAAATCTCCCATATTAGGGCTCGAAGATCTGTGCCCATAAATCTCTGAAATGTGGTAGGAACATTGCACAAACCAGTTGGCCTAACACCAAATATAAACAAGCCGTCTAAGGTCATGAAAGCTATCTTCTCTTTGTCAGCCAGATCCATGTGATTTGGCCAATAATCATGTCTCAAGTCCACCAACGAAAAAATAAGATGCAGAATGTGTGCAGCCGATGACGTCATCGACAGGAAGCACTGTATACATGTCCTTTTGGTTATTAATTTTATTTCTTTATTACTCTAATGGTCATGTAGGGGATAGGAGCAGAGCACAAGCCACCATCAATTGAGCTGTAATAAAGGATGCAATGCTTTACTCACTTTAAAAGTAATGCAAACAATACGTATTTTGAAGCAAAAAAACTAGTTGAGTGAACAAGCAATATAATGGTAACTAAATGAACAGTAGAGCTGTATGACAAATGTTGGAAGGCGAATAAACATCTAGTTGATCAAAGACAACGAGTTGGGGGTGAGAATGGGGCGGAGTGCATCGCGTGAGGACCCTTGGACTGCTTAATTTTTAGACTGCACCAACTTCGGGATTGGGGCACATTTTTTTACTGCACTGCATGCTCCCACGGGGATGGTTTTCAGACTTTGGGATGGGTCCACATCTTTAGACTGCACTGCCTTCGGGATTGGCCCAGATTTTAAGACTGGGCATACCCAAGAGAACGACCCACATTTTTCACTACCTACTTGATCGGACCACAGAAATCGCAAAAAATCGCAGATACCGGATGCGGAAAAAATTTGGACAACTCGCTAAGGTCGACAATGTCTTCTACACAGGTCTCAGGCATTTAACATCTCAGAAATTGCTAACGACCAATAGGCTACCACTGAATGTCGGAAAGGCGATCAATATGTTAGTGTGACCAGGTTTTCTGGTAATGAATTCCATTTGTTTAATGACAATATAAGAGGGGAGTTTCGGAACCTGTTGGTTCGGGTAAAGATTGGTTTTAATTACGATTGTTAAATACACGCTCGGAAACATGAGGTGCCTGTTCAATGCAGGGCATAGTAAATGGTGATTTGCTCTTATTGAAGGTCTGAAAAGATGTTGAGTGGGCGTGCTTCTACGCATTGCAAGTGACGGTACTTGAAGTATTCTTTTCAGGATAGACACTGATATCACGAGTAACATGATGCGATGAACCTTGCCGCCTCGTATTGTACTAATTCAATAATCTAGATCCGCTTATTGTCATGAGGATGCCAAATGGTCGATGCGTATTCCAGCGATGACCTCATTAAAGGGATATGTTTCAACTCTAGTATCACTATTTGTAAAGCGTTGGCGCCATTTGATAAGAGCAAGTTTTTCAGGGATTTACCAGTAATATATTCAACATGGGTACATCTACCTAATTTACCCGCCGTGGTTGCTCAGTGGCTATGGTGTTGGGCTGCTGAGCACGAGGTCGCGGGATCGAATCCCGGCCACGGCGGCCGCATTTCGATGGGGGCAAAATGCGAAAACACCCGTGTACTTAGATTTAGGTGCACGTTAAAGAACCCCAGGTGGTCTATAAATTTCCGGAGTCCCCCACTACGGCGTGCCTCATAATCAGAACTGGTTTTGGCACGTAAAACCCCATATATTATTATCTACCTAATTCATAGCTTAGGAAAACGCCTTGGATTTATGATATAGCGGTTTGATAAATCGGTGAGGCTATTTGCGATCGTAAGTTGCTTCGTCTTGTTGACATTTATTTCCACCGGCCAAGTGCGGCACCATTCCTGACCTGATTAGCTACGTCATTGTGGTTAGTTATTTCTCCGTGAGCTAAGCATTCGTCGGCAAACAAGCGTAGCGGTTAAGTAATGTTAGCTGATATATCGTCAATATAAATTAGGAACAACAAGGGGTCTAAAACTGATCCTTGAGGCATTCCCAAAATTATTGTTGGCTTCTGAAGACTAAGTGGCGAATGTTATTCGAAATTGTTCTATCCGTCGCGTTGTGCTATCGTCTAGTTGGTGGCTGCGAATCTTTATTAGTAGCCGGTTGCGAGGAACGCGATAAAACGCATTCAAGAGGTCCTTAAAAATCGCATCTATGGAAATAGCCATATGAAATGCACGTTGGATATCCGTGACCAGTTCGAACAGCTGGGTCTGGCATGAGCGGTAATGCCGAAAGCCTTGCTGCTTTTCAGGAATTAAGTTATATTGATTTTATTCCAGTCATTGCGTACGCGTATAATATGGCCTTATAAAATATTGACGTGGGCGAGACGGGCCTACAATAATTAGGATGAGTGCGATCACCTGATTTGGCTATAAGAAATGCTACGACATATTTCCAATATTTAAGGACTGTTGAAAACCAAACGACAGGAGAAAGGCAGATTGCTGGTAAGATAAAGTTCCGCACTTATACCTTAGTCTTCAAGGGTTCGACGGCATGCTTGACGCCATTTCGGGAAATAGTAATGGCTGAAGTGAGGAAATTGATTGGTCCACGAGTCGTCAAATAAATGCTGGTTTGTGACTACCTCGGAGAAATAGTAGCTCAACTGTTCCATGCACTTATCCACTGGTCGCGCACTGCCATCGATTGCTGCGTTTGCCGGTGGCGCCCGATGCTCTTGCGGACTAAACGTGCGCTAGTACACTTCTAGATCAGTTTTCAACATAGTAGAAGTACTTGTTTTTAACTTCACTAACCGCAGTCTCGGCTATTTTCGAGGTCTCCTTGCACATATTCTTCAGGAGAACGTGTTTTAAAAGCTAACATGTAATCTATTAATAAGTCTCGTCATGACCACGAGGGACTTGAAGAGACTGTCAATTTCGGTATGCATGAAGCATGTACTCTTTTAAGCTTGTCCCGAAAGATTGTCCAATTTTCATTAGTCGTGCGATTATTGCAGCGATTGTACAACTCTGCTGCAAAAATTGACATCATACGATTCATCCTCTTCGCTACCATTGTGACCACATTTCTAGACACTTTGTTATAAAGCTAAGTACTCCTTTCAAAAAATTGTTGCGCTGTACCTACGTTATTCAGTATGAACCAACTCGCCCAAATCAAGCTGTTGTTGCTCCTGAGCGAAAGCGAGCGGGGCAATAAAATCACGCGCGTTTTTTTTTTTATTCTGCACCATGGTTTACTCACCTTCCCAAGGGGAAAACCTGGCCCAGGAGGGCGTTCAAAGAAAGAAAAAAAAAAGTACGTGAGCTTTTTCGCAAATATTACTGTTCGCTATCAATGTCCACGATTCTTGAGACTTTAAGCCAAGTACATCTCAGGGAAAAGTAATTTATCAGCCTGCATCATGGTTTACTCTGCTTATAAAGGAGGACGCCCTATGTTAGATGAGGTGATTGTTAAAAAGAAAGAAAATCGCTGCCAGCAGAGGCATTTTGGCAATTTGTGTCCACATTTGTGGACACGGCTTTTTGGCTTCAAAATGCTTTTAAGTCACCAATTTCTTTTCTGTCAGCTCCTTTAATAGTGTTAAATAAAATTTTAACAGAAATTACTCATTTCCTGTCCTACCTTGCTTTCGGTGGCGAAGCGGCTATTCTACTTGTGTTAATATGCGCATATTTTAGCCAAGTATAGTCACCAACCGACCAATCAATCAATCTTTATTAGCCATAGAACAGAAGTGATATATAATGAAACATGCAGAAGGAGGTCCCAAGGTTGCAAACCGCAGGCGGGACCTTCTATGTTGATAGATTTTAAAAATATTATAGCGAACATAGAAAAACCAGAGTAAATATCTAAGAAACAAGAAAAACATCAAAAAGTGTTAGCGGTTAACTTGAAAATCACGATCAAGTATACACCCAGCTAACAAATTTAACGAACACAACAATTACATAAAATAACAGGATTTTTAGTTTCCGCTTATATACATAAATAGGCAATATTTCTTTTAGTCCAGGTGTAAGCATATTCCATAATGAAATCGATGACAAAATTATGCTCATTTTATTGCGATAGCAATTATATGGACACTCAAAAGCAGATTTCTGCCGTCGGCGTCGCCGTCGCCGTCGGCGTCGCCGTCGCCGTCGCCGTCGCCGTGAGGTTCCGTATGACGTCATTTGGAGATGAAATCGTCGCCGCGCGCCGAACGCTGTATGTGCGAGTGAAAGGGCGCGAGGGGCGCGTCTTTCACGGGGAGTGAACGCACGGCGGAGAACAAACGCGCGTTCTGCGCCGTGCTCGCTTAAGGGCTGCAGAATTAGGCGTCTCGTTTCTCCTTTACAATCACCATATATGTAGAGCAAACGCGCCTTCTTCAGACGCGCGAGAGGCCGTGGGGGAGAGGGAAGGAAGGGACGCGACGTTTAGCTGCGGCACCAAGTGCCTATTTATATGAGAGGCTCCAGCAACAGTCACCAACGCCGCACGCATTTAGAGCTAACGCGGGCAAAACGCCGATGGCGTCGACAACAGTTCTGCGTGTTGTTGCTACCAAAGCCGCTCACCTTACTTCGTATGAGATTGCTG
Source organism: Dermacentor silvarum (assembly GCF_013339745.2). Classification (NCBI taxonomy): domain Eukaryota; kingdom Metazoa; phylum Arthropoda; class Arachnida; order Ixodida; family Ixodidae; genus Dermacentor; species Dermacentor silvarum. Next base: position 1,934,123 of record NC_051154.1, on the reverse strand, counting down.
TGTTGCTATCGCATTCATTGCTTCGCCCTTAGGGCGAAACTGTGACATTTTTTTTAATAATTTGAATGCATTTTCGGCAGTGTAAAGTATTACGCACTGAAAACCTAGTTCTATAAGGATTAAATAATACGAGAGCCGGAAAATGTCTATATTAGTACGTGGTGACAACATGTTAAAAACGAAATCCCAAGTACTGTAAATATATAAGATGGAGTGAGTCAGCGATAGTCGCGTAGCGGAAGTGATCATGCTTTCTTTTGCATAGTTGAGGCAGGCACTTGGGATAATTGGTAGCGGGAAGACATGAACAAGACAGGGACTAAAAAAATTACCAGCGTGGTCCCGTGTTATTTCTTAAGTCCCTGTCTTTTTACGCGAGTAATCATGTCTTTTTGCAGTTTCTTCAAACGCCGAACAGAATATGAGTTTCCCCAAATGTATTGGAAGAACTCAGGTGGATCTGTGTGAACGCATAATACAGCGCTATAAGAGTGTGCCATAACACCTTCTAGATGTTAAGGACGACCTAATGCCATATGAAAACTTTTTACAGATGGAAGTGGTGGGGAAAACTAAATGGGTATCAACTGTAACTACTAGAAAGGAGGAATGATCATTTAAAGAAATTGCTTAAACGTTGACATAAAGGCATGGAATACTTTGCAATTATTTTTCGAAATTAATTTCTCTTTCTTTTAGTCGTACGCCTTATCTAGGTTAAGTGCCACGTGCGAATATTTGCATCACGTTGCTGTGCTTGATAAGACGTTATTCGCTGTTAATTTGTCTTGTGCGTTCTCGATTTATTTGCGTAGGATGCAGTCGTCTGGTAGCATCTATATTTCGGGTTATGTCATTATTAAAAAATGAGACAAATAATCGCTGATAATAGTCTGCCTTGAGCTACCCCAGATAGAATTTCCACGTAACCCTAAATTGGCCTTAATTACATACAAATTGGTAGCGGTTGGTGAAATAGTCGTTTACACAGTTTCTAACCAGGCCGGATGCGAGAGAAATCAGTACTTTATGAGTTATGCTGGGAGACATGAGCCTCACAAAGATCCAGGAATATCGATTTGACCACATGGTAAAGGTGAAGTCGTGAATTGCTCCAAGTAATTGTGTCGACGGTCCTTTTCTGCACCCGCCGTTGCAACGCATTGGCTATGGCGTTGCGCTGCGACCCCGGCGACCTCTGCAGGTGGGCCGCGCATTCTGAGCACAGAATGGTCAAAGTTAACGTGGTTTGAGCACGCAAAATTTGATTGTGATTTTGAGTCCTTTTCGGTAGCCAGGCTGGATAGGTGTTTACAATACATTACTCAAGAATTTTGCAGGATGTGAATGCTAATGAAATCGGGCTTGACCACTGTGTGACATCTGTACTTTTTGAAGCGAAAGCTTCATTACGCTACCTCGGGCAGCCATCGGCGACTTAAAAGTTTTCACCTTGAGAGCTAGAGGTCAAACCACGAGAGAGCATTAAGGTGCGAGTCCGACGTTATCGGCACGCGGGCGAGCGTCATCAGACTCCGGGTGAGTCGGAGCGCATTGGCGGCGTCCGGTTACGTTGGCGGCGCCAGTACGTCCAACCATCGGTCGAATTATAGCCGCTGTTGTTCTCGCCAACGTGACATAACGTGTGCGCGCGTTCACGCTACGTCGGAAGTAGTGAAGCCCTTTACGCTCTTTACGGAGCCCTGAAAGCAGACATTGCCGCCGTTGCCCGAGTAGAGTTGGGCCTGGCTGCGAGTTGCAACCAAGTCTCACTACTTTGCTGATCACCGCAGTGTCTTCATAGGCATAAAAAATGATGAATAAACACTGTATTCATTGTAAACATGCCTGTATATCATTGCGAAACCACACCTCGGCCACAGCTCGACAATGGGCCTAGCCAGGGCAGTGAAGCTTTCGCTATCAACCAGGCTTAACCAAAGCTAAACCACACCAATTTTTAATATTTACCCGACCAACTTTCCACTCGCTCGCTACTTTCCCACTTTGTAGTGATTCTATATAAATTGGCGCCAGCTGTATACACTAAGCATATCGCTCAAGGAAGGCGTTTGGGACGTTGTGAGCACCACTAGACTTTCAAATGTGTAAGCATTTCTATGCCTACCCATCGAGACAACCCGTCGGTCTGTCAGTCACGATAAGACGAATTGCTATAAAAAAATGAAAGAAGAATTCCAAAGAAAAAACGTTGGCATTGATGAGCTCGAACCTACAACCCTACGCTCACAAGCAGAGTGTCTTACCCACCGGGCAAAACAACCACTGTTTTTTTCCTTTATTGCATGGAATTATGAGTAGTGTCATGCGAAAATTGGTTACATTGCATTTAGACACACATGAAAAAGCAGATAATCTCCCCGCGTTATCCAGGCCCCTTCCACGAAAAGAGGATCCTACACGTCACACACGGCGCTACCTCACATTGCTCCACCGACGTTGAGTGTTTCTCTTCAATCCTTCACCATCACCCGCCCGCCCTCCTCGCCTTCTTTCCCCTTTAGAAGAACCCTACCTACATATATACCGAGCCGAGGAGATGTCGCCTTGAAAAAGACAGGTCCACTTCTCTAAACGTTGGCTCCTTGTGCTCGTTTTGCTCATCGTCGTGAATTTCCATCTCCCGCCTTCCCCGTATTTTCTATGAACAAATGCACACATGCTACGCAGTCCAATGAAAGGTCAAAAGTCGGGCCAACAAACACAAGCGTCTAGATACGAAATCCGCACGGGATCAAAGGTTCCAACCACACTACGCACTTCAGCAGCCGCTTCTGGAAGCGCGCAGTCGATGATAGCATAAAGTTGGGTTGGATGATGAAATCAGGACTGGCGCAAATTGCAATCAGCTACCGCAAGACAGGTGTATATTAAGATCGCTGGGAGAGGCCTTCGTCCTATAGGCTGCTGCTGCTGTTGGTGATGATCATGTAGGAAAAAAAGTCGCAGTTTCGCCCGAAAGGCGAAGCATCGATTGCGATAGCAAATTAGTGGACAGCTATACAAAGTAAGGAGAGTAGTTTATCGACCGTATAAACTTGTAAACATAGCCACCCTAACTAAATTAACAAGCATGGTATCACGCGCGCCCAAGCAAACATGAACGCATCTCACTCGATGACCGGGGAAATTGGCTGTCAAAACACTGGAGTGAGCCAGCAGCCGAGAGCGAGCGAATAGGTGACCCGTATAAAACGAGCAATCGCAGGGAATTGTGGGGCGCGCCGTTTGCTAGCAGCTTCCGGTTCAACGGACGACGCCAGGGGGGTGAATCTTCCTATACCTCCCATTGGTTGTTTTATAGCAGACGCTCAGTCGACGCTAGCGCCAAGGCGCACTTCAGTTAGGCCCTAGCGGATGGATGACGGTACTACGGTGGCGAAAAAAAGAAAAAAAGAAAGAAAAGCGGCGCGATTTTTTGTGCCCTCCCCCTTTCGCTATAGAACTTTTTTTCTTCCTTTTTTATGATAACGTTGTTCCGCTCTTTCTCCTTTCCCTCTTGACTTTCCTATTCCTCCTCGCAAGCCTCGCCTCACCCTCCCCTCATGCCACGCACAATGCTCTGTTTTTTTTTTTATTTCTTTAGCTGTCCGCGGCGCACTTTTTTTTTTTTTTTTTGTCGCGGGCGTTATCAGACGCACCACCGGACCGAAGCGTGTGCACCGCGCTCCTCTCCTGTCCGGCCGTGCCATTCGTGCATTCGTGCTGCGTGCTTGCGCGCAGTGGATTCTTTTTACGTTTTCATGCACACAATCCCGTTCATTATTACGATCAAGCAAGCATGTGCCCAAATTATATTAAAAAATAATTGCACTTACAACACAACAGTTCTTTGGACTCACTTTATTGTGTTCGTTTGCGAAAACCAGAATTGGAGTAGACAGTGCAACACACTATAGAATGCAACAAAACGCGGATGGTGTTCCATGTTCGCACATGTAAAAAAAACATTTATTGTAATTGATCTAATGGCTAATGCGCAGAATAGCTTCTCACGGCCTGCTTCTCGCTCGGTCCATAAAATCCACCTCCGTGAAGGGCACAGAGCATATTCTGCGGTTGTTGACCTTGTCTCTGGGCAAACCCATTAGGTCCATCCTTCCAACGTAGGTTAAAAACGTTTCCATCCTGAAGAACAGTGAAGATCATAAATTATAACATCGCAGTTGGAACATACAAAACAGAACTCGTTTCGCATCGTGGCAGAGTACTAGTTGTACCTTAATTCTCAGAAACGCATTTTTTAAATGATTGCGACCAATTAGATAGAAATAAGTGCAAAGCGCACACCTACACACGTGTTCCTTGCGATACGCACAGGTGGTACTATATTTATCAGGAGCTTTTTGTTCGCTGCTTGTTGGCACAACGATTTACAGCATCGTTGTGGTGTTTTCAAATCATCCAACTGCTGCCTCACCACCGGACAGCCATGTGCGCACCATTACTATCACAAATAAAAACCGGGAAGTAAATAGCACGGTGCTCACCTGTTGTCTTTAGGGATGCGGTAGAATTTCACGTCGCATGGCTCACTTCGTCTTGATGTGTTCGTACACCACTGAACCACACACGAACAGCGACAGCTGCGAGACATGGCGGGAAAAAAAGCCGACAAACTTGCAATGGTAGGTTACCACAGGGACCACACTGCTAGCACGGAAGGCGCAAAACTGACCGTATAATGCCAGAAAAAAAGCTCTGCCATTTTGGCCGTTATCATCGCAGCCGACGACTAGCGCTGCCGCGCCGCCGATAGTTGAAGGCGAGAGAGAAACTACAAAGTTGAGAGAGGGTTGACAAGAAAAAAATGTGGTTGATCCCTCTTATATAGGAATCGGTATAGAACACGAAAGTGAAACGTGTCTTCACAGAAGTAGTGTAATGTTTATTGCACATTGATATATAATGTCTATTGGTGTTTTGTGGCTAAAGCGCCCTTGGGCGTTGATGCACCCACGCTGACGCCTGGTGGCACGTCTCCTCCATCACGACTACCAACGTCGATGACCATGAGCAACCGTCGTGCATATGGAAGCTGCACTACGCTGCACACGCTAGCACAACGCGAAAGACGAAGCACGTAACTGACACACTAATACAACGCGCAAGACAAAGCACGTAACTGAATCGTCACCGAGTCAAATCAGCGCGTACAGCGCGTCGTAATTGCAGCCTCCGCGATCAACTTCAGAAACATTTTCAGAGCTAATTGCGGAGGCCACGCTCCGCTGTGCTGAGTACGGTGAACGCCACCTAGGTGGCGTTGGTAGTGCTTCTTGATGCCAGCGTCCCTTCGAATGCTGGCATCGAGGCGTCGTAGTGCTGAGACCACCGAAGCGTTCACTGTCGGTGCGCGTTAGTGTCATAATGCAGTACTTCTCTTTTCTGCTCGTAGGCGGCGGCACCGCCCCGAGCAAGAGCGCGGGTACACGGAGGAGTGTCAGATATATAAGGCGCGTCTGTGTAGCTCTCTGCAAATGCGTTTGTGGCGCAATGGGTTAAACGCTCGGCGATCAATCGTCGCGGACCGAGAGGTCGTGGGTTCGATTTCCAAATTTTGCATGTTTGTGGAACTTTTTCTTCTGGTTTCTTTCTTTGTATTATGTTCTATGACGTATTTCCGTGACGGAAATACGTCAGTGAAGTCTTGGTGGACCCCGGCATAAAACACTTTCGTGTTAAAAAAAAAGAAAAGCGATTTTGGTTCCGCATCCATCTCATGGATGGCGCTGCAATTCGCGTGAACAAAAAACCACCGGAGTTTCCGGGGCCTGACGACGCGGCGGCATGCCCGGCGCACGTGTTTTTCTACGCGGTTTCAGCTGTCAGTCGTGCGAAGCTTTCCGTCCGCTTTGTCGACCATAAATGTCGTACCATTCATGCAGCTGATTTCTAGGTTTCAGTTCACTGTGGGCGCGATGATGACGAGCCAAGAAAGGCAAGGATACGCTTTTATTCATAAACGAACTTTGGTTTTCTTTTCGGCAGCCTTTTTTGTTTCTGACAGGTTTAGCTAGCTCTACAACACTTGCCGCTGCTTGGAGGCATCGTCACTGACTGCTCTGCCTGCGGGTCAGTCAGGCAGATGAAAAAGTTATCTTTATAAGATAATTTATCAAGCGCACGGAAGCATTAGTTAGAAAATCGGGTGATGAAGCGATGACTAAAGCGCTCTGGTAAATGCTGCTCTGTGATCGTCGTTGCAACCGATATCGTCGGGTAAATTAAAAATTAAATTATGGGGTTTAACGTGCCAAAACCACGATATGATTATGAGGCACGCCGTAGTGGGGGACTCCGGAAATTTGGACCACCTGGGGTTCTTTAACGTGCACCTAAATCTAAGTACACGGGTGTTTTCGCATTTCGCCCCCATCGAAATGCGGCCGCCGTGGCCGGGATCCGATCCCGCGACCTCGTGCTCAGCAGCCCAACACCATAGCCACTGAGCAACCACGGCGGGTAAATATCGTCGGTAACGGCGCAGCTAGCGTAATTAGAAAATGAAGTGTTGAAAATGTTTGAAACTGTGCGCTGTCAGCGACATTTCTTGGTCGAAACTCGAGGTTCATTTTAAGTGGTACGTAGTTAGAAGTTTTCGCGTTTTGTCAACAAGATGGGGAAATGGCCGTATCGCGGAGATATTACGGCTGCGCATTACCTCTATCTCTGTTCAAGGGACTAAGGTGGGCTAGTGGGTACGAGTATTATGTATGCATCTCGCTCTGTCCCGTCTGAATTTGCGCCGTAAAACCATGTTTCATAATACTTCTGTATGTGCATGCGAGTACTGAAATAGTTACTGTAGCTTGAGTCAACGTTAGCGAAAGAAATATCTTGGGAAATCATACCGTGTCGGCCCTTACACAGCTCATCGCCGCCTGATAAGTGGCACTGTACGTTCATTTTATTTTTGTTCACTGATGGTTCAGTTTTTGAAGCGGCAGCCATGCCTCTGGTGCTTGTACACAGCTGACTCAGCAAGGTATGCTGCAAGTGAGTACTTTCATGAGTTTACCTTTAACGCTTGAATTTGAGCACCAAACGGCTGAACAGCCGACCATCGTTTTTCTAGGCGCCTGCAACATGTTAATCTTCCAGTGTGACAAAGCCGGACTGCAAGCGCATCAATAGGCTTCAACGGCGAGGCGGCGGCGCTTCCTCGAACCGGAAGCAGCGAGCAGACGGCGCATCCCAGAATCCCTCGCTCTTTTACGGGTCACATATTGAGCTTCGTGCAGGCGCTCGCATCACCGCGATCTTAGGGCGTACTCTGCTCCCGCCACAGATGACTTTCAAGATCGGGGCCGCCCGCCCTCCCGGCGCGCTGCCGCAGTAAAGCGCGGCCCCTCCCTACCCTCCCTCCGGAGCGATGTGCGTGAGTGGAAGACTGCGGGCTTCATTCCCGCTTCCCGCCCTTGTGCGTGTGTGCGAGCCGCGATTGCCGGCTCACCGTCGCATGCTTTCACTCGTACATAGGGCGCGCAGCGACGATTTTATCGCCCGTGCACTTTATAAGGAACCTCACGGCGATGACGACGCTGACGGCCACAACGACGGTGACGGCAGAAATTCGCCTAGAGTGTCCATAATATTGCTATCGCAATAAAACGCCTAGTCACAGTCGAGGGGAAAAAAACAAGCGCACGAAACAGTAAATACTGCGTCAACGGCGGGGACATTTAGAAGGCAAAAGGGTTCAAACGTAAAGTTAGAGGGGCAGAAACAGGATACTTGATAGGCGTGATTGAGAAGAATTTAGTGATGTAAATAAATCAATTATCGAAGAAGTCAAAACAGAAAAGCTTTACGCTAATTCAAAGAGTAGAGAAGTACTGTCCAATGGCGGTGTCTGAGAAGGAGAAAGTGTGCCGATGACTAAAAAGCTTGCGTAGCCTGTGGAGATAGTGCGGTAACCATGAGGCACATTTTGTTAGCATGTCGTAGGATCAGTCCAGACGTCAGTGAGGACATAGTAATAATGCCCGAGGTACTGAGATTCAGGGATATATAGTCAAGGAAAGCTAAATAAATCCGTAGCGAAGAATAGTTAAAGGTGACTGAAGTATTTTTCGCTCAAAAACAGGATATATCAGCAAGTTTTAGAGCAGTACATTTCTTTCCAGATCAATTATTTGTTTGAACGAATGGTGGGCCCCGGATATCAGAGATAGGCGCAGAAGTAAGGTAAAATGTACTAAAACGCCCACTTTTTTTAGAAACTAAATTTGCTCTCCGGTAATCACCGTGAAGTTCGTAGCAATTTGTCTATTATTACCCAGCTAACCGAGGCAGTTCATGATCTCACACTTAACATGAATAATCGGGGCCAAACGGACATGGTATTACTAGATTTATCAAAAGCCTTTGATTGGGTTTGTCGCAGTAAACAATCGAAAAACTAAAAAGTGTAATCGGAGAGGGATTAGTGTTTTCATGGGCACAATATTGTTTGCCAGACCGCTCACAGTTCGGGTTTTCGAAGGTGTTAAATCAGAAACAGTAAATTCTGAGTTCCTGAAGGTTCCGTCCTGGGACCACTATTATTTTTAATTTTCATAAATCATTGTTACATCAAACATTGACTGTAGTATCAAGCTCTTCGCAGACGACTGTATTATTTAGACGTAATTTAACAGCTTCACAGGTCCCCTACACCTCAATGCATCTCTCGCTTATTTAGTAGACTGGTGCGATAAAGGGCAAATGTCCATCAATGTGAAAAAAATCCGTAACCATTACAGTGCCACGTAAACAGAGCCCGTCTAAATTCACTTACACTGATAATGGTTCACCAGTAGTGAATGTTTAACAACATAAATATTTAGACGTGAGATAGGTCACACACGTTGCCAACATTACTGCAGCCGCACTACGCAAGCTGTTGTATATAAAAATACCTATGTTTAAAGATGGCACCCGCGTCCTCATAGCTACTAGCATACACTGCGTTTGTAAGAGCAGTGTTAGAATATGCTAAACGGTTTTGTTCCTCCATTCGCTAACCAGTATAACAAAATCGGAGTCAGTACAGCGTAAAGCCACAAGATTTGTATATAACAGGTATAAACGCACGGACTCTCCCACCAACTTTCTTGCTTACTTTTTCTGGCGACTGTCCAGTAAACCAATGCAGGTACGCCTCAAGAGAGAGAGAAAACAAGAGGTGAAAGGCAGAGAGGTTAACCAGATTAAGTGTCCGGTTGGCTACTCTGCACAGGGAGGTGGGGGCAGAAAAGATAAAACAAGAGAATGTAACAAAAAAAATCACCAGCCCTTCCCTTGTCGAGAAAATAGGGGTAAGCGAAGCTTGCCGTGTGTATATCAGACCTTGGTGATGATTTTTTTTCTTTCTTTCTCTCCCTCTTTCTCTCTTTCTCTCCCTCTTTCTTTCTCTTCCTTTCTTTCTCTTTTCTCTCTTTCTTTCTCGCTTCCTGTCTCTCTTTCTCTCTCTCTTTCTCTCTATTTCTTTCTGTCTCTCTCTTCCTCTTTCTTTTTCTCTCTTTCTTCCTTTCTCTCTCTCTCTTTCTTTTTTGTCCCTGGTACGTACCATTGAGCGTGACACCGCACAGCCGCCACCACCACTGCCGCCACTTGTGAGCCTAAAAGCTTCGCTTAAAAAGAACGCATCAGTTGGCACTAGTTTTGTTCCGATAGAAATTATATGGACACTCCAGGCGCATTTCTGCCGTCGCCGCGCGCCCTACGTTGTATGTGCGATTGAAAGCATCGATGGTGAGCCGGAAATCGCGGCTCGCACGCGAAAGGGCTGGAAGCGGGAAGTGCGCTGTCTTCCAGTCGCGCATAAAGTTTTAGTCGCGCACAGCGCTCCGGAGGGAGGGTAGGGAGGTGGAGGGGCAGCGCTTTACTGCAGTCGCGCGCTTGCGCCGGGCCGGTAGGCTCCCGGGGGGGTGTATGCGCCGCGAGCGCCCTGCCACGCGGCTCGGCTGTATCTGCGGTGGAGCAGAATCCGCCCTCCCTGTGTTTTCGCGACTAAGATCGCGTTGATGCGAGCACCGGCACTGAGCGCACTGAGCTCGCGGCTGCTGGCGCGCTGACTCACTCCAGCGTTTGGACAGCGAGTTTCCGCGGTTATCGAGTTATATGCGTTCATGTTTGCTTGTGCGCGCGTGACATCATGCTTGTTAATTTCGTTAGTCTGCCTATGTTTACAAGTTTATACGGCCGATAAAACTACAATCCTCACTTTGTATAGCTGCCCACTAATTTACTATTTCAATCGATGCTTCGCCTTTCGGGTGAAACTGCGACTTTTTAAAATCAGTCCCGCGTCTTTTAATAAGTATTTGTACCAACTGCTGCATGATTGCTATAAGATAGATGTCTTATATAGTATGTCGCACTTTTACAGTCGCGGCCGAGTCGTTATGAGCATAATAAATACACACTATCAGAACACTCTTTCAACAACGACACGTTTGGACAATCGTTTTTTCCACTTACAATACGCGAATGGGATCGGTTACATCTATGTGTCCACTTTCACGGCAAAGTTGGAAACTGCACCTAACCTATAGTGACACATTTGAGTTGTGTTTCCTAGGGTCTTGCGCTGATACAAAATCGTAATATATATATATATATATACACTTGCTGCTGGAGAGTGGTCATTGTGTGCCGGTTTTCTTCGTGAAAAAGATTGCTTACGCTCCTTCACATCATTTCATTCTCGTATTATCGCTTGTGTGTTTCTTTATTCCCATTCTTTCTGATTGCATTAATCCTGTGCCTGGTTGTGCTTCGTTTTTCTATTATTTCCAGTATTATTTGCTGTTGTGTGCGCGTAGTGCATGATTGATACGGCGTTGATTCTCTTTGCTTCTGCTTAGGAGCCAATTTATTTTTTGATAACTGTTGCTTGTGTTTTATGTCGTGTGCACAGGGCGCATGTTTTTGAAATTGCTTTTTTATTGTGTCATCGCTGCTTCAACTGTTTTGCCTAGCATTCTTTTTCTCAAATAATTGAGTTTTTTTTTTCTTTTGGTGTGTGCACAATGGGCGCATTATTCTAAAATGTTAAACTTTATGATGTTGATGCACATTGCATGAAAAACTGTGTAGAGAACATTTATAGCTCTTATCCTACTCCGGGGGTGCTGCTTCATTTTTCTTGTACAGTGCGCATGTTTTAAAAGTATCCTAAAGCATGGTTATCTCTTTGTTCTCCCTTTGTAATTGAGAGGCAGTATTGCTCATTGGGCAACCGCCCCATTTCAAAGGAGGTGCTCACAATCCACCCAGCCCCGCATTTCTAACTTTAGTTTCTTCGGATTGATAATAGAGTGTGTTTGCCACGTGGTCATTACATTTTGCCATAGCCATGGCAAAAACTAGATCAAACCTGTGGCCGCCTTTACTCGTACTAAACGGAGAAGCCATAGTTTCTCCTGTGGCCCGTTTGAAACTAGTTTATAACGGTAAAATATTATTTCAAAACTGTTTGTATTGATTCTGCAAGAAAAATTTGGATAAATAGTTGTACAAGTGAAGACATGACTTTCTCTTCTCAATTTTTGTCAAAACCTGTGTCATTCGTGTAAGGTGAAGCCATAATTTTTTTTTTCATATTTGGGACATTTTGGTGCCAAATAAGTTCTTTAACTTGTTAGGGTTAGCCTTCAATTCACTCAGCACGCAATTTAGCTCTTTAATGAGAAACAATTAAGCATAGATCCATGCCAAAGGTGTATAAATCCAATGCGTCTTGACGAGTGATTGTGGGGAACTTGAGGGCAGCGTCGCCGGCCGTATTTCATGTTTGAACCTTTTCTGTCTTACAAAGCCTCCTTCTTTAAGTAAAAGAGGACGTTATCTTATTTTATGTTACATGATGTATAATACTGCTTAATTTAAAACTTTTTCTTCAGCGTCCCTTCGAAACTACAAATTGTCCTCCAAACACAAAACCTAGTGATTGAAAAACGACATTTGTTGACTTGAAACATCTCACTCGAGAAGCGCGTGTTAGTTGAGAGTTGAGCAGCCAGACAGCTGAAAGACTTGAAGTGAGAGCCAAGGAAAAGAAGGAAGCACTGCAGATACGTTGAATGAGACAGAAAGCCAAGCCAAGCTGTTTCTTTGGAGAGAGCATCTACTGCGAAATAATTGCGTAAAATACAAAATAACTGCGTGTTTGTGCCACAGCGGTGAAAATTCAGGGGGAACTACTGCGGAATGGCGCTTCCTTTGACTCTAATAAATCCAACCGCAGAGCAGCTACTCAATGCGGGACAGAATTGCCAATCTCCCAGCTCATGTTTATCTTTTAAAGCGCTATCAGGACTGACCTCCGCGTAGTTTTTCATCTAGGAAAACTCGGATCCTTTGTCGCGCTATACATGACGCATGTAAAGGTTGAGTGTCAGAGAATGCAGATTTATCGCACCACGTCCACCGCAAATCTTACAGAAACTGTAGGAAATAACGTGCCACCTGTGAAAGTGAAACGAGCGCAACTTTTGCGCGGTTTACATCAATGCACTCCATTTGATTGGGTAAATTTGGAATTTTTAATTTATTCCGCTTTTTACGCCCTGACGCAGAACAGTGCTTTTTTGAGAATCTCTCGTATGTCTATTACTGTCTCACCATTGCATGCTTGCACTCGCAGCATGTGCCGCTCACTCTCCTCGCTGTTTCGTTCTTTAAAGAACTATGATGAAATGAAGAAAGCTTGAAACGGTTTTAGACTTGAAGGCCTGTCTTTTACGCCAGAGCTGCCGGTTGACAATGACTTCCAGTTTTTAGATGTAAATTTGTAAAAGCAACATGCGTTGTTGAGCGCGGCCGCCCTCGCACACCGCAAGAGAGAGGCAGGCAAATTGATAGCAAAGAGAGAGGGAGCACAGTCGGTCACAGCAGCACTTGTTGGTAAAAGCAGCGGCGCCCGAGGTGCGCGGCACGGATGTGTGCAGTCAAGTACACGAACGCCACCTGCACTGTTCCACCGGATTTTCTTAAGCTATAAAAGAAGCTACGTTGCGCGAACTGGCTGCTGCATCAATGATGGAATGAAGGAACACTTTATAGAAATATTTGAGTTGGCATCTTTCTGCGCATTGCAGATCCTGCAGCTGACAAGTGCATACTTCTGGTGTTGGGATCCTGGGTAGAATTAAAAGATAAAACTGCTTGGGAACTGTTAGAGGTGTATCACTTTCTAATTTATGGTGAAGCCTGTGTTAGCCTCAACTGTGTTTCGTATAGGATGCGGAAATGAAACTGCTAAGTTGTTGGCGCAGATGATTCTTGTGCTCAACGTCACCCCTTATTATCGCTTTTTTTCGTTGCTAAAGTAGCAAGCTTTGCTTCTGAGTAAAACGTGTAGCGCCTGTCTTAGTTCCCTTTGCTGAATTTTCTCGCTGCAAAAATTATGTCGCATAGCCCACATGCCCACGGGTCACACGGTGTGTGGCAGCGGATAATCTCCCTGTGAAAACGCGCGTGGTGGAGCGCGACACTCATGTGACACAATAACGTCGACATTCAGTGTGCGATGTCGAATCACGTGTTAGGCTTGGCGTTGTGTTCCTTAAGAAAGTTGCGGCGCACTGCACGCGATGCTCAGCAAATGCCTCGGGCCGTGGGGATCCGGCAACAATTGCAATTTGCGAGAAGGGGCCAGAGTGGCTTTAGCAACAGCATCGCACACGTCATGTCCCAGCGTACAATAAAGAGCCCTAAATGTAAAATCCTCGAAAGAGCTTCTGAAAGGCTCGGTTTTTAGCGCACGTCCTTGGCCCCACGTCTTATGAGGAAACGGTCGGGAGTCTCGCTCAGGCGTGACGGCGCTGCTTGCACGCCACATTGCGCATTTCCCAGTGTGCTTGTATGTTTTCTGCGTCGTCTTGCCGTAGATAGCCAGGGCAAGCTATCCTATAGGCACTGCTGCCAGTGGGCTATGGCCGCGTTTTCAACCAACCAGACACAACTGATAAGATGGTTAATTAGGATGGCACACGAACACAGGAAACCCGCTCGGTGCCTCGGTGCTTGGGTTTCAAACATCAGCGCAGGTGGATCTTTTTCCGATCCTCACGACAGCCTCGAGGAGGTCAGGAAGGTAGCACGGCAGCATCGAGCAACAGGTTAAAAAATACCCGCTGTTTTCACGGAAATTCACTGTCCCATTTTGGCTGCCAACTTGTTCCCGTATATTTTACTGGCAACCGTTACTTCAGTTTATATATTCTTATGTAATATTTACAGCATTGCTTACAAATCACAATCTGATGCTAAGCAGTGTAACAGTACTGGTTGCTTCATTTGCAGTGTACTGTAAAACACGCACTAGGCGGTTTTCTCGCTTTACAGCCTGAATCAGGGTTTTCGTAAAACTCACATTGTCCTGTTGCACAGTTTTACACTTACTTCTATGATTGCGTAAGTTTAACGGGGCTCCGTTGTTTCAAATTACAGTGTTATGGAAGCCGATTTTTATTGCCATCCGCTGGCAGTTTTTCTTTTGTTTTTCTTTCTTTTTTTTGTCTTATGCATGAAAGCTTAAAATTCTGCAGCCTTCACAAAATGGTGCACTTATAAGTTTCGCTGTTATAAAAATACAGAATGCTCTGTCTGGTCTTTCTTAAAATAAATTTCTTACCCCAAAATATTCGCCTCTACGTAGTTGAATTTTGTCGCACTAATGTTCGCTATGTTGTGAAATAATAATATGCCCGGTCATCTTTAAAAAAACAAAAACGCCTGGTATTCACCTCGTAACAAAAATGTATTTCCACTTAAACTGCGTCAAAATTGTCCACATATTGGTGCATCTCATGTATTGCAGACATGCTCTGTCGTACTGAAAGATACACGCAAAAATATGGCGTAAATATAGTGTGGACGCAGAACACACGTGCACAGCCACAAGAGCGATGAGGAAGTCGAAATGTGTACTTAAATTGACAAACTCTTGCCGCCCCACTAACATATTCTGTCGGGGAATGAACCAGCCCGGAGGCACAACCCCGCCCGGCACTTGCGTGCGGCAACAAACCCGCCGTGCTTTCGCAGATCAACTGTTTGCCCTTCTTGCGAAGGTGACGCTAACTCCCGACACATTCTGTCCCATCGGCTACGCGGCTGACACAAGCCACCTCCTTAGCGGCACAAGAGTTCCTGGTGCAATTAATCGACGCTGGCCTCGGACTGAGGGCCTCGACCACTACTGATTTTAAATAAAGTGTTCAAATGCTAAATGGCTAAATATGTTATCTCCGTTAAAGAAAAGCACAGCTCGCTTGAAAAGAATAGTTCGGTTGGTTAGCCCTTGCAAAGGACGACTCTCACGGGCTCTGTGTAACGCATAAAAGAGCACGAATTGCCATATACACAACTCATTACAAAGAAAGGTGTGTACGAATATTGGCAAGTTTGTACACACGGATTTATTATTGTCCTACTCATTTCAGTGCACGCATTGATTAGTTGCAATTAGAAGATTTTTTCAAAATAGTTTTCGCATCCTTTACATTGTCAAGCGTGCCCAGTCAACAATTGACGCAGAAATGCCGCCAACTTAATCCCGCGTTGAGCACTCTGCGTCACTCAGGCCTTCGCGCGGTCACATTTTGCTCAGACAGTGTATGCGGCTTTGGGTACAGTTTGGTACTAATTATCAGTGCTGCATGTTTATTGGGATTGCATCTGAATACGAGCAATATTATCGGCGGCATTTCCCACTTGTGGTTTCTTCGTGCGTGCCGTAGTCGATGCCTTTTTAGCCTCGAAAGTGCACACATGCTTAGACGTCTATGTTTTAATTACGGTATTGCCCAACCACGTAATTGAATATAAACAAACTCGTTATTCTTTCCTAATGCTACATTAACGTGCGCTTGAAAATATGCAGTGTTATGGCGTACTAGCATGTGAACATTGCTTTATGGAAGTTTACGTCGCACGTAAGCGCGAATAATTAAATTCATAAGGAAAACGCTCTTCCGCAACCATCGCGCTGCCTACAGAACACAGGAGTTGTTTATCGTACAGTTATCATTTGCGAAGCGTGATGCGGCGGCTATTGGCTGCTCTTATACGTAGTTGGCGCTCCACTTGGCAACACTCCTTGTGCTAAGCTCGGCTTTTCCAGACAAGCACCGAACTTGGTCAGGTCTCTGTCCTATGGCATCCTAAGAGGTTGGATCCTCTCTTGAAATATATCAGAATATACAGTGCGCAGTAACGTCGAATCAATTGACAGTCCCACAATTTGCCCATTGGTCCGGACTTTCCCAAGAGTTGCTCATTGGTCTGGGCCTCTCCCACGGCACAACCACAGCAATCACTGGTCGCTCCTGCCTTCATCCGCCCCATAGATCGGCACTGTGCTCGCAACAAGTCTTTGGATTCACGCTTCGGCGCATTTCTGGGAACCCGCTTGTTTCGCATCGCGCTAATGTAAACGCTTGGAGCCCTGCAGACCGCCGGAAGGCCAGGCAAGCGCTGTCAGCCCGCTCATTCTTGAGTATTTACATCAAATATGTGTGAGCTAGAAACAAACCAGAGGGCTACGTGCGCATTTCGACAGCACTCAGTGCTAGCGCGGCGAAGGGCTCACTATTCTCGTATAATGAAAGAGAAGCGACTACAGACGCGCGCTATAAAACACGAGTAATGAACATTCGGGGGTTTTACGTGCGATTTGATTATAAGGCACGTGGGAGATGCCGGATTAACCACCAGGTGCATAGGCGCCCAGTGCATGGGCGTTTTTGCATTTCGCCCCATCCAAATGCGCGGCCGGGATTTGGTGGTGCAGCGACCTCGTGACTAGCAGCACAACACCACCGCGGTGGGTCAGTACAATTTACGCGAACAAGAATCGGCCTTCGAAACGCCTGTATTTGAGGCAATGCTTATCACGAGAAAAGCAAACCTTCCGCCATTTCCTTCCTTTCTCGATGTGCGTGTTTAAAGAAAGCCACTCGAACATAAATATCAGTCATTGCGAATGCATTACACTCAAGTTGTACAGGCAATAAAAAAAAAGGCAAATTCGTCAATGTCGTTCAGGTAACGCCTCTGGCTAAGCGTTGCGGTCTATAGGGTTCGATTGGCTGAAGGACCCCCTTTTTTTTTCGGGTAACATTCTTTTTCTCTCTCTCTCTATTATTACTTTGTTTTTTCTTGCGGCAGCGTCTCTGATGTGGCAAAAACATCTTCGCCACGTAGATCTTATAATGGCAAGTGGCAGCAAAGCAACGGCAATTCGACAGCTATATCTAACGCACCGTCGTGTGATACGTGTAAACATGGAAAAAGCAACGAGAAACGTCGGACGTACGTCCAAACAGCACTGACGAATCTGTCTAACGCACCTGTAAAGAAAGTTGATGGGAGAAGTCTCACGAACATTTAGCCTTGTTTTGTTCTAATGGTAAAAAGACATCATTATTTGAAAGCCACTCTAAAAGTATTCGCGATTCCTTTTGTTTCTTTCATTATTCGATTCAATGTGGCCTCGAAAATTGCTATTTGCAAACCCCTGCGGGACGTTGCGTCGGCTGAGGAACGAATCCCAACAAAGAAAAACGGTCGGCGCTTTTTCGGCGCTTTTTGTGATCAGCGGGTGATCGCACCGGCGCATCGCGCGTCCGGTTAGCAAATGTCTTTTATGCGATAGCAATTATATGGACACTCTAGGCGAAATTCCACCGCCGTCGTCGTCGCCTTCGCGGTGAGGTTCCGTATTGACCCTTTTCGCGGCGATCCCGTGGGCGCTGCCATGTTTGATCACGTGGTGACGCGTCCATTGCTTGCCTCAACTGCCTCCGTTGCCTCCTTGTTTACAATGGAAGTGTATGACGCCGGCGCGGTTTAGAAAACCTCTGTTTTGGGAGATATCGTAAACGGTGACTGGATGAACTACATGAAGCTTTGATCACAGCTTCAGAGGACATGCAAAAGCGCTTTCGATGCTGATTAACCTATGTTCAAACGGCGCAAGCAGCGTATATTGTGCTTGTTCTAAAAGCGGGGCTAAATGTGTATTTCAAGCTATCCAAACATTCTGCTCATGAATTGAATCAGGATTAGTGTGTTTTGCTCTTTGTACTTTATTTGACAAATATTTTGAAGCAGCGGCTTGTCAGTTTCTCACACAGTGAAGTTCCTCGGTGCGTTCCACAACTATCTGATTATTTTCTGCCTAATCGCTCGCGGGTGTGCTCAGTTCCGATATATTTGTTCTTGCTGCGCACAAGGGTTGAAATGTAGCTGTTCTGCATATTGCCATACCTTGTAGCAAATGCGTATTATCGCGAGTAACTCGCT
Organism: Dermacentor silvarum; assembly: GCF_013339745.2. Taxonomy (NCBI): domain Eukaryota; kingdom Metazoa; phylum Arthropoda; class Arachnida; order Ixodida; family Ixodidae; genus Dermacentor; species Dermacentor silvarum. Next base: position 1,915,802 of record NC_051154.1, on the reverse strand, counting down.
TACTCTTGTGGACCTTCACGAGACATTCAGCTTCGGCCATTCGTGCGATATCGATGTAGTATCGTCGCTTATTGTGCGCATATAGTGCGCATATATTCAAGTGCCCATTCACTTATTCTTGACACGTTGGCGAAAGAGTGGATGCAAGTTTCCGTGCTGATTGGGGTAGATGTGCGTAAATACTGTGCGCGAAACCTACTATGACAGGAGGCGGCGCTACTCCCGTTATCATTGTTTAAAGAGCAGTACTCACTCTTGCCGACGTACCGGGGCTCAAGCCCTTTCTTTGAAGGTTAGCATTACAACGCAGGCGGATGAGCAAATTTGTGTATCCTCTAGGAAAGCCGTACATCTCGAAGTGCCGGAAACACGTACGGACAATTGCAGCAGCGGTCCGCGAACTTGGCCCCACATATTCATTACATTCCTTAATATGCCAGTCACTATTTTTGCAGCCAACTACTGTATACGTCTTCAATCCACAGGATTCAAACCAGAGTGAATAGAGCACAGTGCGTTAGCGAAAACTCAGTTGCATTTCCGACAGCTGATCGCACAGAAGCAAGGTAGAAGCGGTGATGGTTTCGTATTCGTGCGCGGTCGCTGAGGAGAGGTATGGCGCGCCGCCGTAAGCGCCATCTCGCTTCTCTAAAACAAACTGTTCCGCGAAAAGGGTCAATAAAGTCCGCGGGCGATAAAAGCGTCGCCGCGCGCCATAGGCTGTATGTGCGAGTGGAAAGCATGCGACGGTGAGCCGGCAATCGCGCACACGGGAAGCGGGAAGGAAGCGCAGCCTTTCAGTCGCGCACAACGCTCCGGAGGGAGGGTAGGGACACCTGGTAGCGAAGTTTCCATAGAAGTCCATACGTTCAAAACATGGCGGCTTATCGGCGGTCCATATGGTTTAGCGCCATCTGTGTGAGGAGGGAACACTTCCGGCAGAAGAAAAAGTAATTTGACGTCATATCCGTTAAAACCAGAAGTGACGTCATTTTGTTCTCATAGGTGCGAAATTTGTTTTCGGAGGCCTGCAATTAGAGCTGTATATTTAAATGCCTCGCCATTCAACTTGATAGGCGTTCCGAGCTTTCAGCGCGGAAAGCGATGCAGAAAAAGGTCAGCCGTCTGGGTGTCGAAATCGCATCGCTGCACAGAACATACTTTCTTTGGAGGCTGACGAACGCTTTGGGCGTAGATTGCGTAGAGTGCTCGTCCTTTTGTCGGACGCGAAGCCCGTCGGCCTGCGGTGTCGCACGAAAACAACTAAAGTAAACAAGTATCTGACGGTCGCAACTCACTACTTTTTACTGCACAGGTTAAGAAACAATAAAACTAGCCGCATCACTTCATTCAACAAACGTCCATATGCAAAACAACACAACATGTGAGGGGGCGTATTGTAACAGGTGAACTTTACGAGCGCGCCTTTCCACGCACTACAAGAGCTGCATTGCATATCAAGTGATAGCGGCATCAACGCCCGCCGCTATCGATGGGCGCTCTCACGGTGGGCGCTGAAAAAAAGGTATTTAGTGATAATGATCAAGTAAAATAGAGTTGTATCTTCTTTTCTCGTCATGCGTATATAAAATGGATTATGAATTTTATTTTCGTTGAATGAATCTAACTGCGTCTCGCTTTAAATACAAAAACGCTTTTTTCTTTCCGTGTGTTTATTCCCTCCAAACGTAGTCGCGCTTCAATCGCTGCTCCCATAACCACCCTTACTGATGTCGGTGACAATTGGTTCTGAACCGCTTTTCGCCCGAAGACCTATGTGGGTCGACCTTGGTAGGCAGGTGGAGGGGCTGCGCGGCGGAAGGCTCTGGGAGGAGGGGGGGTGCGTTCTGCGCCGCGAGACTCCGCCCGCGCGGCTGTATCTTGAAAGCCATCTGCGGCGGCGGGGCAGAGTCCGATACACAGTCCGCCCTCCCTGTGTTTTTGCGGCTAAGATCGCGTTGATGCGAGCGCCGGCAGGCAGTTCGATTCGCTCGCAGCTGCGCTGACTCACTCCAGCGTTTTCACAGCCAGTTTCCGCGGTCATCGAGTGAGAAGCGTTCATGTCTGCTTGTGCGCGCGTGACACCATACTTGTTAATTTAGTTAGTATGGCTAAGTTTACAAGTTTATACGTCTGGTAAAACTACTACCCTTACTTTGTTTTGCTGTCCACTAATTTGCTATCGCAATCCATGCTTCGCCTTTCGGGCGAAACTGCGACCAAGCCACGCAGCCCGCTTTTGTAGCTTCCCTAGGCGGTGACGCTGCGGTGGCGGTGTTGCTTATCGTCCACCCAAGTGCAGCACGCAGCCTTACTTCGCCGAGGTGGACGAGGCGGAGGCTGCGCAGGAATGTTGCGGAGAGGGCGTCGCCACATCCGCCACATCACCCCCTTGGGAGTGGAAAGGCCGCATGGCTTGTAAAAATCGGTGAGGCGTACTCGACGACCATAACATGTAGTCACTAGAGCGGGCTGCGATGTCGGGGTGGTGGATGGACGCCTGCGGGTGCGCTGGGGTGCCCTGGTTCGTCAGAAGTAATGTGTGCTGGCTTCAGCCTGTTAATTGAAACGCGGACGTCCTTCCCGTTCACGGTGAAATTTTTGTTGTCGCGATGGACAACCTTGTAGGGTCCGGTGTAAGGCGGCTGCAAAGGCCTATGGAGTGTGTCGTCGCGGAGGAAAGCGTGTGTGCATGTTGCCAAATCCTTAAAAACGAAAGCCGTAGGCTTGCATTGATGCGCTGCAGGTGACGGGCGGAGGACGGTGATGGTACGTCGGAGCCGGGCGACGAAATCGGTGGGATCTGATGTTGGATGGTAGCGCGGCAAGGAATTCGCCTGGGAGACGGAGTGGTTCCCCGTAGACGAGCTCTGCGGGTGAATGTCCGGCTTGAAAGTGGCGCGAATACATAGGGTGACGGCTGGGATAGCTTCGAGCCAGGCTGAGTCCGGGTGACGCATGATGGCTGCTTTGAATTGTCGGCGGAAGAGCTCGATGGGTGGTAACTGGTGGTCCTCAAGCGCTCAAACCCGACGGTGAGACCGAGGAGGCTGAAAAGTTGTGATCAAACTGTCGTCTTTGATCGGTTGTGACGCGGCGAGGGGAGCCGAAGCGAGCCGGTGAAGAAGGCCGAGGCGACCGTCTTCCGCGGTGATTCTCTCCAGGGGCCCCAGGCCATCGATCGATGGCGGTGAGGCAGTAGCGATAAGGTCCGGCTGGGGGAACGGTCCTATGATGTCAAGGTGAAAACCGACCAGAGGGCTGAGGGGAATCCTCCGAGCGGTCAAGTGCCGTGCCTGGTGACTTTGGTACGTTGGCATTGAATGCAGGAGCGCGCCCAGGTGAGGCAATCACGCTGCATGGAGAGTCAGACGTAGCGGTCAGCCACAAGGCGTGTAGAGGCGCGGATGCCGAGATGGCTCAGGTTGTGCAGCTGGTTGAAGAGGCCACGTTGATGGGACGAGGGCACGTAGGGCCTGGTTTGTCCTGTGGTCATGTCGCAGTAGATAGTTGTTGTCGAGCCAGGTATGGTGACTTCTTGCAGCTGTAGCGAAGACCCACCCTTAAGGAGCTCCTGCAGTTCCGCGTCCGTTGTCTGAGCCTCAGCGAGGATGCCAGCTGTTATCGGTGAAGAGCTGATAGCTGACACACGTGAAAGCGCGTCGGCGACTTCGTTATCTTTCCCGCTGACATGCTGGATGTCGGTAGTAAACTGGCCCGGCAATGAAGGAGAGCTGGTTCTGCTGGACCGGCGAAAGTTTATCACGGCGTTGTGAGAGGGCGTAGGTAAGAGGTTTGTGGTTGGTATAAATGGTGCAGTGCTGTGCTACGAGAATGCGGCAAAAGTGCTGAACTGCTTTGTATATGGCGAAAAGCTCTCTATAGTAAGCTGACCAGATTGTCTGGGTGGGGGTCGCAGTTGTGTCGGTGGAGCTGGCCGGGGAAGGGGACGTCTTCCGAGTGGCGAGTTTCTTGGAGGAGAACGCCAAGGGACGCCATGTGTTGTCTGCGTACGCGTTGCATAAGGGAGGCACCGACGGCGAAGCTGGAGGCGTCCATGAAGAGCCTAGGGGAGCGTCTGGGACGGGATGAGAGAGAAGCGTGGCTTTGCAGAGAGCGGCTTTGCATTCCTGGAAAAGTTGCGCTAAAGCTGGTGTCCAGGTGACGGCTTGGTTTCCTCGTAGACCAGCCAAGGCAGCATAAAGAGGATCCTTGTAGTCAGCTGCGTGCGGCAATAAGCGCCTGTAGAAGTTGAACATACGGAGGTCTTTAGCGGTGGAGGGTTAAGGATAATTTTGCAGGTCGAAGATGCAGTGAGGCAAGGGTCGAGTTCCCTCTGGTTAAATTTCGTGGCCGAGAAAGGTGACGATGGGGGCGCCGAGAGGGCTATTTTGGGTATTGACGAGTAGGCCGTGGTCATCAAGGCGTTGGAAAAGTAGTCGAAGGAGCCTGTGGTGGTATTCGGTGTTTCGGAAGAAGGCCAATATATCGTCAAGACAGACGAAGCAGAAGTCGAGACCGCGGCGACTTCGTCGATGAAACGTTGAAAGGTTTCTCAAGTGTTCCTCAGGCCAAAGCTCATGAAGGGAAACTCGAACAAGCCAAAGGGTGTAATGATCGCAGTTTTCGGGACGTCGTCCGGATTGCGTGTAAGCCTTCTGCGTGTAAGCCTTCACCAAGTCTAGCACGGAGGAGACGTGGCAGTCATGTATGCGATGGGCGAAGTTTTGTATGTGGTGGACGGAGTACCTGTCGGGGATGGTGCGGGCGCTGATGGCGCGGTAGTCCCCACAGGGTCGCCATCCTTCGGTCTTCTTCGGGACAAGGTGAAGCGGTGAGGCCCATGGGCCGTCGGAGCAGCGGGCGATTCTTTCGTGGAGCATGACTTCGAACCCTGCTTTGGCGATGCGCAGGTGGTCCGTAGCAAGGCGACGGGCGCGGCAGAAAACCGAAGGGCCCGGAGTTCTCTGGATGTAGTGTACAGTGGCGTGTCGCATATCCCGTGGCAGCCCGCTGGGACGCTTCAAACCTGGAAATTCGGCGACGATGGCGTGGTACGGCGAAGGATTTTCCACACCGAGCACTTTAATTCTCGGCTTGTGGGTGGTCGTGCGCTGGCCGGGCGAAGAAAGTCCCGTTCCCGCGTCGATGAGTCGGTCGTGACGGCAGTCCGGAAGAAGGTTGTAGTGCGCCAAAAAGTCTCATCCGATGATTGGCTGGATGACGTCGGCGATGACCGAATTCCAATGGAGATCACGGCGTATGTTTTTAATTGGATGTGCAGATGGAGCGAGCCGTAGGTCTTGATGGTGGACCGGTTCGCCACGCTGAGCTCGAAAGACGTAGATGGACGGGGACATTGAAGATGAGCTCGTGGACAGCAGCAAATGTGGGAGCCGCTGTTCACCAGGAACCGCTGCCTTGGGATTTGATCGGTGACGAAGATGCGGCGTCCCCCAGGTTGGTAGCCCGCAGGCACGTCTACGAGCTGCCGTTGGCGTTTCCCTGATGTCCATCGGAGCAGCGTGGTCGACACTGTCGGGATCTGTCCCCGAAGCATCGATGGTAATTGTATCGGTCGGTGTCACCAGGTTGTTGCGATGAGCCGGTGTTACGGTCACGACTCTGTGAGAGGTAGCGGTCTTGCGTGATGCGCGCCACGTGGAACTGGGCCTCGGTTTACGCGAACCAAACCTCAAGCTAGTCCGCCCAAAACGGCGGGATCTTCACGGCGACACAGTAGACGCCGAGTGGAGCAGCGTTCAGAATGCCGACTACAGGGGGTTCTGACGTCTTCAGCGGAGCCGGTAGGCGCGGCCGGCGTTGTGTTGTTGCCAGCATACTGCTGCACGGGATCATCGAGTTGGTGCAGCTGCTCCTGAAGCTGCTGCTGTTGCTTTTGAATCATCTCCTGCTGGGTCCGGAGCTGCCTCTGGAGTAGGTCCGGAGCTGCCTCTACCTCTGGAGCTGCCTCTGGAGTGCCTCTGAAGGGCCTCCTTGTCGTCCATGGCGATGCGTTATGTGCGTTGTCCGGCTCACCCGTGTGGGATGTTGCGTCGGCTGAGGAATGAGTCCCAACACACAAAAACGGACGGCGGTTCATTGCCTTATTAAAGCCCGACCCACATGGAGCGATTTTCTTGCGAAAAACTGGCGAACGGCCCCGCGCGGCGTCCGCCCGGCGGCTGTTCGCCGTCGACCAAGGCGGGCTAGATATGTTCACAGGCAGTCAACCGCTCGTCGGAAGCGGCGAATGAAGGCTGTCAGCGCGGACCAATCTGGGCGCGGTCGCGTCCGACTTCCTGCCGCCGCATTTGACTCGGCTAGCCAGCTAAAGAACTTAGAGCGAACATGGCGACAAAAGCTGCGCGCATCGCGTACGATGATCGACTGATTACAGCGGTCCAGGCGCGACCAATATGGTTCAGTTGCAGATACAAAACTATTTTTTCACTGCATTTTACTGGGAATGGAATCATGCTGTTTCTAGCAACACTGAAATCGTTGCGGCGGCGGCCGCCTGTATTTCGCCGCATGTGGATGCAGCACGGCGGCGGCACGCTGGGGTTCCGCCGTGCTGGTGCGGGCCGCACGAAGTTCGCCGTGAAAGTTGGCTCCATGTGGGCCGGGCTTTAGCAGCAGCAGCGGCCGATCGCACCGGCACTTCGCGCGTCCGGTTAGCAAGTCCCTTTTTCCAAGCCACGCAGCCTGCTTCTGTAGCTTCCCTGTCACCGGCGGTAGGCGGTGACGCTGCTGTGGCGGTGCTTCTATGGGCCACGTTGTGCAGCACACAAACGTGCTTCGCCGGCTTGGACGATGACGAGGCGGAGGCTGTGCAGAAATGTTGCATAGAGCGTGTTGCCACACCCCTAATAAACACATCAGATAGGTACAGCAGTTTCTACAGAACCGGGAAAACAGATTATTAAACATACTTATACATTCCAGTAGCGTTCCGCCAACCGCTGCAGCAAGGCGAGAACATTATTCCTGTTGCCTTTCGTGCTGCGGTGAGTTTTTATGCTAAATAAAACCCCGGTATTTCCTAATGAAAAAAAAGTACGACAAACAATTCGTACCTCAGTTATGAGAAATATGGAACTCCTTTTCTTCAAACGTATTTTTATGGAGCCAGTGCGATGAAACAACTACCGAGCCGCTCATATAGGCGTCATCAGCAAGGCAAGCCGACCCGTGTGTTCCTTGTCAGAGAGAGGTACAGATGAATTTCTCACTTTGATGCACCACGACAAGACCTACTGTCAGACACCGTCAAATGAGTCGTCTTCAGGACAGAATACTATATCTAATATAATTAACGCAGTCGAAGCAGGTTGAGCAACAGTCACAGCTCTTGAACAGCCAGGCGGCAGTACACAGAGCCGTTTCAAAGAGTGATGCCGTAATGCCGTACAATTTCGATGGTATGTCAACGGCTGCAGCTACGTGGATTGGTTGTTATGAATACGCCTGCCGACAAAATCGATGGGATTCGGATAATGAAAAGATGAAAAACCACTGGCCATTTTTGTCAGGAATCGCGAAAAAGCGTAGCTTGCACTGGAGGCGCAATGCTAAAGAGACAGCGGAGCTGATGGGCACCGAGCTAGTCCTGGCTTTTGGGCTAGGCTAAGCACTACCAAGTCATCCCCAGCATTTTCTGGAATTTACTAATTATTGATCAATTATCGATTAGCTATTGAATGGCTATCGATTGGCTATCGATGAGTGACTAAGCTTAATTAAGAAGTCTGCAACCATGCTTAGCGAGACCACGGCGCTTCTTACGGCCTTCGCATCGGGGCTAGTTCATGCCTATCGCCGCTGCTTGGAGGGGGGCGCTGCGACCCCACCCTCTCACATTTAATATGCCGTGTGTATGTTTAAAATACGCACTATTTTTTTATTTTTTTTGCGCTTCGATGCTTGGTATATAAGGTTTGCGACCCCCTGTGTGTGGAAGTTTTTCTTTTTCGCTGTTGTATTTTGGTTTACACGTCACGCCTCCTTTACCGTAGCCAGCCACTCGCGCACGGCGGTTAGTTTCCCTTGCGTTGCGCGTGCTCTTCGCGTTCGTTGCAATTATTTGACGATATCTACGCGCAATTTTTGCTTTTTTTTGCCCATAAAACTGTGTGCTGACAGGATTAAGCTGGTGTAAAAATAACTGCGATGTGAAAATAAGGTTTAGTTAGTGCTGTAGAGAAAAATGTAACGTAACTTGTCTGTGTCAATCTTGCGTAGTACACACAAGAAATCAAACGATGCACAAAATACATTTACTTATAATGTCTAGTACAATCAATCATGAAAGAGATATGTACATGAAAAATTATATGTACTGTGTGGCGCCTGAAGGTTATGTTGAAAGACGAGATAAAAAAAAATTAATTCGCAAGGTAGGCTCGACACACAATTCGGGATAGAGAGAGTTTTTTTTTATTTATTCATTACATGGGGGGGGGGGGGGTTCAAGTGAGTACATCAACCTTATTACACACAATATAAATCGAAAACAAGAATGCAAACAAGAAAACGCAACCGCGGGTAATATTAATCAAGATATCCAGCCAGAATACATACATCAGCTACCATCGAATACGTCGCATCAGCCAAACACATCGATAGCGAGTACAGAACATTTCATAAATAACCATTAGAACACTGATAACTACATTGAAAAAATAAACAACACTGTACACATATCACGTACAAAAACCGTAAATGAAACTAAGACAGTCAAATACAGATTAGCAATGTTTTTCACTTCGAAAATATAGTCCATGATGATGTAGGGCTGTTGACTTTAACAGACGGCGCCCATCCTGTCGATTTCCCTCGTACTGGTCCTCTTCAAAGTGTTTCTAAGTACAGGTAAAACAACAAAAGTGATTATTGATATGAAAAGTTGCCTTGTAAATACAGAGAACCCATTACAGTGCTTAAAAATAAATTTTAGCAGAAGCAATGCTGTATTACCTCGCTTCACAGGTTTCGAAGAAATGCACAGGCTACAACAGACACCATGCCAGAAAGCGCCGAAACATTTTGGTCCCATGATGCCCCTTAACTGTACTACACCTGTGCATACCGTGCACAGGCATTTAAAGACCGTCACAGTACCCACTACGATCGGGAATGAGCACGAATGACCATCGGCTTACGATCACCACGCTACAAATATGTACAAGTCTAAAAAATCAGCTATGTAACGTAACACCCTGAGGTCCGCAAGATATCTCCTGAGAAATCAGAGAAAATCACAATGTTTCGCTTACCACGTACAAAACAGCCGCTCTCCCCAGACGAAGCACTGCGTTCTTTAGTCCCAAATAACCAGTACCGAAAAAAAGAAAAGAAACAAGAGACACACACGATGTGTGCTTCCCGTGAAAAAGGAAAATAGGTGGCTTACGTGACGATTCGTAGCTAATGTAAGATTATTTCGCGGCAAAGCATCTTCGTCAGTCCTTAAAATAAGGGTACAGACTGCGCCCATCAAAACGAAAAAAGCCTATGCGACGCGCGCGCGCAAGCCATACGCTACTCAGACAGCATCGGTGCAGTGCTTACTTAGTTCGTGAGCGAACGTAGGTACGTGAGCGAGGATCAGAGAATACTTTCTTATTTAAATGAAAAACACGGTGCGGTAGTCTAAACATTCTTGACACTTACCTCGCAAATGCAGGAGTTATCCGTTGCCTTCCAGTGATCGCGCTTTACTTGGGCTTCCCATCTCTTCCGTCGCTCTGGGTCCCGGGGAAGCGAAAACAACGCAGTCCTTTACGCGTCGATCCGGCGCACTTGGGAACACAACAGCCCGTCATGTCGACACGATGCACTTGATAGCTTGTCAGTCATGCGGCTGAACACTGTCTAGCAAGTAGAAGCGTCCTCAGCTGCTACGAGCCGATCTGTGCAGCGCCGCTGGAAGATTGGGTCCGGCGCGCTTTTTACCTCACCGTGCATTCAAGAACAAGTCGCCTAATTGTAGCGGACTCGTAAATGGTTCATCTAGGCTTCTTATAATTGGATGCAGTGTAACTGTATTAATACATCGAGCTTCTTTAAATTCACTGGGGCTGCATGCGCCGGGAGAACAGCTCTGCGCCATCAAATGCATTTTTAGGAATGAAAATAAATATTTATTGCTCGTATGCACTTACAATGGTTGCCATACTTTCAGGCGAAAACTTGCGGGCACAGTAGCTCAAAAATGTGTCTTAATTCACAATTACAATATAAAGTGTTTCCTTGGCGACTTGTGTACATAGGGATTGTCGTTTTCTTCAGTCAGTTGGTTTGACTGATTTACAAGGAGTATTCTCAGAAACTTCTCGATTTGCGGATCGTATCACATGACTGTCGTCAACACCTTCAGGGCAGCTCAAGATGGGAGCGCGTTGTAAATAGGGCTGCACTGCTCTTTCAAGTACTTCTAGTACATTCCTGCGTGGCAGGTGTTCGGAGGCTTTATCGACAAAAAAAAAACGCTATTATTCATTTATATTTATTTTATAGATACTGCAATCACCATGCGGTGATTTTAGCAGGGTGGTACAAGCATAACGAATACATTGGTTTGGTATGTACAGAAAATGCACACGTTAATAAAGAAAACTGTTATTTGAATAAATACAAAGAGTACGGGTTGGGCACACGCAACGTTACTCTAAAGAAGTAAAACATTGTCACTGCAAACATGGCACAAACAAAATAATGTCACTATAAACATGATAAAAAAGAAGTTAATGTTGGCGCAGAGACGACGTCATTTTTTAGCTGGTTCCAGTCCACTACTGTGCGCGGAAAAAAAGAATACTTAAAAGAGTGGCTGCGTGAGGAAAAAGGAATTATAGTGAAATTATGTATTTGCCGAGTAGCGCATCCGGAGGAGAAGGCTACGATCTTTGTTATGTCCATCTTATAATTCCCCTTTATTAGTTGATGCTATCTTGTCCAAATATCTTGTCCAAAAGCGCTAGAAACTCGGGCTAGAAACTCATTGCTTGGGAACTGGTGCAAAGAAACACCGGGTGTTTTTCCGGAACGGGACTTGCAATACGGAAGGCATTAATACATCATCACACAGCAGTTAAATACGGATGTGCAATGAACGGCGCCAAGTCTTGGCTGTGGCCGCGCGTGCTAAAGGCTGTACGACCGTCTTCAGGATGGATGGATGAAGAGCTTTATTAGTGTCCTTTTGGGCGCGGAGCCCACAAATTACTCCATATTGAACGACACTGACAGAGCACCGAATAAAATGCGCGGGAAAACGATCGTGCGAGCGCGAAGGCATGATGATGATGATTTATTGGCATCCCCTTTGAAACGGGGCGGCGACAAATAGTCACCTAGCCTGCTTGATTTAATCAGGTATACTATGCATGTTCTTTATCTAGCATTTTTGTATACCTCTAAATAATCTTTTTCTTTTTCAAAAATTTACCTTGTACCGCTGCCTATGATTTTAAGAGATCAGGTCGTATCCATCTTTTCCCTGCTTTTTTTCCACCAGTACTATAATCGTCTCTTGCTGATCTCTACGGCTGATCTGTTTATGTTTCCTTCCACTTTAAACCCAAGCGCTTCTGGGAGTTGCACGTTACCTACGGTTCTCGCTGGGTGGATCCCGTCGCATTCCATTAGGATGTGCTGAGTGGTCTCTGGATCTTTATTGCAGCATACACATGTCTCATCTAGTTCCGAATATTTGTTCCGATATGTTTTCGTCCTTAGGCAACCGGCTCGAGCCTCAAATAGCAAGGCACTGCCCTTTGTGTTATCGTACAGATTTTCCCTTCTAATTTCTTTCTTCTCATTCTTGTAAATCGCCATTGGCCTTTTCGTTTCCATTCTTTGCATCCAATTCACGGTCTCTATTTCTCTCACTTTCTTTCTGATGACCCCTGGTTGTCTATTTACAGTTTCGATTATCCTGTACTTGGTTGACAACTTCCTTGACCTCTTCCTCCATTCTGTGTCCACGCTTTTCATGTAGAGTTACTTGTGCACTTTAGCCGCCCATTTATTTTCATCCATGTTCCTGAGCCTTTCTTCAAAACTAATTTTAACGGTAGGGTCGCAGCGCCCCTACCGCCGACGGGTGGCGCGAAACGTGCTGAGAAACTCTCCCATTGTTTCCGGGTGAGAAGGCCGTAAGAAACGAGCGCGCGCGCCAGTCGAGCCCGGCCGTGGCGAGACTTAGCCAGTGTGAGTGAAAAAACATTTATTATTGCGATAGCAATTATATGGACACTTCAACCGGATTTCTGCCGTCGGCGTCGCCGTCGCCGTCGCCGTGAGATTCCGTATAGATAAAATCTTCGCCGCGCGCCGTATGCCCCAGCGGAAGCGTGCGGGGACGCGCGCTATCACGGAGAGCGAACGCGCTCAATCTCCCACGCGCAAGCAAGGAAGCGGAAAGCCAGCGCCGGAGGGAGCAGGGGGGGGGGGGGGGGGGCACTTCTCTGCCAACAACCGCGCTCGTCGCTCGTCCGCACAGTCTCTTATCTCTCCCACGCGCAAGCAAGGAAGCGGGAAGCCAGCGCCGGAGGGAGCGGGGGGGGGGGGGGGGGGCACTTCTACGCTGCCAACAACCGCGCTCGTCGTTCGTTCGACCGCACCGTCTCTTATCTCCACACGGCTCTGACCTTTATGCGCCGTGCATTCGCCGCTCAGTTTCCGTTGTAGCGATAGACCGCACGTACATACCCTCGCTGCCAGCGTTTTGACAGTCGTTGGCTGCAGTCATTCAGTGTGATCTATTCATGTTTGTTTGTGCGCGCTCACACCACGCTTGTTCATTCAGTTAGTAATAGTCGGGCCACATTTTCCAACGCACGCTACACATGCAATGCTGCCCAGATCGGCAGTGCAGCACTACATGTGTGTCCCTTCGCACGCGCTGCCCACGGTAAGCGCTTCTCATCAACACCACCGTTTCACACGCGCCTTCTCGTGGTCATCGAGTCTCTCTTCATGTCGGTCTACTTACGCCGCAGCACACCTGCTTACTTAATCAGCTCATGTTTACTACAATTCATATTGCTACCAAGGCCGCTCACCTTACTTCGTATGACATTGCTGTGTTGCTATCGCATTCATTGCTTCGCCCTTAGGGCGAAACTGTGACATTTTTGTGGCTATGTACAAAGAGAGAGTTTGGGACGAGCCAGAAGGGCGCGCCCCGTACGAAGTCGAGGAGGGGTTCCGGGACCGTTGTGGGGGCTTTTGCGGCAGCCCGGGCTCGGTCCGACAGGGTACGTTGGTCCTGTATGGTCGAGCAGCCAAGCAGGGCAGCCTCCCAGCTCTCTCGGGGAGGATGGGGGTAAGGGGGTAAGCCGAGTTGTTGGTGCATGCCCACACCATGTGGTAGGTGTCCGCGGACAGAGTGCGGCCACTCGCCCGAAAAAGCTGAACAACCTTCTGTTCCGTAACCTAATTATTCTCACCTAATAAACAAATGTAAACATTATCATGCAAGTGTGAGGAATTAAGGCAGTAGCCATTATACAATTCAATGAAGGCATAGTTTTCGCCATGGCTAGTACAAGTAACATCACCTTTGGAATTATTACAACCTTGCGCGCAATTGTCAGGGTGCCTCATAAACTATCGCATTTTGCTGCTAAGTACGGCCTAGCAGGTTTGATTGCATGGAGCCATGTGTTATGAAGGCAAAATGCAATAACAATGTGCTAAGACTTGGGTGCACGTCAAAATACATAGCTCTCTGTGGAGCAGACATGCCATGACATCAGAGCACAAGGTATAGGCACCTTTGGATGAGTGCACGGTGCCTTCTGCGAATTAGGAATATGGAAGTGACTTGGCATACAAAATGCTTCCTCGCAGCTGCATGTGCACGCTACCGTGTGGTCTTGAACTAGTAGCTCTGCCGGGCGCATGCCTCCTGAAAGCAAACGCAATGTTACATGATCCAGAATAGTATTGATCCCTCACGTTTGTGTGTAAAGGTGTATGGACAGTCCGACACTCAACATTACGCCGTCCAATTGTTATGGGCCATTCCACAGGCTCGTTATTAAAAAATTGCTGTCACAACCCGATATTTGTGATTTTCTAGACAGGTTATACATGAAAGTGCACAATGATGTACCGCAAATAAATAGCGGCAACGTGACTGATGTACAAATTTTTTCGTTGAAATCAAGCTCACGTTAGTTAATGAATTGAAGTAATTTTCTCTTACAGCTGTTCGCCTTCAAAAACATTTCCAAGTACCTGTCGATTGCAATTGAAAGTAAAACAGATGTCCACCGGAAGATGGAGTGATCAGCAGAGAGCAGCAACTGCTCTGCGCGTTGTCCTCCCCCACTCTCAATGGGAGAGGAGAGCAAGTCAAATTGGTAAAGGAAGTAGGCGCTGTTTCTGCTACCCTCGTGGGAACCCAGATCAGTGCCTAACCCAGCAAGCCCCGGCCATGATCCATCAAGGCCGTCGGCACCGTTTCTATCGACACTGCCCGGAGGTATACGATCTCACAAATACGCTCAAACATCACGTGGCCGCCAACGTCATCAGACTGCGAAATTCAAGCTCGTCACCGCTGCCCCGCTCCCGTTATCGCGATGCGCATTGCCGTGGGCTGCGAACAGTTGAGGTGACGAGCACATGTGACACGTTGGCGCAGTGGCTCAATGACAGAAGCGTCAATTTAGGCTTGGCGTACAGATGACTTGTAAGAGGTAGAGCGGTGACTCCGGCCAAAGATTGCGTTTTTGCCCAGTGCCAACAGACAGCGTAAACAACGCATTTTTCAACAAGCACTATTTAGAACATCCACCTGAAACGTATTAAGCGTATCTTTATTACACGTGCGCTTTCAATTCACGCCGAGGCTCTGCATGTAGATATTAATTGTTGCATATTTATTTAAAAGTAAAATAACCTGCTAGAACCACGGTCTGTTTGGAGGCTCCGCATTTAACTTGGGGTCCGTCGAAATGCAGTGCAATGCCATAGCGGTTTAATTCTAGCGCATTAAGCTTGTTCACTTATGCTTGCAATGCGCATTGTTTTCTTGCGCAATGCCTTGCATGAATTGATTTTGCTTGCGTATTCTGTAATAGAACTCCGTGACATGCACGCTTATCTCCCATGCCAGATGTCGAGCAAAAATGGCGGCAAAGTCGAGCAGCAGTCCGAGCTAACAATAATGGTGGGAATGAGCACATTCCTCTACGACGCGAGCCAACAACTACACAAGCGGCACTAACAAAAAATACAAGGTGCCAAGTGAAATCACATGTGATTTACGTGAAAACCAAGTGACACTGCACAAAAATTAGTGGTCAGCTCTGTCTACAGCTATAAAAATGGTCGGGAACACAGGCTGAGACTACGCGAACACCCTTTGCATGAAGCACATGGTCGGCGCATAGCGTACAAGGGCGCGGCACCGCGGCTCGGACGGAGATGAGTGTCGGCTCATGATGACAGATCGTCTCTTCTTTCTGTGTTTCGAGCAGCGCGTCCGTGTTTCTCGTTTACGACAAAATAACTGGACAGTTGACACACCGTCTACACCGTTAAAGTTATGCCATGTGCCTAGCTTGAAAAGCCCGTGGCGTCCAACCTGAGTGCTGTATATACCACACAGGCCTGGGGAAAGTTTCGTGTGAATTGTCGAAATGCCGAGGTCCGTGTAGCATCCTCAACATGAGAGAAATCCGTTATATTCATCAGTAACTCGAGAAGCTGCCGCTTAGTTTCGGCAATTCTCGCACTGCTTTTCCGGGTGGGGGCGAGGCACTCGATATAATATGGAAGGTCAGCTCGGGCATTGCTGCATTGACGACGATGCCCTGTGCAGAGAGACGTCGAAAAAGCGGTTGCCAGGTGTTCCGATGGAAGATAAGAAAATCGTCCCGGTGGAAAAAATTCCAGACCGCGTAAGACACCGTCCATAAACCGCAGAAAGGTCTGTCCAGTGTTGCCAAGTCATTCGAAGGAATCGAAATAGGCCGAAAGGTGTTGTCTTCAGGACGTCCTCTGGTGTCACTGGTATCTGGGCCTCCACCTTGGAGAAAATTGTAGCACCGGTGCAAGTTTGGTGTAATATCATGAATGTGTGGTCTGGTACAGTTGCTCGATTGAGTGCCCGGTAATCTCCACATTGTCGCCAGTCATCTGATGCCGGTTTTGGTACAACGTGAAGCGAAGAATCCCAAGGGCTTGACGACGGCCCGATGATACCAAGCTCGAGCATGTCATGGAATGTTTGGCGAGCCAAACGGCATGGACGGGAGGACCAGTCGTGGTTACGTGATGGAGCTCAGCCTTTGTTTGGCGCATATCGTTCGGGATGGCCACCGAGGGCGGGCTTAACGGAGGCTGTTTTGAAAGCCGTCGGTTGCGCCCGTCAACCAAAAGACCGAGATGACGGAGCAAATGGGCCCCGAGGATTGACGTCAGCAAGTATAAAAATCCAACGAAATGTTCTCTTTAGGCCTAGGTTGAGCGATGACCGTACGTAGCGATCGTTCACTGCTTGCACTGGATCCGACCCTAGCAAAGGGACGGTGATGAGGGTCGACTTTCCGTCGATATTGCAGCATTGATGGCCCTCCCCGGCCAGTTGCAACTCATTTGCGCCCAGCGTCGCCATGTTTCCTGGGGTGTCAGCACCAACGCAGTCGCGGCTGCTGTGGCGGTGCAGTGCGTTGCTTCAAAGGGGCCTGCGAAGCTGTGTCGCGCGATCTCTCTTGTAGGGATGGTCGATTATTATTTTTATTCCATTTACGATTAATCATTTTAACCTTGAATCGGTTAATTGCTTTCGATGCAGGGTTTTCATCGATTATTTGATTAATAGAAATTTTGGCCGGACACTTTTTAAAAAGTTGAATCAGGGTCATCTACTTTTGCAGGAAGCTATTTAGATGTTTGAGTGGTGGAACCAAGTTTGATACACAAGTGTATAAACGTTTGAAAAAGGGTAAACTTTACCTTAAATAATAAATATAGTTTGCACTAGTTGCTTTTGAAAAGATAAACAATATATCTTACAAAATGGCAATTAGTGCATAATTAAATAAGATACCTGGCACTAGTGAATGCCTGCACAGCACAGCTCAACTGAGATATGGAAGAAATTGCAGTATGCACCAGGGAAAAGAAAATTGCTGGTTTAGCATTTTAAACCACATGCTCTTTTCTTAAACCACATGCTCTTTTCTACAGAGCGAAGGAATGTCAATTGGCTGGGATGTGTACGTGTGAAACCGACACCTTCCTCGAATGGCATGCACGCTGCAGATTTGCTGACACGAACTGCATCTGATGCGCCGCACGTGCTGCGTCTTGAGTCGACTGTGGCTTGGATTGCTTGGGCATTTCATGCGGCATCACTCGAAAAATCGGAAGCGGCATCACTCGAAAAAACAGTCGCTCTAGCACAGCCACTGATCGTGCGCCGCCATTCTAGTACCATTTCAACATTTTCGCGCCACTCCCGTAAAATTCTCGAAAAACAATTAATTTAACAGGTCTAATGCCTTAGGTCGATTAAATGAAAGGTGGACATCGATGAAGATTAATCGTTTTGCGGTATACATTTCATCGATTACTCATTCATCGATATTACAAACCCTAATCTCGTCGCGAAAATTCAGGAATTGGTTGGGAGAGGAGGCGCAATTACTCTCCACGTTTGCGACGGCTCCCATGATCGTCTCAGCGACGGCGGCCATCTTGCCGAGATTCTTTTCAGCCACCGTTGCAAGCGCCACCCGGACGTTGTTTGGGAGACGCTGAAGAAATATCTCGCGCAGCAGCGTGCTCTTCCCACAAGTCGCTGAATGTGGCGCGGTTCGTGTCGTTCAAGAGTTGCCGTAACCGTTTGGGTCAGGCGTCTAATGAGTGTCTCCTTCAAAGTTTGGTTCTGCGCAGGTGGGGCGACAAACAAATCGCGGACCTCGCTGGCTGTAGCTGGCGGTAAGCTGCTCACGACGCGATGGTAGGTCGGCTGTCATGCGCCGGGCGGCGCCTCAACTTGAATGAACTGTGAGCCAAAACGGCGGCGCCCCCGTTTTGGCTCACAATTCGAATCTAGACACGGCGTCGCTGTGCGTCACCATTGTTGGTTGCTAGCGCGGGCAATGAGACCGTGAGTAAGGCTTATGTAGCTTCCATAAAAGCCCACATGTAAAGAAAATGGCGGCTCGTTGCAAGCGTCACCGTGTACCTATCGGGGGTGACGTCAAGATCTTGTGCTGCTTGGCGCGAATATTTGAGGCGAGCTTGCGATCCGCCTCAGCTGAAGCGCCAGCGTGTCATTAAACTATAGGAGTGGCGTATGTCTTAATGTGAACATAATTAGGCTATTCTCGACGGCAATTGCTCCAATAGGTTCCTTGGGAAGGCGAGCGAATAGGGTGGAAATAACTAACAGTGCCACAGAGGTTTCGAAAGCAGCTTCACTTTTATTCGTCTAGAATAATGCAACCAATATAATTGACCAAACAAAGCATGTCTCAATGGATGAAAAGTACTATGGCCGACCCACAGTCGCAATGTATAGCAACATATGCGAAACCTTTTCACAGAATCATTCGCAATTCCGTGCGACACCATGTATTCATATCCAACAGTTCTCAGACAAGACAACATTACCCCACACTATCATTTTGAAAACATGATTCGACTTACTAATTTTGCTGCCCGTCGGAGCCTGTGTTACGGAGAGCGAACGAATATAGCGCGACGTTTCTTCGCGGAGCGTTTCGCATTTATCGTCACGAGACACCGCGCGTCGGATGCCACAGCCGTGAACTTGCACGATTACGAAAAGCCTGCATTCACACCTTTCGCCAATGAATGTCGTGCGCTAGGTGACGCAAAATTTAAAGTGAAGCGCACGCCACACTTTGAACAAACACGCGAGGAAAAAGAAAAAAACTCGGATGTAACCGCCGCGTTCAAGTGAGCAACGCTATTCCGCACGCCATAATAGTGAGTTTTAGTATGTAGTGTTTTAGAATAGCGGGACGGAGCAAAACGCTAACGCTAACGCAAACATATACGGCGCCATCTAGATCTAAAAACACAAAGTACTGGAATACCAAATCCACATGAAATGTCGAGCTGATCCAATACCGAATCCGCAAGTCTGTCCCTAAGTCACGGTGTAAGCCCACAGTCACTGCGTTAATTACGCATGTATAGGTGTTTGGTTTCAGTGTTGTTTTGTCGAGAGTCGCGAAACCCACCGATTATTCTTTGCAAGCCGCGGTCGAGTGTTCTGTTGGACCCATATTGCCTGTCCTTTTCAAGTTGAGATGGCATAGACGCCCTCATGCTTCAGGAACGAGAGCGACCGTGCAGATTGTACATCTCCTCAAGAAGCGGCTTGCTCAACATGGAGGCTATTCCGGAGGGGGCGTTTCGCCGGCAATTTCGCTTCGAGAAAGCGGATTTCCCACTTCTCAGTGCCCTGCAGTTACCGGAACTACGTGACGTGTATTGGCTTGACTTGCGGCTTTACACCGAGCAAACGAACGAAATACACTTGAGCGCCATCTCGAGGCGGATACAGCAAACCCTCTCGTTCAAGTTTATTCTTCTTTTACTACAGACCAGAAACGTCCTCCGGGGCTAAAAGCTGCTGTAAGCAGCTTGAATGGACCCACAAGGCGTTGTACATGGCAGAGCGATAACTGTAACATTTTTGGTACGAAACTAAAGCAGAAATTTACTAAACATGAACTAAACAAATTTACAACTCAGATACATGCTTATGACAGGATATGTAAGATTCAACAACAGACATTTTGGTACAAATAAAATAAAAACGACAAAAAACATGGTCATTTTATATGCATCGTTATACATGAATATATACAGGGTGTTTCAGCGAACACTTTCAGAATTTATTTAAGGTTGCCTGTGGCAGATAGCCCAATTCTAGTTAGTGAGCTGGTCTACTCGAAGAGGCGGACATTACGTGCACAAAAAATTGACATGCATAATCGACTAATTAACAAAAATTCACTAATTAAGTTTTCAACTAATTATCTGATGGCCCATATTGCAATTTACAAATTGTAGCCGTGGAGTTCGCAAGGCGGATACACTTGGAATTAATTCTCAGGATGACACCAGTTTCGAGATATTAATTCCCGAACTTTGCGGAGAAATGCATTGGCGTTCCAGTTAATTTTGTGCTTCAATGCATAAAGCGACATTCTTTAAAGAATTTAACTGGAACGCCAATGCATTTCTCCGCAAAGTTCGGGAATTAATATCTCGATAGTGGTGTCATCCTGAGAATTAATTTCAAGTGTATCCGCCTTGCGAACTCCACGGCTACACTTTGTAAATTGCAATATGGGCCATCAGATAATTAGGTAAAAACTTAATTAGTGAATTTTTGTTAATTAGTCGATTATGCATGTCAATTTTTTGTGCAAGTAATGTCCGCCTATTCGAGTAGACCAGCTGATTAACTAGAATTGGGCTATCTGCCACAGGCACGCTTTAAGAATTTTTGAAAGTGTTCGCTGAAACACCCTGTATGTTTACAGGTTAAAGAAATACATCTTCAACTCTTTGCGAGTAAAATTAGTAGCATGAACATGATTATTTAGAATTTTCGGCAAATTGTGTTTCATAGATTGTAACTTATATTCGGTGCGAAAGCGCAGTACAAGCCAAGGTTCGGGGTTTCTGAGATGCACAGGTATGTTATGGTGTTGCAAGGTCGCTAGCGATGTAAGAAAATCTCTACATTCTTTGCTTGAAAATAGAATATTTGTAAAAGACGATATTCGTAGTATCGATCTACCCATACGATTTGGTATGTTTGTGACAATGTTTTTGTTGTTGATCGGGGTTCGTTATTAGCAATGTGTCGAAGAAGCGCCTTTTGTAATGAAAGTATTTTATTTATGTTAGTTCGTGTTGTGGTTGCCCATACTAAACTGCAATAATTAAATTGCGAGGTGAACAATGCATGATAAATTTGTAGCTTGACTTTTGTCGGCGTGTAAGCTCTATAGCGAGATAGCACACCGGCAACTGCAGAAAACTTGTTTCGAAGGTTATTAGAATGAGCATTCCAACTCAAATGACGTGAAAAGATTACTCCAAGTATTGTGTGTTCATTAACTAGTTCTATATGTTTGCCTAAATAAGTGATTGAATGTTCCAACTGAAAAGGTTTGTTTCTGGTACTAAAAAGAGTGGCTTTCATTTTAGTGGGGTTAATTCTGATCACGCTTGAAAGTGACCAATCGGGTAGTTTCATCAGCAATGCATTACACCTGATAATTAGTTCGTTTGCGTCCTTTCCCCTGAAGAGTATAGTGCTATCATCCGCATATATAAAGAAATCAACTGTAGGATCTATATTTGCTAAGTCATTAATATATAAGTTAAATAATAGTGGGCCCAAAAGACTCCCTTGCGGTACTCCATTTGTAAGTGTTAAAAAAGAGGATAGGACGTTGTTAATACATACACACTGAGTTCCATTTCTGAGACATGATTCCATTAAAGTGAGTGGATGTCCGCGTACTCCATATATTGATATTTTATATTTAAGAATGTCACGACTGAGGCAATCAAATGCCTTGCTAAAATCGACGACGAATTCTCCGTGGTCTATGCTTTGCGCAATACTTTTTTTAGCACTTTGGAAAAAATGGGTAGGACAGATATTGGCCTATAATTGGAAACATTATTGATATCGCCAGGTTTGTATAGCACAGATACTTTAGCTCGTTTCATGCCATCTGGGAAAGTCGCAGATTCTATTGCTAAATTGAATATATGGACCAACGAGCGGATGAATGGCAAGTGATGTAAGACGTATTTTATGGGCTTAATTTGTAAATTGTCAATATCTAATGCTTCGCTGTTATTAGGATTTTTTATTGTTGTAAACACCTCGTATTCATCAGTTGGCTCCATAAATATAGTTTCTGAAACACAATTATCTAGTGAATACACGACTTGGGAGTCAAGGGTGTGCGTAACGCTTGCATTCACAAAATGAGTATTGAAATGGTCTGCCAGTGCTTTACCGATCAATTCGCAATTTGCATAGCTTATCGACTTGGGTACACTATTTTTAGTTGGCGACGTAAGACGCTATTTATTACTTTCCAAACCGCATCCGGACGTTTCTTGTTGATTTCAGAAAACAGACGTTGATAGTAATCTATTTTTGCTTGCCTTAGTATTTTATTCAGTTTATTTCTTTCGGTCTTGAATTCCTTAAGTCTAGTTTCTGATCTGGTGTGCAAGAACGCATGATAAAGGCGGTTCTTATATTTTATCATTTTGATGTGCTCATTCATAATCCACGGTTTTCGTATCTTTTTTGATTTCCTAACTTGCTTGAATGGGAAATGCGCAGTGTAGATGCGCAGAAAGACTTCAAGAAACTCGTTATATGCTTCGTTAGCATTTTTTTTTCACAGAATCCCAGTTTTGCGTACCTACAGCTACACTGAATAAATCCAGCGCTTCATTAGAAATGTGTTCGTAGGTAATTAATTCAATGTTTTGTTTGATACTATTATGTATTGAATAAACTATAAAGACTGGACAGTGATCACTAATATCATTAGAAATTGTACCCGCGGTACACACTGACGTTTCTATATTTGTAATGTAATGGTCGAGGGCAGATGAGGTCGATTGAGTAACCCTTGTTGGTGTAGTGATCAGATTGGTAAAGCCAACTGATAGTAGTAGATTGTTTAAATCCTGCCCATGCTTATTCTTATCTAAAATATTTATGTTGAAGTCGCCTCCACAGACAAAATGAACATTATTAAATGAACAGAATTCCAGAAGCTTACCAAAACAACTAATAAAAGTCTCAATACTTCCGCTCGGAGGGCAGTATATTACTGATAAGACCCATTTCTTGTCCTTGACAGTTAACATCTCGCAGTCAAGACTTATGAATGTAAATTCTGGCATCAGTTCGTAATGGTAATGGTTAAGCCTACTCCGCCGCTAATCGAGAACGTATATCGAAAACAACGCCCATTTGTCACCTGTAGGCCGCTGTCGAAGCATCATCACACAAATCTAAAGCAAACACGAGTGGGGAACGAATGAGCCGAACAGTGCAGGCCGACAGATCCGAAACGGGCAGCTCGACTGGCGCCGCCATGTTTCCGCACGCTCCCCTTGCGTTCGTTAGCGTTTACCGCTAAATCCCGAAAATAGCGTACGTACGTAAGAGCTCCAGCACCGTTTACGTACAGCGCATGCGCAGTGTAGTGCACGCAGCGCCAACTCCGCGTTTGCTGCTTTACGCTATACTAAAGCTGTCTAATAGCTGGCTTGCACAGTCTTGCCAAGCGTCAGAATCACTGGCTGATAGGGGTCACCAAGAACGAACTAATAAATTGTTAAATAGAAAAAAATAACATATGTTGTTTTAGTACAGCAAAAATATTTTCAAACAGAATATCTACTCGTGTGACAGTACAATTTTCCAACATTTCCCCCACTCGCGCTTCAATGGCGCATCACTGGCGATAGGTTTTCGCACGCCTTTCGGCCCAAGCTTCGCGAGCTTGCCGTGAGTTCCAAACATTTTTTATTGGGGGCCCAGTGCACGTGCATAACGTGGTGCCACAGAGTGGCTTTATGCCATACAAAGGCGCGCTAGTTAAAGTGGCGCACGTATGGCATTCACTACAGTTTCTATTAGAGTTTTCCAAGAAAATTGCGTACAAAAGTACTTAGGCTTATCTTGGTTTCTACGACATGGAGGGGAGGATGTTCAGGCTTGCTTGTGTTCCAATATGGACACAGCGTTGAAACTCTCATTTAAAACTTGAGTTGTGCTTTTCCGATCCTTTTTTTGCTGTCCTCTGTTTTTGTGCCATTTACAAATATTCATAAAAATCAACTCGCCCAGTTGTCTATCCTATTAGAGCTGAGCCCGACAACAGGTCGTGGCCTTGAATTGACACGAAATGAAGTACTGTTGCGACTTGGGTTGCGATGACGTTGGACGTCACCAACAAGGAAAAGAGGCCGACACTCAAGACAATTTGAAAGGCACCTCTGCTAAAAAGCAAGAATGTTTACAAGTGACAAAATAGGAATAAGGTGGCTAACAATGTCATCGTGCGGTATCAATTCCCTTGACCCTGGAATCCGAGTGTGTGGGGGTGGTCCCGGTGATACATGTTTAAAGCGGCCTGGACCCAAACAAGAAAGTAATTTAAATATTTTGTTAACGTTTCGGCTCCCCCGCGGGATCCTTATTCATGCTCATAAGCCACTGGTGGCCAGATGTGGAGGAGATTAAATGGTGCGATAGTCCAATCGCCGACCTTGGAGAGCCTTCCTTTTCTCCTGAGCTCAGCAGCTGTTGCACCAATGCAGCGGGCTCTAGTGCGCGCACGGCCTTTGCAACAAGGGGGCTGTTACGCGCAACACTGTCTCCTGACGTCACTGCGGGCAATGTCGCATGAGGTCGCGCGATATAGTTTGTAGTCCGATAGCAATAATACGGACACTTCATACCCACTTCATGTCCCAGAGTGAGGTCCCTCACTATCTCCCCATGTGTGTGTGTGCGCCACGGACGAAAGTATGAAGACCTTAGAGAGAGAGAAACTTTATTGGACTGGGAAAGATCTTAAAGAGGGGTGGTACGAGCCTCTCATTCCAGGGCCCCACTGGCCTCTGCCGCGTACCTGACCTGGCTAAATTAAGGACTTTTGTCTTTCCAGGCCGGAGCTGTGCCTCCCACTGCTCTATTGTGTTACTGGTATTAGGTCTACGAGGGTGCTTAGTGCACTTCCAGGTTATATGTATTAGGGTAGGTATGCCACCGCCGCACCAAGGGCAGTTGGCTCTATAGCTAGTGGGATAGAGGGCGTTTAGCAATTTTAGATGGGGGAATACCCCCATCTGTATTTTACGTAATTTTTTCAATGTAGCCCGTGCCATGCATGTACCACAATTCTACATCCTGAGCTAGATTACTCTTAGAGGTGGACAATATTTCCACGAGAAATCAAAATTATGAATTACCATTAACCAAGGCCCGCTAATTAACATTTAAACTGACTGGCTTACGGGTCATGTTGCAATTTACGAATCGTAACCGGGCACTTGGAAAGTCATGTCCAAACAAATTCAGAGGATGACACCAGTTTCTAGCTATGGGTTCCCAAAGTTTTCGACGAAGTGCATCGGTGTTGTAGTAATTTTTTTAGATTCGAACCGTAAAAAATGTGTTTTCTTAAAACTTTGCACGTGGTGTGAATCAGTCAGTGTTTGGAAGAATTGTGACTGGCCCCACCCTACTCAAACGGTATCGGTAGTCGAAATGCGCTCCAAGTTCTGGATGCCCAGCTTCGTCAGAGCATTGTCGGTGTGTGGAAGATGCTGGAGGCCGACAGCTATCGCCGCATAGAGGAGATTCTTGCGCTGACAATAATTGGGTTCTGCACAAACATCCCCAAGTGCAAAAAGAATGTGCTTTTTAG
Organism: Dermacentor silvarum; assembly: GCF_013339745.2. Lineage (NCBI taxonomy): Eukaryota > Metazoa > Arthropoda > Arachnida > Ixodida > Ixodidae > Dermacentor > Dermacentor silvarum. Next base: position 1,890,306 of record NC_051154.1, on the reverse strand, counting down.
TTGCCTTATGCCTTGACCGACAAACAGACGGCGCCACATGTTTCATGGCCCCATGAGGTGCTTAAGAAGTTGTAAAAGGGAACTTGTCGTGATGTGGTCATACCCAGGTGCACTATATTCTGACGAGATTGCTGAAGGCTGGATTTTTTAATATGAAGCCACACCTGTGTCTGTGCATAAAGCTGTGAAGAAGACTTTGTCATTCCTCACGTGTGGTGCTAGACACACAGAAGAGAAAAAGTTGTACACATCTGCCAACGCCGCCGAGAGTGCACTGCGTGGCATTTAGAAAGCGCTTGTCCGGCGAGGAGGAGAGTGCCCCTGAGGGACCAACAATGAGCAGCAGTGACTGGCTATTTCGAACGAATAAGCGTTCCTTTAGGCCGACCAGTACAGTGTAGACGTTTTTACTGCTCTCCACATCCTTGACAACGTTGGGCGTGACCCTCAGCTATATTTAGGTTATTTGGTTTCTATAACGAACCCAGTGCAGAATGACCTCCTCAAATGCACAAGCGTTTCGGACCCGCAACTCGCGGTGGGCACTCGTGAGAAAGGGAAGAGTAACTTGTTTGGTTACTCTTTTTGAAAAACAAAAAACGATACCCCAGCTGATTTGGGAAGCCAGCTCAGCGAGTACAAGAGAAATGGCACTAGTAAATTGCCGCATTTTCGGGAGGGATGCGCGTTGCATTGGCGCCAGCTCAAAACGACGTCTTCACCCTCGTCTGACATCCCACTCGATCTGCCCTGATTTATTCCAACGACGACATGTTTATACGGTGACGGACAAGTGCACTCAGATAGACTAGTTGGAATAAGTTTAACTGAGAGATGAAAAGAGTGCCCTGAATCAGGTGGCAAGTTTCTTGGGTCCGCGTAAAACACGCGATCTTCTGTTGTTGTTTGTTGCCTCCTTTATGTCCCTCTTTGTCGAGTATTTCTCGCTTCTTAGACGAATGCTAATGCACAGAGGAGTAAGACATATCAATTTAAGCGTTGTGTCACACAGCGTTATCTAAGAATGCACCCAGCGGAACGTATCCCGTGGCCCAAGAATGGTGTACACCAAGTATTACAGAGAAATCAACGAGGGCGACGCCGATTGCCGTTTCGCTTGTCGTCGAACAGACGCAATACGCAGAAACGATTGCATCAGAAATCCGCTGGACTGATCTGAGCTGCATTTGACAGCGACGATGGAAAGCCTAATTTTGATCTAGGACAGTGGAATTTTTTTTACAAAAAGTGTCGACAATGGGTAAGTTAAAAATACTAGCAACAACAACAACAAAAATACTAGCACGAAGTTTACAAATCTTTAACATTGCACCAAAAAACAGATATCACTGTTCTGAACTGCATCTGTTAGCGTAGCTAAAGTGGACCAATATGAATGAACAGCGTACGTAAATTTGATACAGGGTGGACAAGTATCCCACTCACAAATTAGTGGTACATCTTAGAAGAATGTGTGACAAAGCAGTTTTTTTTTTCTACTCTAGAGGTAGGCGCAGTTGACAGAACCGTCATATCCTTTTTCGTTGCTCAGTGTTCCGGTGCGCAGTGACGGCCACACAGCATGGAAGCAACAGAATTGTTTTATTCACGGCTGATTACAGGTATGTATAGCTTTCGTCGACTGCAAGATAACAAAGACGTGCTTCGTTGATCAGTCTAATCAGAAGGGCCCATTCCACGAGCGCTTGCGCGACCTGACGATACACTCAGTTGCGAAGTTCCATACATCACAGTATCGTTTTTTTTTTAATTTTGCTAGATTTAAGATTTTAATCAAAACATCGATGGCCTAAACAAAAACATTGCCTAAATACCAGCACGGTAACTTACCTTTTTCTTTCTAATGCTACAAACCTCATCAAATTTGGCGCTGTAGTTCCAGAGGAAAACGATTTCTCCCTTCCCATGTATTTAGATAAGAGCCCCCCAGCAAACGCTTCCTCTTTAAGCTCTGTACGTTTTAGATACGTATGAGCTTACATTATACTTGCAGGCTTTATATTAAGTGAAAAGTTCAGGTAAAGTACCTAGTCAATATTATTTAATATTTGCAATGCAGCGAGTTGTAGTTAGTTTACACTCCCCTGCCTTTGGCCTCTGAGGGTCAGCAGCAGCATCCTATTTTTATGCAGGATGAAGGCGATCTCCAATTATCTTGATTATAACTTGCGCCTGCAATTTTTCTAATTGCATGCGCTTCCCTTCCCTTGGCAGCCATTATGTAACTCCACCGGTCATCTACCCTACGGATTACATGGCCTGCCCAGCTCCATTTTTTTTCTCTGAATATCAACTAGAAATCGGCTATCCCCGTTTGCTCTCTGATCCACGCCGCTCTGTTCCTGTCTCGTTAAGGGACAGGAATCGAGATAACCCCGCTGAAGAAAAGATTGCCTATCGTATTGGTTGAAACGAGCTATGTTTTTCTCATTAAACGTGGATTCATATTTTAATTCGTGACTAAAAGTCGCGAAAAATGACCTTTGGTGTCCCACGCGGCAAGAAAATGAAAATGCTTAAGTGGCCTATCACGTGACCTTCTATTAGTGCACGCGGCTCCTCATCTTTTTATTCGTAGTGAAACACAGTAGACTTTTTTTCTGTTATAATCTTTTGCTAACTTACAATGTGCAGATGGGCCTTCGTTGGTAGTGAGTAGAAAAGTGGCGCTGCCTTCGCCTTCGTTTTCTATGACTTGACTCGTCTGTCGACAGAATAACGACGACGGGGGCCAGCCATCACATAGGCGTGGGAAAAAACGCGTAACAAATACAAGAAAGGTCTGTGCAACAACGCAAGCTCATTGGACCAGCTTTTTATTTTCAAAAGTGGTTGAAAAGGTCAAAATGTAGGTTGTGAAAGGAGAACGATGGGCGGTTTTCATAATTTCCGTGGCGGTCCATGAGCGACTCCTTCCTTTTCAGAGGCTGCTGACACCAAAATATTCTGCTTACAAAATATCCATGCGCATTTGGAAGTAGGTGTAAACACTACCAAGAGTGAGCTTTGCCTTGCGCCAAAAAAAATTACGTCCTTAAAAATCGGTTGTCAGTCCCTTTAACGTTACGCCTAACATATAGCAAATAAATAGAATAAGTATGCGTAGCACGTGACGTAAGTAATTGATTAAACGTGATAGGGCCCTGTGTCGCAGAAACTCCGGTGTCGGCATGATACTACGTGCCTCGACGAGGACACCTGTTTTAGACGAGCGAGGTGAGTTTTGCTGTTTCACAGCTCATAACTAAATCTTCCTCACCGTTTACGGAGGGTGTCTTCATATAGAAGCGCCTGTTAGATGCACTAGATTCTGTTTGTTCCAGCATAAACACAACTTTAGAGAATATGAAGCTTTCGCCCGATATTCCTGGTGAACGTGTTAATGAGATCAGTGCGCACATTTACAATGGTCTCAAGAAGAGCAGCGGGCATGTCGCACTTTGCATCGCCGTGGACGAAACCACCGACAGCGCTCAGTGCGCCATCTGAGGGGTTCACGGAAGTCAAATAGAAACTGTTTGACCTGGGGTGCTATGCAGGATGCGCCGAGTTTCTCGTTCGCCCGAGTTTTACCCGAGTTTGCTCGGTGGCAGTCAGTGAACGGAGATAGCAAGGAACGTGCAATAACAGCAGGCAAAAAGAAATGTCGAGATAAAGCCGCGTATGAGAACATGAGCGCACCCTGCGCTGCACAGTGCTTCCGCGCTTCAAGCACAGAGGACTGCGCAACAAAACGCGCTAGCGCCGCGTATTGTTATCAACGTATTATCGCAATTTAGCAATACCGTCACTGTCCCGCTGTCTATCTGTACTCTTGCCGTGAGCCGCTTGCCACGCCTTTTTCGGGCGCGGCAAGGGCGTGCCTCCTCTTTCGAACATTATCTTTCTATCCTCCGTCGAATGCGAACAGGGCAGATGCGGTGCATTCTTGCACCTACACTTTCCCTCAATCGAATACATTGAAATACAGCAAATAAAATAACAAACATTTTATTTCTTAAAGCATTGGTTTTTCGTTTTGAATGCTATAAATTTGTGATGACAAACGGACATCGAGTGAATTATTAAATTTTGCACTTTTTTGCCGCGAGTGGCGACAGTGAGGCGAAAGCTTACAAGCGGATACATTGTAGAGGGTCGCACGCACGAGGGAGTTCATACGGGGAACAGTCGCCAGGGGCGCTCCAGTGCTATTCTCGATAAAATCGATGCAATAATGACGCATAAAGTAAGTCATGACAATGATCTGTCCATTCCCTGTATTTTGGGGGAATGGCAACGCAGCGCTGCGGCATGGATGTTCACCGCAGGTGCTTTCACTGAGGCGGCTATTAAGGCGCCGCTTTACCAACTGAAACGACACTCTAGCCACAGGGACGGGGGCATCGGCTGTCGCTGCAAAATTGCTATGCGGTACTGTAGGGTCCGTAGTGACGCAGCACAGTGAAAATGCACCAGTTTATCTGCGTGCGCGAAGTCTCCGCGATGCATTGCAAAGCGATGCATCGCTTGTCACCGCTTGCCCAGTGAAGGTGCCTCCGTTCGCATGTATACGCAGAATTTGAGTGTGTTGTTCACTCCAATGTGCTTGCCGATTGCCTCTGCTGCTGAGCAAACAGCGATCGCAGATGGATATCGTAACGACAGCGCAGTTATCGCATTTTGGCGGGTGAGGGCTCTTGTGTGCAGTTAGAAAATTAGACTTCGAACGCAGGAAGGTGTTGCAATTGTTTAGTGTGTCGTGCTTGTGATGAAGAAATGCCATCGCACAGGGTGCGTTTGCGCTGACCGCTGACCGTGTTTGCGACACTGCGGGTCCGATACATCACTGATGACAGAGCAGCCATGTCAAACGACAGCCCCGATACGTTGTCGTTGGAAAACACTACGCACTGCTCAGGATCGTCGTCCACCGCGGCGCATCGACGCCTTGCAAGCAGCTACAGTGACCTGCCGATAATTATTTGCTGTGCGCTACGTCGCCACAATGCAGGCAATGAACCGTGTTGTGGGGCCATCACAGCCCAAGAAGATATATGTATAAGCCAGCGAACGTCGACGCTTTTTTTTTTTTTTTTGATAGCGGTGCTCAGTACATCAGTGATGACAGTGCGTTGTGCGTGTTTTATTTCGCCGATCAAGATTGTTAATGCCTCTCAGTTCCGCACCACGTCACTGTTGCCGAAAAATAAGTTGGGTGTGGCCCAACCGTGGTGGGCGCGCACAAGAGTTACATGCCTCGCGCGGAGCGTGACCTATGGTTTTGATTGACAGGCAAACTCGTGCCAAACTCGTACATCGCGAAACCCCCCTCGAGTTGAACTCGCGAACATGGAGGCGGCAGCAGCAGCCTGTGTCATCGCATCCAGCGGTAGTAAGCGTCAATATGACCGTCTGGACCCGTTCACCTACATGACCGACGTAGAGTTTCGTGTCATTTTTGCCTTTCCAAAACGTCAGTGCGCTGGCTGTGTGACGTGTTAGGCGAAGGCCGTCGTCTGCGGAGACAGCGTGGCGAGCAAATTGTGCTTTCCGAGCGCAGAGTGGTGCGACTAGGCTGCGGAGGAAAAGTTCGTCCGATCGCTTCAGCACTCTCCTGTTTCAAGCACTGCTCGTCCACCGCGCCCCAGCCCCATGCCAAGTCCGGCGTCGTAATCGGAGACTGGGGCACCTGCGAGCACCTGGGATTCACCCCGGACCAACCGACCTGCGCTGGCGAAGCGGTCACATTATATTGGAAGGCTCAGAATGGACGCCGGGCTGCCTTCTGGCGCCACAGCTGCCGAAATCAGTTTTCGCAGTTACACGGTACCGCTGCACTGCACAGGCAGAGAGGCGAAGGAAGTTACTTCGCCAACACGGACTGCCTCGGCCGTCCGAATGACCACCTTTCCAGGCGGCAAATGATTTGGCTCACGTACTACGTGATCCAAAGCGTAGACATATGGCTGTTGAAGGAGATGACCGGCCTCTATCGGAGCACGCCATCGCCGACACTAGGAACTACCCCCGTAAGTTCGCGAGGGACGAGCTGCTGGCGCAACCTCCACTCGGTGGCCCCGGGAAGATAGCGCAAATTGACGAGTGCCTTCTTCGCGGCGAGCAAAAGTACAATCGAGGCCGCCTAATGTCGGGCGACAACTTTCCGCCGAGCCGCCAAAATTACGGCGGTGTTAAAGATGGTGGCCCATGGGTCTTCGGCATGTTCTGCGCGACCAGAGGGGTGCTGCGACTTGCAAGGTCGACCGATGAAAGGCGGCGATGCTAGGCGCCATTATTGCAGCTAATGTTCAACCGGGAACCATTATTCATAGTGGGGAATTGGCCGCATACAAATATATCACAAATTTAGTGGATGCTAACGGGGCTCTGCCTCAATCTGCATTGGGAAATAGTCGACCACAGCGTGAACTTTGCGGACCCCATCAAGGGCGTTCACACCCAAAAAAAAAAGAAATAGAAAGTTATTGTCAAAAAGTGAAGCGCCACCTCGTCAGCGATGGGTAGAGGGTAACTGAACCGATGCTGGAGTCCCACTTGGGATGGATGTGGTAGCACTCAACGGCCACGTGCGCTGCAAAGACCCTCTCTTGAGTTTGTGAGAAGCCACGGACCGCTTGGGGCTACCCAGTATAAAGACTTTCCTGCGGTTGTTAGAAGCCATCGCTCGACGCTTGCCAGTATGAAGGTGCATCGCAAAGTAAAAGAAAATAAAGCGTAGTTTTGTGACCCTTGTATGAGTGCTTTCCGGCGTACCTGAGTGCTTATACGGTAAGCGCGCGGCAAACCACTTATGCGCTAGCCGACGCTCACTTCGTCTCGCAGCCTTACTTTAGCACGAGCAACAAGCGATCTGTTAAAAGCCCAGTGAGAAAACCAGGTGCACACCAATTTGCGCTCGGAAATGAGAGCGCAAGCACGTAGCGAGCCGTACCAATCCAATCCAGAAGAAACAGAAGAGCAACGAGCGATCTGTTGAAACCCCAGTGAGAAAACCAAGCACACACCAATCGGTGCTCGGAAATGCTAGCGCAAGTACGTAGCGAGCCGCGCCAATCCAATCCAAAAAAAAAAAAGAGGAGGATGAGCGTCCCCTCGTGGTTAACTCGAAACGTATTATACTACAAATTAGTCTAATACACATTCAGTGTACATCTTGTTAACTTTAAAATGCTTATAACCCACATTAATGTGACTAATAATATTGTACTAAATGCATTTCTTTTATAACTTACTTGTGCCTGTAATGCACTCGGTGGAACGACAAACAAGTGAAAGAAGGCACAGCGATGCACCGACCGTATGATCACGTGAGCCCCAGTTTGTCGACCGCCCATATGGCAACGCCCAAGGGTTGATAGCCACCCAGTGTAAATCTAGATAAACCAATGAAACTGTAGGCGTGCCGACGGAGAAACTTTGTCTTGTTACCATTAGTTCTTTCATCTTGGGGCGTCCCCAGAGCTCGTGAAGATCCCAAGTTTCGCCAAACTCGGCGCATCCTGCATAGCACCCCTGGGCAGGTATTTTGTAGCGATGCCTTATGCTTTATTCTATACTAGTCTTATCATCCACCGCTCACGGCCGGCTGACCCCGTTGATAACGTGAGCGGATCATCGCTCTGACCACTGAACATGTGCGAAAAAGCATTAGCATCGGAAAGGCATCGCTACAAAATACCTGTCCTACACAGCTGGTGGCGACATTTCCTGAGTTCTTGAAAAAGTGGTCGAGCGGGTAGGATTGCCTTGAGAGAAGCTTGTGTCGCTCGCCACTGATGGCGCCCCATCAATAGTTGGTCGCAAATAACGGGCTAGACGGGCGCCCGAATTTTGCAACATTAAACGTAAGCTTGCTCGCACTCTATTGCATTCTTTACCAATAAGAGCTTGGTTACAACTTGCTGAGAGTGAAGAAAGTCATCAGTGCTGTTTAGCAAAGTTAACCTCAATCAGTCGAAAGCACTGAGTCATCCTCAGGTTGTCTTTGATAGAGGATTGTGACACTAGACACTATGGCATTGCCTACCACACTAAACTACGATGGCCGAACCCGCAAAATCGCTTATGCAATTTTATTGCGATCGATTATATGGACACTTTAGGCGAATTTCTGCCGTCATCGCCGTGAAGTTCCGTATAGAGTCCACAGGCGATAAAATCGTCACCGCGTGCCGTATGCTGTACGTGCGAGTGAAAGCATGCGATGGTCAGCCGGCCATCGCGGCTCACGCACACAAGAGCTGGAAGCCTGAAGGAAGCGCGCAGGCTTCCAGTCGCGCACAACGCTCCGGAGGGAGAGGTGGAGGGGCCGAGCTTCACTGCGTCCGCGCGCTCCCGCCGGGCCGGAAATCTCCGGAGGGAGGGTGGGCAGGTGGAGGGTGCGCGCTTTACTGCGGCCGTGCGCTTCCGCCGGGCCGGAAGTCTCCGGAGGGAGGGGGGGCGGGGGGAGGCGTTCTGCGACGCGGGCACGTGCCCGCGTGGCGCGGGCAGAGTCTGCCCTCCTTGTGTTTTCGCTGCTAAGATCGCGTTGATGCGAACGCCGGCACGAGGCTCAGTTCGCTCGCGGCTGCTGCTGCGCTGACTCACTCCAGCTTTTTGGTAGCGAGTTTCCGCGGTCATCGAGTGCGATACGTTCATGTTTGTTTGCGCGCGCGTTACACAATGCTTGTTAATTTAGTTAGTGTTTACAAGTCTATACGGCCGATAAAACTACTATCCTTACTTCGTATAGATGTGATGCTTCGCCTTTGGGACGAAACTGCTGCTTTTTTCGATTTACTGACTGGCGCTTGAATGACAACGGCAACCAAGTCTCCGAGGGAACAGATGCAAAGTAGAAGACTAATTGCCCTTTCGGTCCCAACATCACTGCACGGCCTTAAGCTTCAAGGCAGGAACAAAGACATTGTGGCAATGTTTGAAGACATAACTGCAGCTCTCGGAGCATCAGCTGAAGCTATCGACCATTTCTGGGCGATGAAGCTGCTGTGAAATTTAGATCAGGTTGGTCGGCACGACTTTTGCGCTGCTCGGGATCTCCAAAAGAATTTCCAGAACGTCTGGCGCCATGACAAGTCTTGCCATTCTAAGTAGCCTTTCTTGAGGCATGTAGAACGGGTGGCTTCCGAAGTACGCATGGAAGTGATTGAGCTACAGGCAGCATGAGGCTGAAGCTGAAAATTTCGGTGTACCAGTTATAAGTTCCTTGATGAATGCACATTCCCTGCATTGCGTAAACAAGCTGCGAAAATATCCTGCCGCGTTTTGGAGCACGTCTGAGCAGCTATTTCTTGTGAACGTGAACGAGTTGTCGCTGCGCTCAAGAATCACGGACGCACACCTGCATTCCGTCATAATAATCGTGTCAGCCTGGTTTTAAGCGGCGGACATTTCAACCTTGGTCGCAGCGAAGCGTTGCCAGGCGTGAAGCCAGCGTCTGTAAAGGCAGCAGAGTGTCGGTCAGTGGGAATAAACGTGTTTTTAGATTTTTTCACGGGCCGCATTCCTGGACACTGCTACCCCTCTCTGTGCATACTATGCAGCCCAATGTCTGATGTTCTACACCGAAGGCACAGATACGCTTCGGCGCTGCAGTCACCAGCTGTGCTGGGTTGGCGCCGTGCCCTGCCAACGCCACCTATAGACCTTTTAGAGCGCAGCTCTTAGACGCCCGTTCCGGCGTTGAGCGTCCCTCGACGTAACCGAGCGAACGAGCACAGCGAAGGGTGAAAAAGCGAACGCGCAGCGCAGCGGGCGATGAAAGACGGTGATAGCGACGAGAGCGGGAGGAGGAAAGCCGAGGAGGAGAGTATGGCGAAAGGGTGAGGAGGGAATCACAGTGCTGCACGAGGCGTTCTCCGGGGCGGCGACCAGGCATGCGGCAAACGCGTCCACCGATACCACGTAGGGGGAAAAAAGCGCTGTCACCCGCTGTGCATACGCCACTTTGCCTGCGCCGCCACGGTAAGAGAATGCGCTCCGCGCGAGTCACGCGTTGTCGTGTTCACGCTTTCTGAAAAATGTCGCAGTTTGCGATAGCGATCAATTGCGATAGCAAATTAGTAGAGAGCTATTCGGAGTAGGGATAGTAGTTTTATCGGCTGCACAAACTTGGACACATTCGCTTACTAACTGAATTAACAAGCGTGGTGTCAGCGCGCACAAACAAACATGAATAGATCACACTGAATGACCGCAGACAACGACTGTCAAAACGCTGGCAGCAAGCGCAGCCGCCGCAGCGCGCAAAGGTTCGTGCGGTCTATCGCTGCAACGGAAACTGAGCGGTGAATGCACAGCGCATACAAAGGTCAGAGCCGTGTGGAGATAACTGACGGTGCGGGAGACCGCCACAGCCGCGGGAAAAGTACGAGCGCAGTTGTTGGCAGAGTAGAAGCTGCGCCCCCCCCCTCCCTCCCGCGCTGCCTTCCCGCTTTCTTGCTTTCGCGTGGCAGATCGAGTGGCAAGTTCACCTTACGCCCGGGCGGTTGCAAGATACGCCTTGGGCGTCGGAGCACAGCGTCGCCCCGCTTCCCTCCCTCCCATACCCCCAAGGCCGTTCGCGCGACGGTCGCGTTTGCTTTCCACCGTGCGTTCGCTCTCCGTGACAGCGCGCGTCCCCCGCGCGCTTTTGCTCGCGCATACGGCGCGCGGCGACGATTTTATCACCCTTGGACTTTATACGGAACCTCACGGCGACGGCGATGACGACGGCAGAAATTCGGTTGGAGTGTCCATATAATTGCTATCGCAATAAAACGAGTGACGCAAGCCGTGGAAATGCTTCGTCTGTCGCTGCTGCTAAACGAGCTGTCCGAGCAAAGGCTCATAGCCGCCGCCGAGAGGACCCTGTCCTTCAGAATCAAATTCCTTGCTACAATATAGCGCGAATTCAAAACACCTAAACAGCTGCGCTCAAAATTAGCATTAAGGAGTATCGTAATCGTCGGAGAAATTTTCATCCCAGGACACACCGGCCAGTTAACTTAAATGCTTTTAGACTCGTTTTATCAGTGCACAATGCAGAGTTGCCTACGAAGGTCTAAAACAGTCAAGTATCGTACCTGTAGCCGTGGAGCAACCACGTGAACAAGTGCGTACACTTTCGTAGGCCCGCTATGCACAAACTTTCCTTTTATTGCTATAACAATTATATAGATACTGCAAGCGTATTTCTGCCGTCGGCGTCGCCATGAGGTTCCGTATAAACGTCCAAGGGCAATAAAATCGTCGCCGCGCGCCGTCGGCTTTATGTGCGAGTGAAAGCGTACGAGGGTGAGCCGGCGTTCTCGGCTCAATCTCGCGCACGCAAGGGAGGAAAGCGCGGAGGGAGCGCGCCGTGTTCTGTCGCGTGCAAGGCTCCGGGGGGAGGGAGGGTAGCGCGTTCTACTAGGGTGGCCCGGGCGGCCGCGCGTGCCCGCTTGGGCCGCTGTATCCTGAAACGACGGGTACCGTGTCCGCCGCGCGCTGTATTTTCGCAGCTTATTTCGCATTTATGCGAGAGGTGGCAAGAAGGTCAATTTGCTCGCAATTGCCGCCGCGCTTCCTCACTCCCGCGTTTTGACAGCGAATTTCTGCGGTCATGCATCAAGTGAGATGTGTTCATGTTAGGTTGTGCATGCGTCACACCATGCTTGTTAATTTAGTTAGTATGCCTATGTTTACAGTTTGATACGGCTGATAAAACTACTATCCTTACTTCGTATTGGCCCTTTTCGCGGCTGCCCCGTGGGCGCTGCCATGTTTGATCACGTGGTGACGCGTCCATTGCTTGCCTCAACTGCCTCCGTTGCCTCCTTGTTTACAATGGAAGTGTATGACACCGGCGCGGCTTAGAAAACTTCTGTTTTCGGAGATATCGTTGATGGTGACTGGGTGGACGACACGATCGAAGCTTTGATCACAGCTTGAGAGAACATGCAAAAGTGCTTTCGGAGCTGATTAAGCTATGTCCAACTGCGCAAGCAGCGTATATGGTGCATGTTCTAAAAGCGGGGCTAAATATGTATTCCAAACTATGTAAACATTCTGCTCATGAATTCAGTCAGGATTAGTGTCTTATCCTCTTTGTTCTTTATTCGGCAAGTATTTTGAAGCAGTGGCTTGTCAGTTTCTGACTCAGTGACGTTCCTCGGTGCGGCCACTATCTGATTGTTTTTCTGCCTAATTGCTCGCGGGTGTGCTCAGTTCCGATAGATTTGTTATTGCTGCACACAAGGCTTGAAACGTAGCTGTTATGTACATTGTAATACCTATGTAGCAAAGATGCATTATCGCGAGTAACACGCTTACTCTTGTGGACAGTCACGAAACATTGAGCTTCGACCATTCGTACGCTATCGATGTAGTACCGTCACTTATTGTGCGTATACAGTGCGCATATATTCAAGTGTGCGCGGGCCCATTCACTTATTCTTGATACGTCGGCGATAGAGTGTGCGTAAGTTTTCCTGCCATTTGGGAAAGATGTTTATAGATAACTTGCGCGAAACTTACTATGACGGGAAGCGGCGCTACTCCCTTTGTCATTGTTTAACGAGTGGTACTCACTCTTGCCGACGTTCTGGGGATGAAGTCCTTTCTTTGAAGGTTAGTGATACAAGGCTGGCGGATGAGCAAATTTCTGTATCCTCGAGGAAAGCCGTACATCTCTAAGTGCCGGTAACACGTTCGGACAGTTGCAGCAACGGTCCGCGAACTTGGCCACAAAGATTCCTTCTATTCCTTAACATGCCAGTCACTATTTTTGCAGCCAACTACTGCACACGTCTTCAATCCACATGATTCACTCTAGCATGATTGGAGCAGTGTGTTAGAGAAAACTCAGTTGCATTTCCGACAGCTGATCGCACAGAAGCAAGGTAGAAGCGGTAATGGTTTCGTATTCGTGCGTGGTCGCTGAGGAGACGTATGGCGCGTAAAGCCCCTTGATGTTAGAAAGTAGCGACACTCTCCCCCCCCGCGCGCGCTTTCCTCCTCAATTCTCCTCGGATTTCTCCCCCTCACCGGGCCGGCGCGGCGCTGAACCCTCCAGTGGCTCGCTGCAGCCTTGTGAAACTGTCATGACGAAAGTACGTTTCCGATAGAACGTCGTGACATTTTTTTTTTTTGAGGATGCTTCGATAAATACAAACGCAAGCGCTCCGAAAAAATGAGTACCAAGCAGTGGCTGAGCTGTTTACCTCTACATCGCCACTTGGGTTGTCCGTAACGCGGAGGTGTATTGGGTGCATACAATATAAGCAGCGTAGAGTATAAACGAGAATTTGGTTCACAATCTTCGCTCTTAAAAGGCTCAGAGAAGGTAACCAAGAAGAAATGTGATAGTTTACTTAAAGTGAATTCGCCAAAATGAGTGGGCCAAAAGCTTTTGTACCAATGACACTGTGCAAAATACGTGCTGTGTTTGCGAAACAGCCAACATAGAACTTTACAAACGCGCCTGTATTCCGTCACTATGAAACGACGAGAAATTACATTCCATCACCTCTGGGAGTATCCTAAGTCTCTCTCTCAAAAAAAAAAAAAAAAAAAAGGCTGATTGCTTACACGGAAACTGCTAAGACTGGCACTTGATAATTAACTTACAGACTTCAAGATGTCAAGTTTATCAGAATTGAGGGAGATTATCAGAAGCGCGTGGCTTGTACTTAATGAGCATGCGCGAATAATAGATAATACCACTTATCTACCTATATATTGCGGTTCATGCCTTCGCAACATAAAGTACGCAAAGAAAAAAAAATGCTCGCAGTATTGAAACTTTGCAAAGATACAATAAGCACGCAATAAGAGTAAAATAGTTCCTTGGCTTCACAAGTTTCAGGCGCAAGGATCACACGTACACACACACGCGCGCACACACATACATGCACACACATACACGCACGCACATACACAAACACGCACACACACGCACACACACGCACACAACTACGAAATATGAGTTACAGGCATTAACTCACAAATTACATACATTTGAAAACTAACGCACGCTCGAAAACACAAAAAGCTTTGTCACAGCTCGAAGAGTCAACGAAAATTTCAGCCGACTTACTTTAAAAAAAACTATATGCAAAGTTATCTGTGCTCTGTATTAAACTGAACGAAGAGTCCGGCTATGCGAAGAGCATTAAAATCTCCATGCAACTTCATCCACAAATGTGAGGAAAGCTGCAACATTCACCTCGCAAAGAATGGCGTACTTAGAAGGGGAGAAATCCCTTCTCCCGATGTTATGCAGCCACTGCTTCCGACGCACGACATTCCGTTCACATCGGGGGATATAAAATAAGGCTTGCCCTTTCTCTGGCCTGCTGCTGCATTGAAACGCGCAGCAGCAAGGCATTTTCACGCAGAACGAATCTCAGATTCCTACGAAAGGATGGAAAAACTTGCGAAACACACGTTCGGAGCGGCAGGGCGACCACTACTTGGACTGCGCATGACGGGCGGGAGAAACTAAAGGCGCGCGAAAGCAAGTTTCGCGCCGTTTTCGTGACGTCAGGGTCACCTGACGGGGTAGTGTCGCGCGGCGCAGACATTCAGCGTGGCGGATGTGCTGCCTCCGCGAAAGAGGGGGAGGAAAAGAGGAGGTTGACCACGCCGGCGAGGGTGTTGCGGCGTAGATCAAAGCGTGTCGCTACTTTCTAACATCAAGGGGCTTTAATGGCGCGCCGCCGTGAGCGCCATCTCGTTTCTCTAAAGCAAACTGCTCCGCGAAAAGGGTCAATTGCTTACCACTAATTTGCTATCTCATTCGTTGTTCCGCCTTTTGGGCGAAACAGCGACTTCTTAACAGCGGAGCTGTTTAAGCTCTTGGTTAGGCCGCGTAGTGCGAACGAAAAACCTCACCTGGCGATGACGTCTTGAAGCGTTGCCTAGCAACACCTCGCACAGTTGGTGCGAGGCGTTGCTAGGCGACGCTTCGTGACGTCACCGTTAGGTGATGTTAATACCCTCTCCTAGGTTACCCTCGCCACAGCGCGAGGCGCGGCCGACGTATCCGGCGTTCGTCAGCGTGCCCCGAGCATGTCGCGTCGAGATGCGACATGCTGCATTTCGCGCCGACTTCGTCACCCAGAATGGACCGCGTCTCGTCGAGCAAGATGGGCTGATGGATACTGGTGGCGGCACGTGCAGCGAGTTCGCAGTTTCGTATCATCCTGAAACTCCTAGTTTCGTATGAAATGCGCATGCGTCTAGGCGGCACGGCGCAGCACACACGTTGGACTATAAAGGGGTCGGTTTACATGGATACGTCGGCCACGCCTCGCGCCGGACTGTAGAGTGCTGCGCTTTCGCTGGCGTGGCATCCCCGTGCCGAGCGCGCTCGTGCGTCAACGCTACGTCAGACTATAAAGTGGCCTTTAGAAGACTGTCCGCCGACCCCGAGTATCGTCCCCATACTCGGGGTCAGCTAAGTTTGGCTAAGAACCAGCCAAGCCAAACCAAGTCAAGCAAAGGAAAGCAAGGGAAGGGCCACCAGTCTTCCCACCACTTAGTGTGAAACTGCCCCTAAAGTTTTTTAACCTCCCGATCGCTTGAAAAACTCTGTATTTAAAAAACACTAATGTGGCTCGCTAGTCAGGCCGGATGTTTGCACGCACAGCGGAGCGATTTGAAAGCAAGAAATATTTAATATTGAAAACATAATTTTAATTGGGTGATAGTACAGGAAGAACAGTGTGGATTTTGATAAATAATTGCCAACTTTTACGCGCAACCGTACATGCCCCGTCTGTCAAATCGGCAAAATTTCGATTGTTGCTGCAAGAAAAGCGAGTGCCGTAGGAAGAAGGTGAAAAGAATGGCGCGCCGGGAAAGTACAGAGGACAAGGCAAGGCTACCAAGGAAAGTGGCGTAGTAGTGGAAAGCGTTTATTCACAGAGAGAAAATAAATGTACATCGAGTGGAGTCTTCATTTCAAGACCCCAGTGGCTGCCGCTCTCGCCTGGATTACCAGTCCGCGCTGGGTCGCTAGGTCAGGGCTGGACAGAGTGGCCTCCCACTGCTCCTCCGGTTGTTGTGTTTGTATGTCTGGGGGTTTGGGGCCTGTACACCCCCACGTGACGTGGTAGGCGGTAGGCCGTTCGTTGAACCATGGGCATGCGTCTTTCTAGTGATCTGGGAAGATAATGCTGTATTTGTGTAAGTTGGGGAAGGTGTTGGTCTGGAGCTGTCTCCAGTCCCGTGCTTCCTGTGCGTTTAACCCCTTGTGTGGTGGGGGGTAAAGCTGACGTTGTTTGCGCAGGTGTTGAAGTCGCGCGCCGTAAGCCGCGGGTACGAGGAGGGTAGTAGTGGGATCGGGGATTGTGGCCGCTCGGTTTGTGTGACCTCGAGCTAGCCTGTCCGCGGCCTCGTTACCCTCCAGCTCCGAGTGCCCCGGAGCCCACGTGATCTGATGTTTGAGCGATGAATTTGTAGCCAATGGATTATTCGTGAATATAGCTAATTTTTGAGGTATTCTGCCTGCAAGAAGGAGCCGACACGCCGCTTGGGAGTCGGTTATTACTGGAAGTTCTCGGTTGGTCGCGTCCCCGTACTGAATGGCCAGCACGATCGCCGCAGCTTTCGCTTCTGTGACGGTGCAGTGCGGGATAGAGATGCTGGAGACTTCTGCGTAAAAAGAGTCCACCACCACGGCTGCTGCTGCGTTCGATGTATCCTTATATAGGGCGGCGTCCACGTACACCGTCCTCGGGCTCTGTCCCACTGTGCGTTTGAGGTAGTCCACTGGGGCGTTTCTTCAGCCTTCGTTGTGGGATAGAGACATGTTTTTTGGGAGCGGGGCAACGTGTACTCTGGCCCGGTACGATGTCGCAATGTTTGTGGTCGACTGGATGGCGTCAAGGTCCGCCGAGTAGCCGATGCGCTTTAGGATGTGTCGGCCTGTCGCTGTGGACAGGAGGCGTTCTCTCTGGGTCAGGAGGACCGCCTCCTGAATTTCCTCGAACGTGTTATGTAGTCCCAAAGCTTCCAAGCTGACGTTGGATGTGTACGGTGGGAGACCGAGGGCGTTCTTGTAGGCTACGCGTATCATCGCATTGGCTTTGTTGAAGTCTGCTCGGAGCAGGGTGAGGTAAGGGAGCCCGTAGGAAAGGCGGCTGATGACCAGTGCCTGCACCAAACGGATGGTGTCCTCCTCCCGCATGCCTTTTCTGTTTCTGGTCACCCGGCGGATCATCTTAGAGATCTGCTGTGTTGTAGTCTTGAGCAGTGGGAGTGTGTGGTTGGCCTTTCCGTCGCTCTGCAGCCAGAGGCCCAGGATCCTGATGAGTGGTACCTCCCGGATTGGGACACCGTGTAGGAGGATGTTTAGGTTGCGTGGCGATTTGTAGTGGTGTCCCTGTATGCGGATCACTGCGAATTTGTCGGGGGAGTAGTGGAGTCCGCATCGAATGGCCTCTGTTTCGACGCAGATTGCTGCCGCTTGGAGTGTGTCTTCCTTCTCGGCTAGAGAGCCGGTGTTTGTCCAGATCGTAATGTCGTCCGCATACAGGGTGTATCCGATGTTCGCAGAATGCCTTCTACTCGCACTGAAGACAAATGCGTTGGTGCAAAGACTGTTTTCAGTCCTTTAGAAGACGGAATTTTTGAATTACAACTTTCTGATATGTTCCTCGGCGTTATCTTTTGCGCGTTCTGCCGGCGCCAGCAACACACTCCCATGTTATCACTCTTGGCAATCGGCCATCGCGTTTTCGACAGGCGTGAGTACCGAAAGAATGTATATGTTGTTGTGGTGCCACAAAAGAATTTCACAGTTTCGCCCTAAGGGCGAAGCAATGAATGCGATAGCAACACAGCAATGTCATACGAAGTAAGGTGAGCGGCTTTGGTAGCAATATGAATTGTAGTAAACATGAGCTGATTAAGTAAGCTGGTGTGCTGCGGCGTAAGTAGTCGGACATGAAGAGAGACTCGATGACCACGAGAAGGCGCGTGTGAAACGGTGGTGTTGATGAGAAGCGCTTCCTGTGGGCAGCGCGTGCGAAGGGACACACCTGTAGCGCTGCACTGCCGACCCGGGCAGCATTGCATGTGTAGCGTGCGTTGGAAAAGGTGGCCCGACTATTACTAACTGAATGAACAAGCGTGGTGTGAGCGCGCACAAACAAACATGAATAGATCACACTGAATGACTGCAGGCAACGACGGTCAAAACGCTGGCAGCAAGCGCATACGCTGCAGCGGGCGAAGGTACGTGCGGTCTATCGCTTCAACAGTAACTGAGCGGCGAATGCACAGCGCATAAAGGTCAGAGCCGTGTGGAGATAAGAGACGGTACGGCGAGCGACGAGCGCGGTTGTTGGCATAGTAGAAGTGCGCCGCCCCCCCCCCCCCCCCCCCGCTCCTTCCGGCGCTGGCTTCCCGCTGCCTTGCTTGCGCGTGGGAGAGATAAGAGACGGTGCGGTCGAGCGACGAGCGCGGTTGTTCCCCCCCCCCCCCCCCCCGCTCCCTCCGGTGCTGGCTTCCCGCTTCGTTGCTTGCGCGTGGGAGATTGAGTGCGTTCGCTCTCCGTGACAGCGCGCGTCCCCGCACGCGTCCGCTCGGGCATACGGCGCGCGGTGAACATTTTATCTATACGGAACCTCACGGCGACGGCGACGGCAGAAATCCGGTTGAAGTGTCCATATAATTGCTATCGCCATAAAATCCGACGTCCGGTGTTACGGCACCTAATTTCATGGTGCCACCAACAAAGGTCGTGGTTTCGAGTGCCTTAGTTAACTCTACCTAATTAACATAGACTTCATTAAGGCACTCGAAGCCACGACCTTTGGTGTTACTTAAGGCAGAGTTAATTAAGACACAGTTAATTAGGATATAGTTAATCATAGCACGCGAACCCACGACCGTTGGGGGTACTCGAATCCTCAACTATTGGTGTTAATTAAGGCGAAGGTAATTAAGACGCATTTAATCACGATATAAGGAATTAAGAGACTCGTACCCACGACCTTTGGTGGGAAAGAACGAGTAATAGAAAGTAATTGCAGGTTAAAGGTGGTCAAAAATTACCCGGAGTCCCCCACTACGGAGTGCCTCATAATCATATCGTGGTTTTGGAACATATGAAACACCAGAATTTAATTTGATTTTTTAAACTCACGACGCATTCGAATGAGAATGTCAAGTTATGTAATGAATTTCTCGTGAGCGCGCACGCTTTGGCATTCATTCTCATTAGCGTATGCTAAAGTGACTGTCAAGTTTTTGAACAATGCAACAAACAAACTGGGAATCGCATTTCAAAAGCCAATGTTACAAAAGACGCGTTTTTTAGTTTGCTACAGCCATGTTTTCCTTGCTTTCTAATCGATGGTTAAAATCTCGGGGGAAAAAGTGCATTCTCGGCACAAGTTGCAGCGGGAGCACACGCCGCACGAGCTGCGTCGATAGATCTCGCTGGGACTCACAGGGATTGCGACCACTATAGCGCAACAAATATGAACGCAATGTTACTAGATTTGTTGAAGGCACCAAAAAAAAAAAAAAAAAAGACCACGCCTGCGTTGACTACGCCAACGTGGCGGCCAAGAAGCCGTAGGCACCGCCGACACCGGCCGACACCTCCGTTACCTCCGTCAAACCGGTCAAACGTGGCCTTTAGTCAAACGTAGGGTGCCTCGATGCTCAGCGCCGCCGTCCAGGGTGGAGACAACCCCGCTGGCGCCGCCATATTGTGTCACACGAGCTGAGACTCAGCTACGCTTGCGTTCATAAAGTGTTACTCGCGGCGCGCTTCCAAGTGCTTTGCCTTGATGAGGATTTTTTTATCGGTGTCCCATCTGCATATCTTTATAACCAATAGCCGTTAACTCGTCGAAGGTCGAAGACGTAAATGTATGGCGCCGGGAACATGCCCCAAGTTGCCTAATTCAATCACATTTAATATGCCGTGTGTATGTTGAAAATACGCACTATTTTTTTTGCCCTTCGATGCTGGGTATATAAGGTTTGCGACCCCCTGTGTGTGGAAGTTTTTCTTTTTAGCTGTTGTATTTTGGTTTACACGTCACGCCTCCTTTACCGTAGCCAGCCACTCGCGCACGGCGGTTAGTTTCCCTTGCGTTGCGCGTGCTCTTCGCGTTCGTTGCAATTATTTGACGATATCTACGCGCAATTTTGCTTTTTTTTCGCCCACAAAACTGTGTGCTGATAGGATTAAGCTGGTGTAAAAATAACTGCGATGTGAAAATAAGGTTTAGTTAGTACTGTAGAGAAAAATGTAGCGTAACTTGTCTGTGTCAATCTTGCGTAGTACACACAAGAAATCAAACGATGCACAAAATACATTTACTTATAATGTCTAGTACAATCAATCATGAAAGAGATATGTACATGAAAAATTATATGTAGGCTCGACACACAATTCGGGATAGAGAGAGTTTTTTTTATTTATTCATTACATGGGGGGGGGGGGGTTCAAGTGAGTACATCAACCTTATTACACACAATATAAATCGAAAACAAGAATGCAAACAAGAAAACGCAACCGCGGGTAATATTAATCAAGATATCCAGCCAGATATCCAGCCAGAATACATACATCAGCTACCATCGAATACGTCGCATCAGCCAAACACATCGATGGCGAGTACAGAACATTTCATAAATAACCATTAGAACACTGATAACTACATTGAAAAAATAAACAACACTGCATACATATCACGTACAAAAACCGTAAATGAAACTAAGACAGTCAAATACAGATTAGCAATGTTTTTCACTTCGAAAATA
Source organism: Dermacentor silvarum (assembly GCF_013339745.2). Taxonomy (NCBI): domain Eukaryota; kingdom Metazoa; phylum Arthropoda; class Arachnida; order Ixodida; family Ixodidae; genus Dermacentor; species Dermacentor silvarum. The sequence continues at coordinate 1,869,534 of NC_051154.1, read as the reverse complement.
TAGTCCCTGATGATGTAGGGCTGTTGACTTTAACAGACGGCGCCCATCCTGTCGATTTCCCTCGTACTGGTCCTCTTCAAAGTGTTTCTAAGTACAGGTAAAACAACAAAAGTGATTATTGATATGAAAAGTTGCCTTGTAAATACAGAGAACCCATTACAGTGCTTAAAAATAAATTTTAGCAGAAGCAATGCTGTATTACCTCGCTTCACACGTTTCGAAGAAATGCACAGGCTACATACAACAGACACCATGCCAGAAAGCGCCGGAACATTTTGGTCCCATGATGCCCCTTAACTCTACTACACCTGGGCATACCGTGCACAGGCATTTAAAGACCGTCACAGTACCCACTACGATCGGGAATGAGCACGAATGACCATCGGCTTACGATCACCACGCTATAAATATGTACGTAAGCTATGTAACGTAACACCCTGAGGTCCGCAAGATATCCCCTGAGAAATCAGAGAAAATCACAACGTTTCGCTTACCACGTACAAAACAGCCGCTCTCCCCAGACGAAGCACTGCGTTCTTTAGTCCCAAATAACCAGTACGGAAAAAAAAAAAAGAAACAAGAGACACACACGATGTGTGCTTCCCGTGAAAAAGGAAAATAGGTGGCTTACGTGACGATTCGTAGCTAATGTAAGACTATTTCGCGGCTAAGCATCTTCGTCAGTCCTTAAAATAAGGGTACAGACTGCGCCCATCAAAACGAAAAAAGCCTATGCGACGCGCGCTCGCAAACCATACGCTACTCGGACAACATCGGTGCAGTGCTTACTTAGTTCGTGAGCGAACGTAGGTACGTGAGCGAGGATCAGAGAATACTTTCTTATTTAAATGAAAAACACGGTGCGGTAGTCTAAACATTCTTGACACTTACCTCGCAAATGCAGGAGTTATCCGTTGCCTTCCAGTGATCGCGCTTTACTTGGGCTTCCCATCTCTTCCGTCGCTCTGGGTCCCGGGGGAAGCGAAAACAACGCAGTCCTTTACGCGTCGATCCGGCGCACTTGGGAACACAACAGCCCGTCATGTCGACACGATGCACTTGATAGCTTGTCAGTCATGCGGCTGAACACTGTCTAGCAAGTAGAAGCGTCCGCGAAGCATCCGCGCGCACTGTGCCTCGAACTCAGCACCGGCACAAAGCAATCGCAACGGCTCGCTGTGACACAATATGGCGTCGCAGCGAGAAAGCGGCGGCGCGGGGGCGGTCAAAGGCTGGCACCACCCTGAACGGCGGCGCTGGCATCGAGGCACCCTAAGTCAAACGGCGACGAGCGCGCCCCCGCTCGGCGGTACCGGGAAGGGTGACATCCGCGGCGCCGGAGTTTGCAAACTAAAAGAGGTAATCTAGTAACGTTGGTTGCAACTGTTCTGTGTGCCGTGCTTGTGAGGATGAAATGCCATCGCACTGGGCATAGAAAAGCGAGCGTTTCTCGACGTGTTTGCGACACTGCGGCTCCGATACATCACCGATGACAGAGCAGTCATGTCAAACGACAGCCCCGATACGTTGTCGTTGAAAAACACTACGCACTGCTCAGGATCGTCGTCCACCGCGGCGCATCGACGCCTTGCAAGCAGCTACAGTGACGTGCCGGTAATTATTTGCTGTGCACTTCGTCGCCACAATGCAAGCAATGAAACCATGTTGTGGGGCCATCACAGCCTAAGAAGATATATGCATAAGGCAGCGAAAGTCGACGCTTTGTTTTTTATAGTGGTGCTCAGTACATCACCGATTACGGTGCATTGTGCGTGTTTTATTTCGGTGGTCAAGATTGTTGATGCCTCTCAGTTCCGCACCACGTCGCTGCTGCCGAAAAATAAGTTGGGCGTGGCCCGACCTTGGTGGGCGCGCGCAGAAGGGTTACATGTCTCACGCGGGGCGTGACCTATGGTTTTGATTGACAGGCGAACTCGTGCCAAACTCGTACATCGCGAAACCCCCCTCGAGCTGAACTCGCGAACATGGCAGCGGCAGCAGCAGCCTGTGTCATCGTATCCAGCGGCAGCAAGCGTCAATATGACCGTCTGGACCCGTTCACCTACATGACCGACGTAGAGTTTCAGCGTCATTTTTGCCTTTCCAAAACGTCAGTGCGCTGCCTGTGGGACACGGTAGGCGAAGGCCCTCGTCTGCGGAGACAGCGTGGCGGGCAAATTATGCTGTCCGAGCACAGACTGGTGTGACTAGGCTGCGGAGGAAAAGCTCGTGCGATCGCTTCGGCCCTCTCCGGCTTCAAGCGCTGTTCGTCCACAGCCCCAGGCCAGGTCCGGCGGCGTCATCGCAGTACTGGGGCACCTGCGAGCACCTGGGGTTCAACCCGGACCAACCAACCTGCGAAGGCCAAGTGGTCACACTATATTGGAAGACTCATATTGGACGCCGGGCTGCCTTCAGGTGCAACAGGTGCCAAAAGCAGTTTTCGCAGTTACACGGTACTACTGCAATGCGCGGGCAGAGAGGCGAAGGAAGTTACTTCGCCAGCACGGACCGCCTCGGCCGTCCGAACGACCACCTCTCGAGGCGGCAAATGATTTTGCTCACGTACTGCGTGAGCAAAGCGTAGACATATGGCTGTTGAAGGAGAAGACTGGCGACTTGTTTCCTCTATCGGAGCACGCTATCGAACCGTGAGGTTCCGTATGACGTCAACGGCTATGAAATCGTCGCCGCGCTCCGGACGCTGTACGTGCGAGTGAAAGGCCCGGAGGAACGCGCGCTTTCACGGGGAGCGAACGTACGTCGGCAAGACGGCGTAAGGACGGCAAGAAGAGGCAGGTGACCTGCGGGCCGACGGGCACGACAGGACAACGATAGCCACCGATGACAAGGCAGCCAGCATCGACGATTAGAGTCATGCTCTTCTTGACGGTGACTTGGAAGTTGAGACCTCCCATGTGTTGAACACAGTAGACCTCAGAGAGGTCAACTATTGAGTTGGTCGCGTCGACGACAGTCTCGGGACCATTCCCGGTAGGGACAACAACGTCAAAGACTTGGGCCTTCGAGGAAGTCCACGGCACTGTAGGCGCCATGCACGTTCCTGACACGCAGGGACATCAGCAGAATCTGTCACTTCTTCGTGCTGGCTACATAAGTGACGACGATTTCCTGTCCAACTCCGTGAACAAGGAACCCGTACGTGGTTCCGAAACGTCGCATTTTTCATCATATTTGGTCAGTACCGTGATTCTTCCTCTTCGGTACTCGATGACCACTCGGTGTAGTAATTCACTCACTACACCGACCCGGTATCGTGCTTTACCTATATGCTCACGCAACAATTGTGATGGTGTCACCGTCGTGTTTTAATTCAGGTAGAGTTAATTCAGGCACAACCTTCGGTGGGAGTGGAACCCTCGAGCTTATGTGGGAGTCAAATCCACCACTTTGGCGTTAAGGCGAAGTTAATTAAGGCACAGTTATTTAATATCGCGTTAATTAGAGCGTTCGAACCCACGACCTTTGGTGTTAATGAGGTTAGTTAAAACAAAGTTACTTAGGGTAGCGCCAATTAAGGCACTCGAACCTTTGGTCGGAACAAACAAGCAATAAGAACGCATTCGAATATCAAGTGATTTAATTGAGCGCGCAGGCCTTGACCCTCTACGCTGTCGATTTTCGGGGACTTGTCACAAGACATGTGGGCGTACTGGCGCTCGTCATGCAGTGACAAAAAGATGCTGCGCGGAACGTGTCACATATATTCAGACACGGCGCCCCTACATGAAGGAAGGGCTGGTCAGATGAATGTGTTTGTGTCACGCCATTTCATGACTTTCTTCAACAAAGTGCAGGCCTCCCGGTGAGCATTTGATAAATTGTGTCTGCTATGGCAGTCCTCTCAAACATGGATGGACAAATGTGGCGCCGACCTACGCCTCTGTGAACGTCGAGCGAGAGGCTAAATGTTGCACCGATTGCGTCATGCGTGCGGTGCACGTGACATTTAACTGATCGCGTGATGCCTTCTTTTCTCGAGAAAACGATACCAAATTGAGGCGCACGGTTGAAAAGATGTAAGCAATAATGCTATGACATGTTTTCATAAAATGCGGTTTTACCAAGCGTCTGGCCGATTAAGACTTTTCACGCTAAAATTCCAAGCGTTAGATCACCATTCTGCTTGATACAGTCCCTGGAATTTACCTCACTCTCTCGAATGCAAGAAATTTTATTCAAGTCTGTGCAGGGATTGTTTCACAAATGTATTTCTGCGTTTTAATTGTACTTGAAGACGGCGTAGCCCACGAGCCAAAACTAACTGAGAAGCTTGAGAAGAAGTTTAGGGCGGCTCAAACAGCGATCGAATGGTAAATGACAGTTGTAGCGTTAAGAGACAGCAGCGTCGATAAGTGAAGAATGGAGGTGCGGATATTCTAAATGACATTAAAAAATACGTGTGATTCTTAGGGGAGGATTCGAGAATGGGTGCCAAGGCGTACTCGGGAACGACAGAAAGCTAGGTCATGTAAGAAAGGCATAAGATGGTGTCGGCTGGCACACGACGGGGGTAATTGGAGATCGATGGGAGAGGCGTTCGTGCTTCAGTAGACATCGATTATGTTGCTGCTGATAACATGGGCATGTTACAGGTTGACGAGTGCATGAAAAGCAGGCTGTGCATAAAAGCACGTCATGCGCTTCGTTGCGTGTGGTGGTTTACGAGATTCTCACAATGCTGGTGTAACAGGGCAGGGGTGGATTGATCTTCTTGGGCTGCTTTGCGGCTGGATCCGTCCCCGGCTTTGTACACTTGGCAGTGCAAAGGGACTGCTCACAGAAAACGCTCGTTGATGCCGTTACGCACCTTCCTTCACCGAGCCGGATTGGAAGGCCTGGGAGGCGCATGCGGAGGCAGCAGAGTGACTGGATTGGAAGCGCATTGGCTTCCTTGCGTCTTGGAATGGCCTTTTTGTAGCGCCAGTCCGATAACACTCCGACAGCGAATTTCACAGTCCAACGACAATGCTGGTCGCACTGCATGCCAAATGACGCTCCAGGGTTGTCATTTCTTTGGTAAAAAATTTTGCCGAATAGTAGCCATAAAAGTCGCCAACTGTGGCAAAAGCTTTATTTGGTGCCCAAAAAAGTGACCACGGGGTGACAAAGCAATAATTGTCTATGTTTGACGGCGAAAGAAAGAAGAAAAGAAAACCTTTAGCTTTCTGCTGCACTGAGGGCAAACGAGAACAACATAACAAAACAAACGTTATCACATCATAATTTACCATAACGACTACCTGACACTTCCGACATTTCTCAAAGCCGAAGCGGTGTCACCAGTTGCAGTACAATACACTCGCTGCATGCCGTCTTTTCTCCACTTGCAAAATGTATGACGTCACACACGCTCTCCTTTCCCTGGCATGCAGTGGCTCTTAAGAAACTCGCATAGACACTGGAATCTGTTATGTTTGAAACATGGCTGTCATGAAGCGTTTTCAGTTGTTGCAGTCGCTTCTGGAACCAAGAAGCATGGTCTTGGAGATTCGAGGTAACTATCGCTGGGGGTGGGACACCACCTATTGATTCCGTCCAACACAGCGATAAAAAGCATAGCCTTTGATATTAGTTGGTTCCTGTTACTCGGAGAGAACTGCTGTACGCCACCTATACAAAAACTCATGGACGTCTTCATTTTTCCGTCCCCGACAGACCCGGTCTTCCCGAGGCGGTGATTTCAGTCAGTCAGCTTTCCGTATGCAGCTTCTCAGGCTGTCTTGGATAGCCCGGGACGACAAGCCGAAGAGGCCCGTCGACTACATGGCGGCTATATATATATGGTGAGCTCCTGGATTTGCTTCCGGCGCTTGCGAAACAAACAAACATGTCATTCGATATGACGCCTTTGGTGCTTCGAGGGAGCCGTCACAGGGAGTGCGATTTGGACACTACCTATACCAATTACCACCGCCCAAAGTAGCCATAAAGTAGCCAAGGCGCCAACCACCATTTTCGGTCGCCTCTAAAAGTAGCCAATATGGCGAGAAGTCGCCAATCCTGCATGATCGCTCTGGCACCCTTGCCGGTGGTGGACAGAGGGGCATGTTGGAAACATCATGAGCGGCCAGTGCACGCCTCATCCACCGGTCGCAGCTCACACCGGCAGGATCGCTTTGCTTCTCCCCGGAAGAAACTACGAAAAAGCGCCTCAATGAGTGTCTTGTTTCCGCTTTAGCGCGTGCATTCACGCCATCGTCCCAGCTTTTTGCCACCACGGCGGGCAATAAGGTTCCACTGCGCGGCCTTATCTAGCCGATGCCGGGCACACGTTAGCCGGAAACCCCCACACACAACACCTCGTGGTTGCCGTGACCCACCCACCACAAGCGACTTGCGCTTACGCGGGCACGAAAAAATGTGCAATATGTTGGGAGCGGCTGAAGTGTGTGTGTGTGTGTGTGTGTGTGTGTGTGTGTGTGTGTGTGTGTGTGTGTGTGTGTGTGTGTGTGTGTGTGTGTGTGTGTGTGTGTGTGTGTGTGTGTGTGTGTGTGTGTGTGTGTGTGTGTGTGTGTGTGTGTGTGTGTGTGTGTGTGTGTGTGTGTGTGTGTGTGTGTGTGTGTGTGTGTGTGTGTGTGTGTGTGGTGTGTGTGTGTGTGTGTGTGTGTGTGTGTGTGTGTGTGTGTGTGTGTGTGTGTGTGTGTGTGTGTGTGTGTGTGTGTGTGTGTGTGTGTGTGTGTGTGTGTGTGTGTGTGTGTGTGTGTGTGTGTGTGTGTGTGTGTGTGTGTGTGTGTGTGTGTGTGTGTGTGTGTGTGTGTGTGTGTGTGTGTGTGTGTGTGTGTGTGTGTGTGTGTGTGTGTGTGTGTGTGTGTGTGTGTGTGTGTGTGTGTGTGTGTGTGTGTGTGTGTGTGTGTGTGTGTGTGTGTGTGTGTGTGTGTGTGTGTGTGTGTGTGTGTGTGTGTGTGTGTGTGTGTGTGTGTGTGTGTGTGTGTGTGTGTGTGTGTGTGTGTGTGTGTGTGTGTGTGTGTGTGTGTGTGTGTGTGTGTGTGTGTGTGTGTGTGTGTGTGTGTGTGTGTGTGTGTGTGTGTGTGTGTGATCCTTAATTGCCGCAATCGCCAAGGCTCACAACATACAGCCGCTTTGCAGCTAAGCCGCCAGAAAGATGTCGACCACTGTTCCCAGATGCCTACTCATTTTGAATATAGCCTATTATGAATTATTGCTGTTGCTTAAAGAAACTATTAGGTGGTGTTGTCTCCCGGGGACGTATGCTCTGCGACGATCACTTTTGCCGATACTATCGCCTCGGCCGTCAGGTGTGCGCTAATTGGCTGGTAGATCAAAACCTGCTAAGCTGATTGGCTGGTTGAGCACTGCGTCATGCGAAGGCGATAGTATCGCCGAAAATTATCGTCGCGGAATAAGTCCCCTGAATGATGAATATTCCTGTTTATCATAAACTAGTGAATGATATGTGCTCTAGTATTGCTGCTAAAGAGCTGTGGACAATTATGTGAACATAAATCTGTAGTAGCATGCCAAACATTTTGCTTTCCCGCCCATCATTGAAATTTCTCTCCCCAACGCGCACGTATTTTCACCACTCGTTGACATTACGGTTTCGTTGCGATATATTCTTGGAATAAGCAAAGTACACGGTGGGTGGGCTATGCGGTGTGCATAAAGTACGGTGGCAGTGCGTGTTCGAGAGACCCTAGGTCTGGTGTTCACTTCTGCATCTAAGAAGAGGACGATGCGATTTCAGGTAACTTGTTGAAATGAGCAAGCAAGGCTTAAACTGCTCGATAGTGTGTGGGATTAAGTAGAAGTGGTGAGATGGGACGATATGGGGAGGGCACTGGTGAGCGACCTTAAAGATGTTTTCGCCGTATGACCGCAAGTGGGAGGCAATCGTGGCGTTTCAGTTCGAATGGACTTTGAATTGCTGTTGCGTTGAACGGATGCGAGACGAAACGCGGGGCTGCTTCTCCGAGACGTAGGACGTGTGTGAGGAGGTATCATTCTTGTGTCACTACTCGAACCAAGCAGAAACCAAGTAAAATACAAGAACAAAGGACACATGATGACGCATCCGGAAACAAGCGAGGCTAAGGACCGGAGAAAACCGCCGGCCAAATCAGAGTCTACCAATTCGCCTAAAGCGTTCACGGCTACATGTATGACCGCGAGCAACGTGACCACCATGGTCACTTTCACGCATCTGAAGCTGAAATGGTGGTAAGAGGCCTGGCCTGGGAATGTGGTTCAAATCAAGCCCGCTTCGCGGAAAGTCTCAAGGGAAGCAAACCCCAAGTTGCTGGCAGGTAAGCCGATATTTCATAGATTATGAAAAGGCATTTGATTCAGTAGAGATACCAGCAGTCATAGAGGCATTCCGTAATCAAGGAGTACAGGAGGCATATGAGAATATCTTGGCAAATATCTAGAAAGATTCCACAGCTACATAGGTTCTCCAGAAGAAAGTAGAAAGTTACCTATCAAGAAAGGGGTTAGGCAAGGAGACACAATCTCTCCAATGCTATTCATTGCATGCTTAGAAGAAGTATTCAAGCTCTTAGACTGGGAAGGCTTAGGAGTGAGGATCAACGGCGAATATCTCAGCAACCTTCGGCTTGCAGATGACCATGTGCTGCTCAGCAGCACTGGGGACGAATTACAACAAACGATTGAGGACCCAAACCGAGAAAGTGTAAGAGTGGGGTTGAAGGTTATTATGCAGAAGACAAAGATAATGTTCAATAGCCTGGCAAGGGAACAAGAATTCAGGATCGCCAGTCAGCCTCTAGAGTCTGTAAAGGAGTACGTGTATCTAGGTGAATTACTTACAGGGGACCCTGATCATGAGAGGCAAATCTAGAGAAAAATAAAATTGGGTTGGAGTGCATACGTCAGGCATTGCCAGATCCTGCCTGGGAGCTTACCACTGTCGTTGAAAAGAAAACTGTGCAATCACTGCATCCTACCGGTGCAACTTATGGGGCAGACACTTGGAGGTTAACAAAGAAACTCGAGAACAATTGAAGGACCGCACAAAGAGCGATGGAACGCAAAATGTTAGGCCTAAGAGCGGTGTGGATCAGAGAGCAAACGGGGATAGCAGATATTCTAGTTGACATTAGGAGAAAAAAATGGAGCTGAGCAGGCCATGTAGTGCTTAGGATGGATAACCGGGTGACCATTAGAGTTACAGAATGGATACCAAGAGAAGGGAAGCGCAGTCGAGGACGGCAGAAAACTAGGTGGGGTAATCAAATGAGGAAAATTTCAGGTGGAAATTGCAATCAGCTAGCGCAAGACAGGTCCTGCAGTGGACATAGGCTGATGAAGGGCGGCTCAGTGTGCGAAAACAACAACGAGGTGCGCTTTCGTCGGCACGAGAACACTGCATGCCGAAGAGTCCACGTTCGAGCTTCAAGCTTGTTCAAGCTGCTCTGCATAGCCAGTAAGCGAGGGGAGGTGGGTGTGATACGGTCTGCATGGCAAACATAAAAAAGCTGTGCGCGGATAGAAGGAGGAGATGGCGATTGTCATCCCTGCTCGCTAAAATACACAGTGTCTTTTTTTAGACCGCACAGATTTTTTGTTTAATTATGGGGTTTTACGTGCCAAAACCACGATCTGATTATGAGGCACGCCGTAGTGGGGGACTCCGGAAATTTGGACCACCTGGGGTTCTTTAACGTGCACCTAAATCTAAGTACACGAGTGTTTCCGCCCCCATCGAAATGCGGCCGCCGTGGCTAATCCCGCGACCAGCAGCCACTGAGCAACCACGGCGGGTGCGCACAGATTTCTTATAAATGAGAGCAGTGAACGGGGCATTTTTGCAGACGAGTTCCTAGGCGATGTGGACACACTTTGCCGCTAGTAATGTGAGCTTCAGAAGACTATTTACCAAAAATTCATAGACTGTTTTAACAGTGCCTTTATCACAGTTGTATGTATGACAGATTTGGAGGCAGTGACAATTTCATGCGCACTCAGCTTTTAAAAATCTCCAAGATTGCACCGAATTGGAGATATCAAATTGCAAAGCTCAATCGAGGCGATATTGAGCCTGAGCGCGTACTGCTGCGCGCGTCAAACGGCAATGTCCGGTGAAGAAGCCTGGCGTCAAGTTTGAATGATAGCATGCCGTGGCAAATCCTGACACAGCCGCGCATGCTTGCCACGCAAAGCGTGCCACGATTGGCCGAGACGTTCACGCTTGTCCCGCGGCGCGTCTGATATGATAACGCCTGTTCTGCGCTCCCGCGGTGCTTGGTTTCGAGAACGTGGTTTCGATGCTGCCTGGATTTACCGTTGAAAATCGAGGATAAATATCTAGAATCAGGTGCGACTGTCAAGAATACAAAAAAATAAGGGGTCATTGACTGCCTTCAAGTTCGCCATTTAAACTGTCCCTAAGGTACTAATAAAAATTTCATTAGTCTTTGTTGATTAGTCTTGTGAAGCTCACGTTATTAGCGGCAAAGTACGTCCGCCTCGCCTGGGAACTCGTCTGCAAAAATGCCCCGTTCACTGCGCATACAGCATTTTTATTAAAAAATTGTATTGTCTACGAAAGAAACACCCTGTATACATATCTATATCTGTATACACAGACAGACAGACACATAGGATACACCCGTCAAAAGTGTAGTAACCGTTCGCTGCAAAACACAAATTATATGATTCACAACAAGTACTCTCTACGAAACCTTGACGATGAAGACGTGGTAGTGTTTGTGTGGCAAGAGCCAAATGACGCCATTTCAAGGAGTTGTCGATGATCAGTGAAGTGGGTATGATTACGTAGATGTCAACGGGGGTAATAGTTTTGTTAGGCATTCCTCAAGTATCGTCAGCCTCAGAATAAAGCTGACATGTTCATTGCGAACGTGCCATGCTCTCGTGACGGCAGTGCGTCGGCGCTCGTCTGCCCGTTCAAAAGCGGGCATAATTGTGGAAAACAAGTGGCCCCATGCTTGTCCAAGCCGCCGGGTGTAGCGAGAAAACTGGCCGCGCCTTTGATCGCGCCCTTTATGAGGACCATTTTTCTTTTTTCGCCCACGCTTAATTACCGTTCTCTCGTAGCCCGGCGCTATTCTTAGAGACGCGGCTGCGTGCCTGCGGCGGCCGGCCTTGGTGTCGTCCTTGGCCGCGTCATTTGGCGCTGCCGCCGCGCCCTCTGGCGCCGGCTCCTCGTCGTGAATGGCCCCTCCTCGCAAATCGATTCTCGGCCCGGCGCGCCCCGTTCCAAGAATCCTCCTGCGCAGAGTGTGCACGTTTGCTTGGCGGCTCTTGTAGCGGGCACACTGTTCGTATTCTTCTTTACGAGCCTGGCAGCTTCACATTAGCTTGTTGTGCTGATTTTGTGCGGGAGATCTGAAATGCTCAATCTGTTGTTATGGTACATCGGGCACGTAATGTCGTCATATGTCGTCATCGGAAGTCATTCAAGCCAACAATGTCTTCAAATACGGAAAAAAATCCAGCGGATACACACGAGAGATCAGATGAAGACATACTTCAAAATACGTTGACCCTTGTTTTTTCGTTATAATTAGGCCATATTCGTCGCAATATATTTTCCAGGAACTAAGGTCTGCAACGGATATGAAGCTAAGATTGTTAGAACGGCGAAGCAAATCGCCCCAGTCACCTAAACTTTAGTGTTCGGTCCACCACCGATCGGCACTGCCCCGTGTCATCGGACTAGTCTTCCTGATAATGTCATTCTCATATCTGATACCATAGCCTTTCGTGATATGTTATCTCAGCAGCTGTCTGCGCATCCTTGTTTTTTCCTCTGACCTGAGAAGATTATGTCCTGAATGAGGAAACACCAGATGCCACGCAGTCTATGTAGTCACAATTAACCATCAAGAGCGGAGGCGTGACGCGTCTTCGGGGGCGCAGGATGCAAAAAAAAAAAAAAAAAAGAAAAAAGAAAAAAGAAAACGTTAATAAAGATGACCTGGCCGCCAACCTATTCTATTGACCCTTCTCGCGGTGATCCCGTGGGCGCTGCCATGTTTGATCACGTGGTGACGCGTCCATTGCTTGCCTCAACTGCCTCCGTTGCCTCCTTGTTTACAATGGAAGTGTATGACGCCGGCGCGGCTTAGAAAACCTCTGTTTTCGGAGATATCGTAGACGGTGACCAGGTGGACGACACGAAGCTTTGATCACAGCTTCAGAGAACATGCAAAAGCGCTTTCGGAGCTGATTAAGCTATGTCCAAATAGCGCAAGCAGCGTATATGGTGCTTGTTCTAAAAGCGGGGCTAAATATGTATTCCAACCTATCCAAACATTCCTCTAATGAATTGAATCAGGATTAGTGTGTTTTGAAGCGATTGCTATTTCATGTGAGCTATCTCAAAGAAAAAATGCAGAAAAACATCACCTTTATAATCTACTTCATAAGCTGCACGCTTTCGAAAGCCAGGAGCCAGGGTTGTATAGCGACGAGATAAATACAGTTCGAGCAGAGGTACAGAAATATGAGACGGAAGCGTACAGAGGAGCAGTGGTGCGTTCACGCACAACTCGTTTCACAGATGAGGAGCCCACAAAAAGGGCTCTTGGTGATGAAAAGCGATACGCGCTTTCAAAGCAAATATTACAAATTGAATCTGGTGGTTCCATATATACAGAAACGTCGCAGATAATCACCATATTTGAAGATCACTATAAAAATCTTTTCACTGCAGTTACGCTTCAGCAGGGCTACGAAGAAAAAGCCGATCAATTTATTTCTCTTATGCCACAATTACAAGATGATGATCGAGTCAGCGTTGACGAGCCAATAACTCGAGAAGAAATTAAGCTTGCTGTTGAAACTCTGCAGAAAAACAAGACGCCTGGCCCTGATGGCCTTAGTGCCGAGTTTTATGTAAAATTTCAGGAATTCCTGTGTCCCTTTCTTGAGCAGGTTTTCAAAGACGCTTATAAACATGGTGAGCTTCCTCCGACTTTCTATCAGGGCCATACGACCCTAATCCCAAAGAGCACTGATAATGAAGTATTAAAGAGTGTAAACGGATATAGGCCGATATCATTATGTAACGTCGATTATAAAATATTTGCAAAAGTAGTTACAAATATGTTGCAGACAGTCATTGCTAAATTAGTTGGTGACCATCAAACATGTGGAATTCGAGGACGCTCTATACAAACAAATATTCATATCGCACGTTCAGTCCTTGAGTGCTTAGAAGGTAGCATGGATCAAGTAGCTCTTCTTCAGATTGACCTCGCCAAAGCCTTTGATAAGGTTCAGCACAGTTTTTTGTTCCGATTACTGCGACATCTGCAGTTAGGTGATGCATTATATAATGATATAGCACTTTGTTATAAAGGGTGCACTACAAAGTTAATTGTGAACCGTACCCTCTCAGGTGTAATACAGGTACAGTCATCCGTCCGTCAGGGTTGTCCGCTCTCGCCTTTACTTTTCGCAATATACTTGGAACCTCTTTGCTTAAGCGTGCTTTATAACTCAAGCATTAAGGGATACAGGTATGCAGATGAAGAAATTAAAGTTCTAGCTTATGCGGATGACATTGCCTTCTTTTGCATCGATAAGCCCAGTATTACTGAGACAATAAACACTACCTTGCGTTTCTGTGAAATGGCAGGAGCTAAATTTTGATAAAAGTAGGGGGTTTTGGCTAGGCATGTGGGCTCGAACTCCCTCTGTGTTCTCGAATATTCATTGGGATCAGTCTTCGCTGCGATATCTTGGTGTGCCTCTCGATAACTTCCGTAATAGTGGACCTCATTGGACATCCGCGATAACCACAATCCGTCGAAAGGTGACAACCTGGCAGGGACGCGACTTTCGCAAGAGCTAAGGCGTGCAATATATTCCTTGCTTCTAAGCTTCTTTAAGTTCTGCAGGTCTTGCACTGCTCCCGCATCCATGTTCAGGCATTCCACAGAATATTTGCATGTTTTATTTGGCAGTCATCATGGGAAGCCATGAGAAGGGATAATCTTTTTCTTCCACTTGAGAAGGGAGGTCTCAGTCTTGTGCATTTGTTTGTGAGACAATTGGTCATGCGATTATTTTACCTTAAAAATGTCCGTCATCCTTTCCTCCTTGCAGTTAACAGAACACGTCTTGCTTCACACCTCCCTTTTCTTTTTGTCACGACCAACTCTGCTCAAGAACTGCCGTTATGGGGCTTCCTAAAAGAACTCGTGGATACTATCTCATTTTTAAAAGCCAGATTCACGTTAGAATATTTATTTAGCGTTGATCGAACATCGCTAAATATAGCACTTGTTAATAACCTTTTCCCTGCACCTATCTATCGAAAGCCATGTCTGTCTCTATTTGGTCAAGATGTTCTTTGCCGTGTTCGTCGAATGTGTATAACGCCAGCAGCGAAAACATTTTTCTTTAAGCTGCACACTTCCACTCTGCCAGTTAAAACATGGCTTCATGAGAAAGGATTATATGTACCGTGGAATACAAATTGTAGACTGTGCAGCCAACCTGAGACAATAGAACATTGCTTTATTCTTTGTCGTGATGCATTTTATTTTTGGGACATTTTACAAAGAACTATCAAAAAAGAATTTCCTCTAACACCTTACGGTATCCGGTTCCTTCCTTTCAAAAAGACAATCAGTAATGCACCATATGATTTGTTTATGTTATTAGGACTGTATTCATTATGGAGAAGCCGAATGATCGACAGACATGCCGAGCCACCCCGCTCGACAAGGTCTGTCTTTCGAGAAGAGGCTGCTCAAGTGCGGAGTGTTGTTGCAACCTTTGACCCCGTTCCTGAATGGATTTCGTATCTGGACGCTTGTGTTTGTTTACCCGATTTTTGAACTTTCATTCGACTGCCTAGCGTGTGTGAATTTGTTTTGTCATGTATGTATATATGTAACACAGCTAATTTTCGCATATAACTACTAATATTTCCATGCAATAAAGAAAAGAAAAAAGTGGCTGTATGGCTGAGTGGTTACGGCGCTCGCTTCGGTATCTTGCGTACGCGGGTTCGAAACCCGCTCTGGCTACATTTTTTTGCTTAATATCACGCTTTTTCCTTTTTTCTCTCTCTCTCTCTCTGTTTGCCAGCGCGGTCGCTTGAACCCCGGCGCCACGGCGGCAGCCGTGGTGCCGGGCGCCGACGCGAAGCGGCGGTCGTTGGGGTGTTGCGGAGAGCAGCGTAGCAACACCCCAAATAAAAAAATACTGCTCCAGTCAGGTAGACTGCTCCCTCCCTGATAGTGAGATTATATTTGGATCGTCAAAACAGTGATGCGTTTATAATACCACCGATTCCAACAGCAGGCTGTCACCACCAGCCCAGCGTTTTCTCTGTCAACGCCTCCTCCGTTCCAACGGCGGCGGCTCGAAACATGGTACGCCGGAGCGGCGCAGCGTGGCGCCAGCGGTCAAGCGCTGTACCTACTAGCAAATGGAAATACGCTTCCGGTTAAGGCACGTCCGCGCTGGCGGCAAATATACCGACGGCGAACCGGCCTCCCGTGCCCTAGAACGTCTGCCGCGCGAGAGGTGTCCAAAGTAGACGGCAGTTCGGCCGGCGCACCCGTGCGCCCACAGCACGATAAACGGGCCAATCGACGACTGCGAAGCTGCGCGCCTCCGCCACCGGTGACGAAAACATTGGCTGCAGCTTCTGTTCCAAGCAAAGTAATTTTCCCTTGATAAAGTGATGCGTAAATTGTACATTTTATGAAGAAGGTTATCTACTGTCAAACGTTAACATGAACTCGAGAGCGCCGATGCTTGTCGAGCTCAGCTGCCGTGCACGGCTACCGACGGGAGACGACCGGCTCGGCTGTGCTCGCATCGCAGCAGACGGCGCCGCTAATATAAGCGTGTTTTCTTCTTCGTGTACAATTATTGCGAAGAGCGATAACAACGGCAAGAAAATATTGCGGCTTGTGAGCGTCGGTAATTCATTCCGAAGAGCCGTCCGTTTTAGCTTTGAAGTGATCCGGAAAAGGCCTAGCGACGATATTGGCGCCGTTGAGCGATCGGCGGCGGTGAGGCTACCGCACAAATGGGTCCCGGTCTCATCCTCTCTAGGTACGGCAAGGAAATCTCGCCGTTCGCGAGGAAAACCGCCGTCGAACGGCGGCCCGCGAATGGCAAATGGCATACGGCGAGTTACCGTGCCGGTAACGGGGACGTGGACTCGGCGCTTCTAGGCTACCCGCTGTTGCTGCGGTGCCGGCCTGTGTTCTTGCGAAGCGTGCCGCTATAGACCGTGTCTTGCGCGCTCGTCTAGAAAGGCCAACACTGTTGCACTCTGTTCGCACAGCTAATCAGACCGCTAAGCACGACTGTGTTGGAACGCGAGCGATTTGGCACTTGCGTTGCGGGCTGTAATTACCGATTCGCAAGGGCGCACAAGCCAGCAACAAGACAAGGAAGAGCAGGGAGCGCGCGTATACCTCGTAGCAGACAAACCGGAAGTCGTAGGTTCTTGTTCGACCAATGGGCATCGTCCCCGACGCTGACATCACCACATTCACCTTGCTGACATCGTGACGACCGCTGGGGATACCGGAAATAGAGTGTAACACTCTATCTCTGTTACGCACTGTAACCGGAAAGGCCAGGAGAGGAGGACGCCATTGTTTTTTTTTTTTTTTTTTTTCTTGTGGCGCGCCCGCTGCGCGTATAGCGCTGCAGCGTTTGACATCGCTGATCGTGACGTCAGTCTGAACTCAATGGGTGTGTTTACTTGAAATCTTCAAAAAATATCTGAGGTGGTTTAGGGGCCCTTTAAGGACTCATAAATGGAAATAGTAAGATTATCTAAAATATTAATCACACCTCGTTTCAGCATGTCGTCAACGTGTTCGTCAATGACACGGCGTTCGGCTGCGGAAACACGGTATGGACGTTGGCGCAGCGGAGCATGGTGACCGGTGTCAATACGGTGAACAACCGCTGTCGTGCGCCCCAAGGAAGGTTGGCCGAGGTCGAAAGAAGCACGAAAACGTTCAAGAAGTTCAACAACTTCACTGCGTTGAGTGGGCGTAAGCGCGTCGTCGATGGTATGCAAGAAAACATCGGGGAAACGCGAGGCTGGTGCGGTAGCAGAAGTGATGGCACCGATAGGCAGTGGCGAGCTATCGGAAGAAAGGTCAAATGGACTAATGACGTCAACAGTGTCTAGACGCCCCACACATTCACCGTGTAAGAGAGTTGAAGGACATGGAAATGGATTGCACGCATAAATGGCAGCGGAACCATCGGTGAGTGTGACGACAGCAAACGGGAGTAGAAGGTTCCGTCGACGCGCACAATCTTCAGATGGTGTAAAAAGAGCTGTCGTGGCGGGGGCAGAGTCACAAGAGACGGGCACCAAGGCAGCAGAAAAAGAAGCGATAATGACGTCAGCGGTGACTATGACTATGACGATAATGACGTTTTGTTCACTGACATGGGACGACCATATCGACAGCAATGCTCTCTACACTTCGGTGGCTGCGCAACATAGGAAGCTTAGTTGGCTACTGTGTACATGGCGTCTGACGTGCCACGACTTGATCATGACGCACGCTGTATAGGACCCCAATGCATTTCGCCTCCATCGAAATGCGGCCTCCTCGCAGCGCAACACCGTCACGCCAGTGGTCCTGCTGCCGGTTTCCCGTTCAGCACATAGCGCCTTTTAAATGCATTTCTATGCGGTGAAAATTGTCCCATCCGTCCTCCGCGTACGACGATCGCTTTCAAGCCAGCTGTGGAAGAAGACGACGCGAGGGGCAGTGTGGGAACGCTGGCATGATCAGCTACAGCGGAGTCAGCTGTGGAAGAAGGCGCGAGCGCGTCTCTGTGACTACGTGACGTGTGCAATCAGGCACGCACTAGGTACACCTCTAGTAATTCACAACCGTGGCTTCGGATCTCATCAGCGGACGTGGCGCCGCCACCTGCCTCATCACGTTGCGCCGCCTTCCGCAGCAGTCGCCGCAGCGCATTTGCCGTTATGGCGCCAAGACGACCTCCGAGCAGTGCTAGGATTACCAGCTGTGTGAGCACTCAATACCACGTCGTTACTACGAAATGCATCCCTGAAACTGGTTTCCGCTTTGTGGTCACATGGCATCATGAGAGAATTATTGAAACAAATTTATTGCGCGTGAGTTTTGAATGAGCGGAAGGAAATGGTAGGACTGGCATATTGCATCTCGGCTGATAACTCCCGCAGCCCTTTTGAGGCGTACAATCCCAAGTCTAAAAACCTTATGCCTACGGGGATTTCATGCGTCTACAACAAAGGGGACAACACTTGAGTAAACGTGGTTAGGGTTTTTGGAACTAGCGAGTCAAAATATCATCTCAATATTCTATAATAAACGCACTCCAGTGAAGGCGGTCGAAAAAAAACATTGCAGGGATGTTGTATTCGGCCTGCTGTGCTAGGTTGGACTCCTCTGTGGACAAATTTATTTATGTTCACAAATAACTGGCAATAATATTATCATAACGGGGAAATCTGATACAGTTATATCATGTCGCGAACAAATGACAAAGTTTCCCGTACGTTGTTTTCTATTTGTATCATTTAAACTATTTGATAGTATACGTAGTATCTTCTGCGCTGTTTGTAAACTGTGATGTCTTCTATAAGTTCTAACCTTCCCTGGTTCTGTGCTACGTGTCTGATAATTTGTAACATTTCTTTCTAAATTAGCAAAACGTTGTAGGAGAGAAAATGTTTCCACGTTCCTAGTTGCCGTCCTAAATGTTTTAGGGCGGCAACTAGTAGTAGCTTTATCGGCCGTGTAAACACAGGCTTGCTAACTAAATGAACAAGCATGCTGTCAGGCGCGCACCAACCAACATGAACACATCTCACTCGATGACCGCGGGAACTGGCTGTCGCTGGAGTGAGGAAGCGCGGCAGTAGCAGGGAGCGTCTTGCATCAACACGAACTAAGCCGTGAAAACACATCGCACGGCGGACTGTGACCGGACGCAGATGGCTTTCAAGATACAGCGGCCCGGAGTAGAACGCCCGGAGCTTTGCGGCCCAGGATGTGGCGCGCGCCGCCCGGAGTGAGTCGCAGACGCCCCCTCCTTCCCCCGTAGCGTTGCGCGCGACGGAAGACGGCGCGCTTCCTTCCCGTTTTCCTTCCTTGCGTGCGCGAGATTGAGCCGCGATCGCTGGCTCAGTCTCAAACGCTTTCACTTGCACATACAGAATAGGGTGCGCGGCGACGATTTTATCGCCCTTGGGCTTTATACGGAACCTCACGGCGACGGAAACGGCAGAAATGCGGCTGAGTGTCCATATAATTGCTATCGCAATAAAATTAAAAGTATACAGATGGATCAAAAGCACAAGACAACGTAGGAACAACATTCCTAATACTAAGTGAATAAAATAACATATAAACAAATAACCATCTTACTCCAACAACTTTGAAGCTGAAGCAATAGCAGTTCTGCAAGCTTTCACATATACAAGCACTAGACCCTACAAAAGAATGACCTATTATTCAGACAACTTGTCTGCCCTTCGAGGTATTAAATACCCTACGAGTAATGATCATATAATTTAGCAAATCAAGAAAGAGTTAGCAATGCTAAACTATCAAACTAACATGTATCAAAGTACACAGTGGAAATTGCAGAAGTAGTCTAGTGGATGAACTAGCAAAGAAGGTCTCAGTACATGGGGAAAATATAGAAATACCAGTAACAAAAATCATTCACTACGAATAACTTAGACATTTTATGCAGCGAATGGAACAACGCACGGACAGCAGAGCGTCACAACAGCTATATATCATCATCATCAGCAGCAGCCTATATTTATGTCCACTGAAGGACGAAGACCTCTCCCTGCGATCTCCAATGGTCGAGAGCGACAGAAAACTAGGTGGGGTGATGAAGTTAGGAAATTTGCAGGCGCAAGTAGGAATCAGCTAGAGCTACATATATCAATGAATAAAAAGTACAAAACAAATGCCCGACCATTTTACGACCAGTTTCGATACCTCTCAAGCAATTTCAGGCCATGCCCGATTTCGTCACTATTTTGACAGCTTTAATATAAGAGAACCTGCCACGTGCCAATGCAATGAATAAGCCAAATCATTTGATCACTTCTTGGAAACATGTCCTCTTGTTGACTCAGAAAGAACGAAACTTTAAGGAATACTCGGAAACAACTTATCGAAAAAGAAACCTCAAATCATTAAAAACAGACCCATAACAGGAATCTTGGCAACCATGACTGAGAAATAAACCAAAATATTACACAGCACTAAAATAAAAATTGCATTTAACTAATTAATGCAAGAATACGCAGCTCTTGAGAACCTAAGCGGGAGATTCTCCTTGATAGAAAGTTCGAGGGTAAGTCTGCTTTTGGGGATCAAGAGAACAAGAAGAAAACTATTTCACAACAACATATACAAATTAAACAAACCGTACTCTATGACAAAGGCACAAGCAAGCTTGAAGAAAAGATTAAGAAACATTGGTCGTCAAGATTGTAGAACAAATAACTGTGCAAAAAATTATCTTTCAATAAATCCCGCTGCCGGTGCCCTCTCTTGGCTGTGGTCGTTGATAATGGTAGAATATACACTTCCTCTTTCCTTCTTTGCTTACTTCTCCATTAATCCCTTATCCCAAACTTTCTTACCTTAATCTTCCTCCTCTTCTTTCCCGAACCTGCGACACTTCAGTGGTGCAGGCTAGGCATCCTCTTTTGCCCTTCTCACACAATGCTGAACGCTACCTATCAGCCTATTACCCTACCAAAACTGAAACAACAAACAAATCCATGCGCCTCGCGGGATGTCGTTTACTACCTAAGACGGAAAATCTCTAGTCCAAGGAATATTAATAGGAACTGTCCATTGGCCCTCTACTCTCATATAATTCGGGAGCGTTCCTGTACTCTGAAATTAACGCTTCAGAAAACCAAACAGAACTAACTAAATATAAGCATAAAGAGTTCTATAGAGACCGCATCAAAAATCCTGGTGATATTTTAATTATAAGGAACACACTTTCCACAGGCACCATGCCAGAAGAGTGGAAGATGGAGAAGGTTATTCCAGTCTACAAATCAGGTAACAAAACATCTCCACCCAGCGAGAACCGTAGGTAACGTGCAACTCCCAGAAGCGCTTGGGTTTAAAGTGGAAGGAAACATCAACAGATCAGCTGTAGATATAAGCAAGAGACGATTAGAGCACTGGTGGAAAAAAAGCAGGCAAAAGATGGATACGACCTGATCTCTTAAAATCATAGGTAGCGGTACAAGGTAAATGTTTTGAAAAAAAAAAATAATGAGGGGTATACAAAAATGCTAGATAAAGAACATGTATAGTATACCTGATTAAATCAATCAGGCTAGGTGACTATATATCGCCGCCCCGTTTCAAAGGGGATGCCAATAAATCATCATCATCATCATCGGAGCCTACGTGCAACGCTTGTCCCTAGGTCGGCTGTGGTTGCAGCCGCCGTCGTAGTGCAGTGACGTCACGCGTCAGAGGAGAAATCGTGGAGAGGCCTTAAAAGTCTAAGGTGGTGTTGGCCATACCCATAGTCAAGCAATATAAATACCTCGGCGTATACATAAACGAAGGAAAGACCAGGGGCGGTATTCTCTAAGAGTCTACCTAGTGGACTGTCCATTTCGGCGACGGTTGATTCGCTGCAGCTTGACGTGCAGCAAGGAGACTGGCTTCCTGCACGTCAAGCAGCAGCGAATCAACGGTCGCCGAAATGGACAGTCCACTAGGTAGACTCTTACAGAATACCGTCCCTGGAGTCATCAGAAGGAAAGTGAGAGAAACACAGACAGTGAATTGGATGCAAAGAATGAAAACAAAAAGGACCATGGAGATAATTAGAAGGAAAAATCTGTAAGATAACACAGAGGGCAGTGCCTTGTCATTTGATGCTCTAGCCGATTCCTAAAGACAAAAACATATTTACATGTTCTTGCCATTCGGTCGTTGCTTTTCCTATCAGAAGACATTGATTCTAACCCGGGTCCAGATAGTGCTGACCTTGTACTAACAGAACGGCTAAAACTAACAGCCAGCCAAACGGAAATAATTCCAGAAATGAAATATATTAAGAACCAACTACTGATGACAAATAAGTTGGTGTCGGATTGGAGTTCATGAATGACAGTCGTCGAAAATCTTTGTCAAAGCGTCATCCCGTTACGAAATTAAATCGAGGCCGTAAAAATAGAAACTACTAACATTACTTACTGACCTAGCCACTTGCTTGGAACGGCGTATGGATGACGCTGAAAGCCGATCCCGTAGGAACAACTTAATCTTTTATGGCGTTCCTGATTCTAATCCCTCGGAGACATTTGCCCAGTCTGAAGAAACCGTAACCCTGCTGTGCTCTCAGCACCTTAGCATTAACATAGACACAAAAGAAATTGAACGAGCACAGTATCTCGGACGGCACACCGCTCGGCGCCGCGGCCCTATAATTGTCAAATTTACCTACTTCAATACAAAAGAGACCGTCTTATCAGATGGCCGTGAGTTTAAAGGCACGGATCGGAGAGTATTTTTCTAAGGCTGTGCTTAACGCCCGCAGGCACCTTGTCGCTCTTGCGAAAGGAAAATCTGCGCGCTTTTTATTGCGTTACAAAACATTGCACTAAACGCTACATATTTGACGAGCCATCACAGAGCAGTCGCATTATCCTACGAAGCTAAAAAGAACTCGCCCTGCCACCCCGCGTAATAATCTGTTTTTTTTTTCTCCAATAATTTACACTAGCATACGTAGTTGTCTACCAAAACGTGAACAAGTATCAAATCTTACGTCATCGTCCGCCAGTAACTTACTGATACGTGGCTTACAAGCGAAATCAGTGACGCAGAAGTTCTGGCCGATCTTCCCAACTTGGATGCTTATTGAGGCGATCGGAGAGACGCACGTGGCGTTCTGATTACCGTGAACCAACAACTGCCGTGCACGCGAGTTAACATTGACAGCTACCTTGAAATAATGTGCTGAAAATGTTCCCCGCAAACTGTACTGCTGGGTGTTTGTTACAGACCCCCTCACCATCAACGGGACTTTGCTCATCTTTGAAACAACCTTTTAAATGAAATTACTTCAATCCACCCCCATGCTATATTATTCTCCTTTTTGGGCACTTCAACTTTCCCGTCATTAAATGGTGCAATGGAACTGCTTTACTAACAAATGAAACTGAAGCGAGTGACTTTATAGAAGTGTGTTTAAATTACAATTTAACACAACTAGTATTGGAGTCAACCGGCGTCTCAGAGACATCTGCCAATATTTTACATCTTATAGTAACAAGTCATCCTGAAATCATTCCTTACGTATCCGTCAGATTTACGTATCCGTCTTCATATGACAAAGGTAACTATGAGCCTGTACATATTCAATTAAACGCATTTTCTTCTACCTTTGCAGGTTAACTCATCATAACTGGTTTATGTTTAAAAAGAAACTATGTGAACTAAAGAATCAATTTATTCCCAGGATAATGATTCGCTCCAATGGACAGAAGCCATTGTTTACGAGATCTTTAAAACGACTAGAAAATAAGAAAAGCGCCTCTATGGTGCCGCTAAAATAAGCTCACTTGCGTGGGACAAATGTTACGCCGCTGAAACTGCCTAATTAATAGGAATTCGCGGTGCCAAGCAAACTTTTTTTCACTAGGACCGGCCAAGCATTTTAGTTTCTAATCCCAGAAAATTCTGGCAGGTGATAAACCCTGAACAAGCACGCGTGAATACTCTTACTAACGAGCTGGGTGAATCGGTGACGGACTTGAGCTGCGCTAACGCGCTCAGCAACGCGTTTACATCAGTGTTCACTAGTGAAACGGGGACATTTTCTCCTCCGCCAACCACAAATATACAACGCAACATGTCAGCCATCACATTCACAGCAGGTGGGCTTTTATCTGTAATAGTTGTCTTTATGAGCTGGCATCGATGACATTCACTCTAAACTACTGAAAACTTGAAACATATTTCTGCAGCGTTTCTGTATTTGTTATTTTCATAGTCGCTTTCCACAGGCACCATGCCAGAAGAGTGGAAGATGGAGAACGTTATTCCAGTCTACAAATCAGGTAACAAAACATCTCCACGATATCACCGCCCCATCTAATTGACAAGTGTCCCGTGTAAGATCAGGGAGCATGTAATCTACTCCCATATTGTGAACTTTGTAGACGCTAACAGCCTTTTTTCATCATTCGCAGCGGCCGGTCTTACGAGACCCAGCTTGCACTCTTTCTTCATGACATTCATGCTAATCTTGACAGCAACATACAAACAGGCGCAATATTTTTTCATTACGCGAAATATCTAATTTGTATCTGCATCCTGATATCCTAAAATATTTTTAACAAACCGCTCGCTCACTCAACTAACATCCGGCTCCCTCTTTGGCCTTATTCTTGATCTATATTAACGACTTACCCTTGCACGTGTCCTGCCATTACCGCATGTTTGCCGATGACTGCGTTGTTTACGCCGCTGTCAAAAACATCAATGACCAAACAGCTCTTAAAATTGACCTTAACCGCTTAAAGAATTGAGTGATCTTTGGCTGATGACACTCAGCTCTAATAAATGCAAACTTGTTTCATTTACCCGTCGTCATCGCTCGCTTCGCTTTATTTATCGGATTAGTAACGTCTTCGTTGAATTAGTAGAATCTTACAAATAGTTAGGTATCACCTTGGCTAATGACCTAACCGGGAACGTGCATGTTATTAATGTCATTTCATCGTCTAAGAAGACATTGGGATTTATAAAACGTCACCTTCGCTTCGCTCCATTGCATGTGCAGCTGTTAGCCTATCAATCAATAGCAAGAACGAAACTCCCATCTGGGATCCGCATGAAGCATCGCTCGCCAAAGCCCTTGAGGCAGTTGAAAATCGCGCCGCCAGGTATATTCATTGTACATATACGCCGTCAGCATATCATGCTTGAAAAAAAGGATCTTTCTTATCGCTTCTATCGTCGCCGCATTGCCACCTTCTCTCTCTGCCAGAGGTATTCGACGCTTCATCGGCCGCCATGCATTGTCCCTCCATCGCTCAGCTCACAACAACGCATTGGCCATCCGCTGCAAGTAGCACAGCCACGCACATTGGCAGCCTCGTTTCACAGCGAACCTGTATATGGCCAGCTTCCAGTGGATCGATGTCCGTAGACCGAAAAAACAGTGGGCCGATCCCGAAGATAGTGAAATACCGGGCCGATCCACGGGGGCGGGGTGAAGCAGGCACTCCGCCAACTTGCAAAAATAAGTAAAGGGTCCAAATACTACCCGTATCAGATATTAGGCTGATAAGAACAGATACTGCACTTTGAACCCGCGTCGGCCCTGTCTACGTTCGCACCATACACGTGTACGCCATCCCGCGTATTCAAACTAGTGCCTACCAATTTGAGTGTCTTCTGTCTCCTGACGTCATGCTCTACGTGGGCTCCTTTCCTTCTGCTCTGACTGTTGTGCTCTGACTGAAATGGGTAGGCCGCGTGTTGTACGTTCTGAAGAAGAACAGCGTGCCTACCAAGAACGACGGCGTGAACAGTAAATGGAATGGGCTCAGTGGCGGCGGAAGGAGACCAACGACAAAGCTCGGGCCGCGGACGCCAAGCGTAAGCGTGCTGCCCGCCAGAAATGCGAACCATCCATGTGGCCCCGATCCCGCAAACTTGGAACGTTTCACTGGAGCAATGGTCAATCAGCACATGACAATGATGTTTATTTGCGTCAGTACATGACGCATCAGTACATGACGCGAGGGGCATGCAATAAAAGCTGCCACATGGACAGCTTGACGAAGCCGCAGGCCCCCGCATTGGCGTTTGTGCGGCGTTAGCACACACAGAGGCAGTACATCATTGTTTACAAATGCGATTTGCACAAAATTGAGCAAATACTACCCTTTGACTACTACTGCACATACACAGCTTCGCTGGTCATCCATCTTCTCAAAGTGGAATGGCACTGAATTTTTTCTACCGAACGTCTAAAGACTGAAATGCCCTTCCCCATCACGTCGCTGCCGTCACATGGTCGTCACAATTCGTTCAAGACGTAACAACTTTTTTTAACGAAATGAAAGTATTGTAACACTTGTTTTTATATGTTGTATACCCACCCCTTATGTAATACCCCTACCAAGGGTTCTTTATAGAAATAAAATAAAATAAAATAAATTAAATACCGGAGCAAATATTCGGAACTAGATAGGCATGTGTATGCTGCAGCAAGAATCCGGAGACCAGACTACTCGGCACATCCTAATCGGATGCGAAGGGACTCACCCAATGAGAACTGCAGGTAACTTAACCCTTCCAGAAGTGCTTGGATTTCAAGTGGACGGAAGTACCAACGAGTGAGCAGTCGATATAAGCAACAGACGTTTAGAGTATTGGCGGGAAAAAAGCGGGAAAAAGATTGATACGACCGGATTTGTTAGTCATAGGTAGCGGTACAAGGTAGACTTTGAACGAGAGAGAGAAAGAAACGTTTATAACGAAAAAAAAAAAAGATTAAGGAGATGTATACAAAAATGCTAGATAAAAAACACGTATAGCATACCTGATTAAATCATGCAGGCTATTTGTCACCGGCCCGTTTCAAAGGGGATTCCGTTAAATCATCATCTGCTTCTGCCCTGTAATCACACGTCAAGAGCCTCCTGCGAGAAACATTTCATTTCGTGCACTGCAACCCGTGACACGTAGAAAACACATAAGCACGCTCACTTCGACTGCAATGGCGTAGAATGCGAATAAGTAGCAGCAGAAATATTTTGGCGTGGAGAGGGTATTTTTGGACCCGCCAAATAACGTCGGTATTCTGCGTCTCGCGCGAACATTCCGCGGCCAGAAACACATTCCCAACGCCGTCGGCAACTAGTTCTGTCTCTACTTGTGTCACTCGCTGACTGTTATTTGCATATATATATAATTCGAAGGTTCACGTTTGCCAATGGTAGCTTTGCCCGGCGTTTCGTATCTTCCACCAACCGTCGACAGAATGGGGGCGACGTAGCCAGACATCACGGAAACGTGCCGTGCACAACAGTGTCGAAAAAAATGTCGCTGTTCCGCCCGAAAGGCATTGTACACGGCTCTGACCTTTGTATGCGCTGTGCATTCGCCGCTCAGCTTCCGTTGAAGCGATAAACCGCACGAACCTTCGCCCGCTGCCCTTGCTGCCAGCGTTTTGACAGTCGTTGTCGGCGGTCATTCAGTGGGATCTATTCCTGTTTGCTTGTGCGCGCTGACACCACGCTGGTTAATTGAGTTAGTAAGCGAATGTGTCCAAGCTTATGCAGCCGATAAAACTACTATCCCTACTCCGAATAGCTCTCTACTAATTTGCTATCGCAATTGATGCTTCGCCTTTCGGGCGAAACTGCGACATCTTTTTTCCGCTGCCTGTTAGCAAGCGCTTGCGTGGCTCAGTGCTAAATATCCGACTCTCGTGCAGCGGGCCTGGGTTCGATCCCGGCGGGAACCGGGTACTTTCGCATTTACGGCGATAGCGGTTACGGTCGCCAGCGGCGGACACCGAAACGGCTATTGGAATGAGCCCATAACAGCTGACGCTGTAAAAAGGTACGGCCTGCCGCGTCAGGCCACCTGCAATGGGAGCGAGCGTCCGAGCCGTAGTTGCATTCGTGGCCGCTTGGCTGGCCCGAACGGCGCTACTTGCGGGGCTTGGGACGCGTCCACGGGCGACGGCGTTCCTCACGCTCTTCCAGACAAGAGTCCTTGACCAAAGCTCCGTATATACAGCCAGCGCTAATGACAACTCCTCTCACAGCCCACACCACCGTTGACCTACTTTCTTCGTACACCGCCATTGGTTGGTGCGCCTCACACTCTCCCCTCCAACGCGAGTATTGGACGGCGCGACTTACGTCAGCCCCCCTCCCCATTCTCCTTTTCATCTGCAGCCTCTCACAGGGTTGAGCTCTTCCTCTCCCGCTAGGTCACGTGGTTTTTAGCAAACCGACAACGAAGGCACAGGGTCCGCAGAAACAGCTTCGCTGTAAAACGGGGCTTAATGTCGCCAAGAAGCTCGATCATTTCCATAATCTAAGATGGCGAGCAAGTCAAGCACAAGTTTTCTTCTTTAAATTGCGTTCATCGCAACTGCGATCCAAGAACCCATACTTTGCTGTGCCCGGCAGTTGTAAAACATTTTGACCCCTCCTTTAGTGGAAACTATCCACACTGTGGTGTGGTGTCGTCAGACACCTATCACATGGTGTGGGCCTGCCCCTCCAACCCGGCCATTCCCCCCAACCCTGCAGGACTGGCAGGCGACCCTGCTCGGCTGCCACGACTTACAGGACCAACAAGCCTTAGTCGGGCGCGCCCGGGCGGCGGCTACCACCACTGGGGTCCTCAACTAGGGACTTTCACCTAGTATTTGTAAGGACCAGTCCCTTACGGGCTGGTGCAAGCATACCTCCTGTCCCTCTATAGCCAAATAAATGTTTTCACCACCACCACCACGTGCGCTGGCGAAGAAGCAAAGGAGTGGGTCTGCAGCAGACGACGCGCGGCCTGCGCCGTTTCATGCCTGCGCTTAATCTTCGCCGCTTCCACTAGGTGGCGCCTTGCGAAGCATGAGCCTAAAGTCACCTGGAAAGTACCGCATCCCTTTTCTCTTCGCCGCCGATTGGTCAGTTGCCGTCACGTGATCACTTTCTGCCATAGATGGCCCACGCCGCGCCGGAGTGGACGCGCAGACAAAGGCATCGCTCGCAAAAGCCGCGCGTATGAGCCATCGACGAGGTCGAATTTTGCATTTTGTGCAATTCAGACCATATGTAAATTTCGCAGACTTAAACCAAAACCAAATGAAATGCCCGGTTGCTGCGAATTCGGGTGCAGCAACCGCCGGGAGGCCGGGAAATCTTTTCCCGATACCAAGCCGTAAGAACGACAGCAAGTGCCATGCTATCTGGCTGCACCGGATAAAGCGAGACAGATTCAATCTAACCAGGTGAATTTGATGATATCGCAAAGCTGAGAAGCTTTGCGGTATTATCGAACTGCCTAAATGTCATAATGTGATCGAGAAGCTTCACGAGTTTTGCTTTGAAGACGGCGGTTTGCCTTGCGCAAAAAAAAAAAAAAAAGCGAGGAGATGCTCAGAAATATGCAGAACCGAGCAAACTGTGGCTCGAAAAGCGTTGGAATGCAAGCGGCTGTGTCCAGAATAACATAATGTAGTGATAAAACCACTGCAATTAGGATCTGTCGACCTGTCAAATAATAAGATATACATTTTCTCGTGTGTTGTTGTTTATTACTGCTTAAAATAACGAGAACGTGGCCTGGATAACGGTTTTAGCATCCTTTTTCTTGTACTGCAGTCAGGGACTGTTTATCTTTGTCGAAGACTATCTGTATCATTCGTTTTGAGGGCGGGTAAATGAGTAGCCATGTTAGAAAGCGATTACATCCACACTTATAGATGATGTGTGGCAGCGCTTGATGCCTATACTAAAAAAAATTGTGGGTGACACACGAACTATTGATTCGTTTTGAATTTACAACGGATTGCGCACAGTTGAATGCTTCACTTTCCGAGTATATGTAATTTATATCGTATCTAGCTAAGCGAAATGCGGTTTTGTTTGTGGATTTCACAGGGCCCACTGCGACAATTCTCGCACCGTTCTTGACTGTAGCAATCCTAGAAAACGAGAGGAAGAGCTGCTCGCATTTCCCGCCACGAGGGTAAAACGGTCAATGAAACAAACCCGAGATTCACGTAGGCCTGCGATATATAAAATGCTTCAAACACGAGTAATGTGGCTTAATTATGCACGTTGTTAAGCAATTTACTACACCCCTTCGATAGCTTCCCAACGAGCACAAAACTTATAAGGAAAACAAACAAAAGGATGGCTGCTCGAGCGCCCGCGGCCTGTCGCTGGTCTCGCTTCATGCAATTTGGCGCCTGTAAAGATCTTCCAATCGTACTTACATGTGCTGCATCGTACGCATAGTAGATGCACCATCCCATCTTTTATTTAAGGGACGATGCAATATGTCGATTGACGATAATATAAACCGCTGAAAGCGAAGCTACATAGCTGAGCTGCGCGTATGACCAAAGCTGGCAACAACAGCGCTGTGTTGCCTGCGGCGGTTGCGGTGCTTTCCCAGTGACTTTACATGTGTGCCTCGACGTCCTCCTCCCCCGCTGCTCCGTGCAGGGGGGCGACATTGGGCCGCCGATTTGAGCGCGTCCGCCGGTGCCTTCGCTGGCGCGCGTGCCAAAGCAAGCTCGCACTGTGGGTTGATCTCCGCGCTCCGAAAAAAGATGCCTGGATGTGGCGTGCCCCTGTGCACGAATCATTCCAGGAATGGTTGGATAATGTTCTCATTTCTGAAAGAGACAAAATGAAGACTTGTCTGCATGGTAGAGATGGGCAAAACGGCTCACTTCAGTGAGCGGATCGGAACGGCTCATCTCACTGAAATGAACCAGTTCATTTGAACCGCTCACCGGTTCACTTAAAAAAGTAACCTGTGTTATGCATATTCTGTAGTTATCTGGCTTTGGAAAAAAAAAACGATATGTGCCTAATTCAACAATCGTGGTATTGGTAATTTCGCTATGTTTAGAGAATATTTCTACATATATTAAAAGCGTGAATTTTTAGTTGTAATGAAACTTTCTTTTCTAATATTGGGGATAAAATGTTTATGATACTGTAACAGGCAGAATGCGACGTACGTTCTTTAGAAAAAAAAAAACATATGTAACTTCATCGTCATTACAGAAGCTTGTCTGCTTTTGTGGTACTTTAAAATTAACTTTCGTCAAAATAAGAACACAAAATGATTGTACAATATCTTTCAACTTTATTCATTTATTCACATACGTACGTTCACTATAATATGAGTGAGCAAACGCCATGCAAAATGAATGTAGAAATCATTTCTTGAAGTACAATACAAAAATCATACGAAAGATCCACAAAACTGCCGCACGTAACTTTCGTTTTTTTTTTTTTTTTTTTTTTTTTCTCTCTTGAGCGCACGCGCGATACTGGCGATCATGCCATCATGCGCCAGGACAAAAGAAAAAAAATGAAGTTCTATTACAACACAACAGATCATTGGCCTCGTTTTAATGACGTGCTAATGATACACGCTCAGAAAATGCACAGAAGTGAATGAAATGGGCGTCATTTTCATGACTGCACTAATTAGCAGAAATGACGACGAGGACGTAAACTTCACGTCCACCTGTTGTCTTTAAAGACACGGAAGACCATCTTTGAAGTGTTATTGTACCAGCGCACGACGTGCGATCGGTGAGAGTCGTGAGACATCGTTCAAACAGCAGCAGGCAACGAACGGTACCCATCCTTTGCCAATCCGCCTTTTTCATTTTCCTGTGCTGCCCTCTGCCGCGCGCCGCTGGAAACGTTTTGGTAGGGTGCTGGGGCTTTCGCCGGTTGATTTGTGAACCTGCGCCCGTGTTAAGTGCGCATCGGTTGTGCGTTTCGTGGATCGCGAATAATTATTAATGGCTTCTGGGGGGCAGTTTACAGTGCGGCCGATAAAGGCAGGCTGAGTTCCCTCTGCCGTCGCGGCTGCTTTGGAGTTTGTTGGCCCTAACTTCTGCACTTGCACCTCGCTTTTTTTGTAATTCTTTTTACACATTCTTTAGACATTTCGCATAAATAAGATGTTTTCGAGTGCGCAGCCTTCTGCGTCGGATTTAGCAAAGCGCTGCACTTGTTTACATCGGCATTACAGCCACACATCGTTGTTAGCGTCAAAAAATGGGGGAAAGGTGCATATATGAAAAGGCGCTGATATGAAAGAATGTCAAAACGTAAAATAAAACACACATATCTGCTCATATGAGCCGCGTTGTTCCATTGTGAGACGAGTCAGTATGAGCGGCTGAGCCACTTAAACAATGGCGGCTGCATGTGATCCTGTTACAAATATTGGGCTGTTAATTTATTACTGATTCTCGCTTTTCTTTAACTTCGCGATAGTTAATTTGCGCGTGTCATAAAGCATTATTAGAGCAAACTGTGCTCGCATAAACGCTCATTTAAAGGCCGTGTTGATCTCCTGCAAAAACGCGGATGCCATCGCTGACACCGTTGGTATATAACTGAGCGAAGCGGCTGTTTATGCTGCTGTACCGAATGTACCGTCTCTTGTTTCGGGCTTGACGCAGATATAAAGAGTACATCTCAGGAATTAAGAAATGTGTCAGCGTGCCAACACGTAAAAACCCACCCATCTACGTTGCGAATACGACCGGCAGCCTACGGGAACGGTGACGTACAGATGTTTGTCACAGGCGTTGGGCACATCGCTGTGTCCCCGCTTGCAGCTTATTGTGTACGCGGCGATCGACGCGAAGAGTAGTTTATTTCAAAACGCTAAGGTTAGAATTGGACTATAAAAGCAGTTTCCTTCATTATAACTTGCTTACTTTTCAGTACCGGTCCGCCGGTAGCGGGTGCGCGAACTCGACGGCGCCAGGCCTAACCTTCGCTGAACAGGATCAACATTGGCTCAAACTTATGTGCACGGATTGAGAGGGCCGAATCTTGTGCATTTCAACTTCGTAGGCATGTCTTGACTCACTTCGAGCGCGATTATTTATACCAACGATACCAACGAAGCCGTTGCAGCTATCGCGTTATCGGTTCGACGGCCGATCGCGCGGGGTTTGCTCGAATGATGGTCGGCACGCTGATTTTATCGGTGCCGTCGACAAGAAAGCCCGTCGCAGTACGACAACTCGCGCTCGTCGGTTACGTCTTGTAGGCCTGGTATGATAAAATGGTCTCAGCGACACAGTGCGGAATGGTCGGCCAATCGTTGGTGTGCGCGTCTTGTGGGTCTCGTATCGACCCAGTGTTACCGCGCCTTGAACGAGTACGTGAAGTCGGGCACACGCTGCCACTACCAGCAAGCGAGGACCGACGCTGCAAGATATGTCTTCGTCAACAACGTGTTTTTAAGTGTCGTCGAAGTGTAACGCAGGGGTTTATCGATAAATTTGCTATTACAGCCATCAATGCAAGGCGGCAACTACGTGGTTCCCTGTGCAATCTGGACGAAGCCCACGCCGCTTTCTGTTAAAATTGGCGTTGCAGTCTTACGCTACGCACGTTTTCGGTACCGCACCAACGTCGAGCTACCAGTGAAGTTTCAACGAGGTACACGGCACGAGTTTGCACTTGCAGTAGCGCGCGTCCGAGCACTTTTTTTTTTTTTTTTCGGGGGACGTTTCCCCGAGACGGGGCCGCACGGCCGCGCGCGCGACCCTTCCAAAACGTTTCGCGACTAATCCGCCAGGGCAGGGCGCATGCTCCGTAGCGCCGTGAAAAAAGGCGGATTAAAGCTTCTTTACTTCCCCCTCGATGGTATCGGGTGCCATACCATAGGACGCACAAAAAAATGTCGCAGTTTCGCCCGAAAGGCGAAGCATCTCTTGCGATAGCAAATTAGTAGAGAGCTATTCGGAGTAGGGATAGTAGTTTTATCGGCTGCATAAACTTGGACACATTGGCTTACTAACTGAATTAACAATCGTGGTGTCAGCGCGCACAAGCAAACATGAATAGATCACACTGAATGACCGCAGCCAACGACTGTCAAAACGCTGGCAGCAAGCGCAGGTTCGCGCGGTCTATCGCTTCAACGGAAACTGAGCGCCGAATACACAGCGCATACAAAGGTCAGATCCGTGTGGAGATAAGAGACGGTGCGGGCGACCGCCACCGCCGGGCAGAGGAGAAGTTGTTGGCAAAGGAGAAGCTGCCCCCCCCCCCCCCCCTCTTCCCGTTTCTTGCTTTCGCGTGGGAGATTGAGTGGCAAGATATGCCTTTGGTGCCGGAGCACAGCGCCGCCCCGCCTCCCTCCCTCCCATACCCCCACGGCCTTTCGCGCGACGGTCGCGTTCGCTTTCCGCCGTGCGTTCGCTCTCCGTGATAGCACGCGGGGGAGTTCGCCCTCCGTGATAGCCCACGTCCCCCGTGCGCTTTCGCTCGCGCATACGGCGCGCGGCGACGATGTTATCGCCCTTGGAATCTATACGGAACCTCACGGCGACGGTGACGCCGACGGCAGAAATCCGGTTGAAGTGTCCATATAATTGCTATCGCAATAAAAACCAAAGAGACTGCGCTGCGCACACCACACACTGCGAGCGAGTACCAGTAGCGCGAGTCTGCCCACACCGGCCACCATTCGTCGGTCGGAAATCGAAACCTCGAAACCCAGCAGAAGACCCGGCTCTGACGGAACGCATCGGCACGGCTCACGGAACGCGAGAGAACCGGCTCCCTTTCTCCAAAAGAACCGCCGCTCACGTTTACTGAACCACGGCTCACTCGCTCTTTAAAAAGAGCCGCTCACAAGATCCGGCTCGCTCCTGAGCGACCCATCTCTACTGGATGGTGCAAATCAAGAGAGAGAAGTAGCAACTCGCGCGTATGCAAAGCGAGTACATAAGCCTTGAATTCGGCATGTCTTTCCAGGCACATCTCAAGTTTTCGCGAAAACTCAAATGTACTTTTCTTGTTTGCTGCATGCTGCATCTTGCTTGTTGTATTTTTTTCAATTGGAGCTCGCGCACGCGCAGCCGATTATTTTTGGGTGTCTATTTTTTTGCTGATCCCGCTTGGGCACGTTCAGTGCCTGCTTTACGTAATAAATAAAATCAATAGGATACATCCTAACGGCCCATTAAGTTAGAGTTGAACCCTACTGCGTGGGCGTCATTGTTTGTGTTCCACTTGCAACTAAATTATGTCCCTCTGTAAAATGAGAGCTCACTAGTTTGAGGCGCACCTTTTAGTGCAGCGTGAGCTACTATTTCTGATAGAAGTAACATCCCCTTTTCATCTGTACAGCAAGTAAGCTGACACATCTGAGTTAAACGATGACCTAGTACCCCGCTATTTTTCTCTATTTTGTTTTATCCTGCATTTTTTAGTCGCTTAAGTTTATTTTGATTGGTATAGCCAGGGGCTCTTTGGTGGCCGTAATCTGATCATTTATTTCTTAAAAAGCCGGATGATGCGTCAAGTTTCTGAAAGTGTTTATTTGCCATGGATTGAATCAAATATAATCGTTTTTATTAGATTGAGAGGCTCACTTTGAAGGAGCACTTTTGAGCAGAACAGGGCAGATCGGTTGAAAAAGCTGAGGCCAAACGCTGTGCCACAGGTGTTCCAATTTAGAGGTAAGACAGCTTATTCCAGCATGCTCGTTATATGAGAGATTGCATATCCCATCTGGTGCCATATGCAAATTCTTAGGTTGGCTGCTCTGCATGACTGTTTTGCAAGCAGAAAAGTATCTCTTTAAGTGGTCTCACAGGGAAAATGCGCGAGCACAAAGGCTTAAGGACATACATACTTTACCGCGAATGACGACACAGGAAAGGAAGACACATAGACGACGCATGGGCGGCTCTGCCAAGTCGCTTCAGGTCACGGCTGTCACTTGAGCTTGACACTTGTCAAAAGCACAAATGCTTTCTGACACCTGAAAATTCCAGAGAAGCCATGTGACGGTTCGCTCCATAGGTGTCCCCTACACCTTGGGGAGGACAGCCATTGTTCCTGTTGAGTAGAATTTACCGCCGCCGACGAGTAACCGCAGCATCGACAGGCACAGCTAGGCTTACAACAATACAAAACCAAAAATGTCACACCACGGAAAAGGCAGTAAAAGGATCATGCAGTGTCAGAAAACACTATTATGTATGAAAAAAGAAACCGTACCAGCTGTTGTTTTACAATTATATAAAATAGTAAAATCACCAGCAATGGAAGCTGCTAACGCTGGAAATGATCGTGTTATTTCATGCGCTTTCCCTCGAAAAGCACCCGCACGCCAACTGTCGAGAAGTGGGCACTGACATGGCGTAGCAGATGACGCGCTTGTCGCCACCCTGTACGGAGCTGCGGTGGAGGAGGACATCGATGCGCCCTACATGAGCCTAGAGTATATGCTCCCTACGGGAGCAGAGTTGCGCATAGGTGCGCCATCTTGCCCGCCGACGCATCTCCTCTTGAATGCAGGATACGGCGCGGCTCATCCGCCGACTGTGCTTGCTCCTTCATAGGGCGGTGGCGCGGCAGCGCAGGCTTTCTATGGTATCGGCGCAGCTGTGAAGGCGCGAGACTAAATACCGACCGCAACATCGCCCAAGGTTAGCAGAACACCATGCTGGCAACTCGGGGCTGCTCACCAAAACTAGCTCTTTCATGCACCCAGAATGCAGGAAGAAATTCCCTAGTCAAGTCGACAAGTTCAACAGGCCAATTGAAACTCGCTGTGCATGTTTTTCGCTGCTGCCCATGTGATTAATGGTGGACCCGCCTGTGCGCATTGCTCCGTTTATAATATTTTGTTTATTTGTTTGTTTTAACCAGGATTGCGCTATCTCGAGAGCGCTCACATCAATTCACGGGGAGATTGTTAGGACTGTCAACAATTTCATCTTCGGCGATGCCTTAAGGACTTGTCTGGCACGTGCGATCATTTGGATGAATCGTCTTGGCGGTGATGATTGTTGACTCTTTTTGTGTATGTAAATGGTCAATTGTGCGCGATAAGGAATCGGTTATTATCATTAAGTTGTGTGTGTGTTTATTTGACACGAAATTTAGTTCGCTCCTCGGTCAAGCTTCGGGCCCTTTATGTGTTCTGAAATTGCGCAATCTGTTCACATCTGTGCACCCACTAACCTCATTATGCAAAAAATGTCACGTTAAAAACACGATATTTCCGTTTTCCTGAACCAGTGAGCTGTTGCCGGTTACAGCTACGGGAAGTGCGCATGGCAGGTCGAAGGAATAAGGCGACTGTTGCAATGCACCTGTATATCGTCAGTGAACTTGGGAACGCAGGTTATAGGCTGACTTTATTTGAACTAATGAATCGATAAGTCGTATAGTGTGTGCTGCTATGAGATGCAGAATATGCAAAGGCACAAACGAACCAAGATCGAGTTTTCTCAGACGCGCAAAATTTTTAAAATAATCGGTTCAGGTCAGCCTGCCCAGGTCATCATGCTGATTGCAAAATTAGTTTAGCAACTGCCTCGCGGAAAAGATAGCATTACATTTGCTAAATGTGTCGAGCATCGACAAGAAAGACCTACAGAACGCTGATTTGCGCACGGCAAAATATGTCAAGGACGGTTGTGTTGGGCCAGGGAAGCATAAGAAACGGCCACAACAAACAGGTGGGAGGACAGGTAGGTTAATGGCCTCCAAGTCCATGCAGAAACCAATATAGAAATGCTAGGGGCCGCCACGCTGTTCAAAAATCCGGTGAATGTAGAGCAGTGCGACAGTGACTAACGTAACAAAATAATTTTAAGAATGGGGAGGGGGGTGCGCGAACCGCATAAAAGGCGTCAAGAACGAGTCGGTGGATAATTATGGGCATAGAGAGAGCGTCTCGTCATTTAACACCGGACGGCCGTGGCCTAGCTGAGGTTGACCTACCCCGTCGTAATACGTGCTAACTTAGGTTTCTCATAAATAACATAGTTTCATTTCTCTTCAGAATATAAGCTGCAAGTGTAAACCTTGCGCCATCTCCTGTGTGCATACACGTTGAAATATGGCGCACGCACGCAGAAGGAGGCGAAAAGAAGGCGAGTGCGGCACGCAGTCACGTGATTTGACTAGGGACATCTCCGCCTCGCAAATCTAAGGAACCGCACAAGACGAGATCTGGCAACACTGGTGTGTTCTGGTGGGGATTTAGTCGCTCAAAGTTTCCCTCAAAAGCATGCTTTTTGCGCGTGTGATCGGATTTGGCGAATAGGCCATGAGCGGCGTTCGATCAATTTGCGCTTCTTTCAACTGAATAGAAACGTTCAGCGAATTACGTGCAAAATTTTAGCAATTAGAGGGCAATATAAGATCATATCACTGCAGTCAGCGCGTTTCGTTACCAGGGACGCTATAACGTAAAATGATTCCAAACTCCTGACGTCAAATTTACGTAGCCACCGACGCAAGCATCGGGCGGTGACCCGCAGCGTTGTCTGAACAACCCAATCAAACACTCTCCTCATTTATAGGAGGGCACCTTTGTTCGCTTTCAAAACCAATAACATTGTCTACACTCAGCGGTTTTCTCATCTAATTGGCTGACAAGAGGCAAGGACCACGCTCTAGTGGAGAGGGTTTCGATGGGGCCGAGCCAGCATAGTGAAAATAGATAACTGCATGAAGAGGGTGGTGCCGGCTTCTCCGATTGGTCCGCTTCGCCTTACTTAGCTTGCGGTGGCTAGTCGAAAATCGCGGCGGCGTGCAACGGAAGGATAAGAATGCCGCTAAAACGGATCCTCAGCAAGGAAGAGTTGGCAGAGGGGTATCGTATGCATGCCGAAAGGGCTCCAAAACGGTTTACTGCCGCGCAAAAAGGTTTGTTATGCGCAAATAAATACATGCTCACCGGCAGGTTCGAATAGCGAGGGCCTGAGCGATCGGCGGGCAGCCATCTTCTATTCCTTTCGGAACGGGGCAGTCTGTGGCTATTCAGAAAAATTGTCAGTTTTGTTCGGCATATTAATGTATTTTTTTCGCCTACACGTCACTTTGGCGTGGTGGATTTTCACGGTACTGTGACGTCGCGTGACAGACAGGTGAAGTGGGCGTAGCCAGAAAACATTTGACCAATAGCAGAGGGCTAATGGTGAAAATGCGTCGGATCAGGAATGATTATTTTTATTTTGTGCGGCTTAAGCATGCATAATGAGTGTGTACACGTTATATCAGATGGGGAGCTATCGCGGTTTTCATGACGTCGCGTGACAGACAGGCGAAGTTGGGAGGGGCCCAAAAATGTTTTGACCAAGAGGCTGATTGCAGAAATTGGAATCAAAACAGTTTGGAATCATTTTACGTCATAGCGCCCCAGAACCAAATCGTTCAGAGCGGATAGCCGCCGCGTACATCAAACTGCATCTCTCCGACCTTTGCGATAAAGCTTCGCGTCATAGTGCCCTACACAAGGGAGGTCTTCAATACCACTGAATAGTTACCGTCGCGTAAAACGGACTTTTTGCGCGGATTTGCGCATGCACCGTGACTTCGGACGTGTCGTTTATTTCTAGTTTATTTCATTGTTTTATTTCTTTATTTTGCCGGATACAGATTGGTTCTGAGAACTATACGGTGACTAATGCATCATTGCCAAATGAATCACGCTTGAAACGAATATCTTTTTTTATACGTTCACGATAGAATATATTTGTTGCTTCTTCCTCATTTTAAATTAATAAACACTAATTCATTAGCATATTCAACTATGCAGAAACAGTATTTACTGTCTTTCCAAAACTACTGTTGGCGTGTTGGGTCCAGAAATGATCAGTTTCCAAGCACGTCACTGCAAGATTAGGGCCCGTATTCACAAACGGAACGTACCCTTAACTTACGACTTAAGTAGTCGGTCGATGCTTAACGCGTTTCATAGACAAATCTTGTACTTTAGGTAAACTTTAATCGACACTTGAGTACCGGAAAGTAACGTACAGCCATTGGCAACGTTAAGTGCGACTTTCGCTACTCTCGCCTAACAAGCAAGATGGCCGACTGCTACGGCAGCCTCGCCGACGTTGCTGATTTCGCCGGACGTGTGCACGATATTACGGACGATGAGGCATACCGAAACGCGCCGCCACTATGGACACGGAATCCCATGGCAGTAACGAACGACGACCGCTTTTCCAAGCACGCGGTGCTGTTGTTGCTGCCCCAAAAGAACGCGGTCGCCCCGTGCCGCCGCTACTCCAGTTTTCTGATCGCGCTGCGATTCTACGGCGCTTTCAGGTGGCCATTGCCTCGTTTAATTAATTGAAATAATTTAATTAAACTAATTAATGCGTGAAACGAGCTCTAGGAGCACGGAGCGTTCTTCTTCGGAAAAGCTTGTTTTCTCTTTTTCCATCGTCCGCGCGGGTTGAAAACACACACATTATCTACGCACAAACACCGCACGTTTTCAGCAACAAAACCAAGAAAGTCGGGACGGCGACACACACAACCGCAGTGGCTGCGACAACCAATGTGAACTTGTGGCCAGACGAGTTTGAGTAAAGCGCTAAAACCAAATAGTTCTTTGTATTTCACTCAGCAGAATGCGCGTGCCAGCACTGCAACATTTATATCCGCATTACCCTGCTGCAAAAAAATGTTTTTTTTTTTTTACGATTTAACTGATCGTACACGTAAATTATTTACGTATCCTCGACACCAGACGACATACTTGACCCGAAAGGTGTTAGTTTCGAAAGTGATACTTAAGTGTCGTTTTTGAAGTACTCTCCGAAAACTTTCCTAACCCTTGTACTTTTCGCGCACTTATTGACGCCCTACTTAGGTTCCGTTTGCGAATACGGGCCTAAATCACTGGGAGAACCGGCTGCTATGAAAATCGAAGTTCATCGAAGCTTTCTGCAATACCGTGATACTCATGTAGAAGCGTCAGCGTGCGCGATCTGTCTGCAGTGTGCATCCCACGTGCGCCGCGCCTACAACGGTCACTTACTGCGTCTTTCACGCCGTGTTCGTTGTTGCTCATAGTGGCCGGCCAAGGTCGGCTGCTAACACGAAGGCGCGGCGGCGCCGCTCTGTCACGACAGAACGGCGTCTGCTCCCGTCGTCTGCGGTCTCCAGCATTTCATACACGTTCGCACTCGCCATCTGACGCTAGTGGCGCAGGCGCCTGAACCGCTCCTGAAGGGAGCTGAACAATAAACAAGTCCACGCAACAGTGAAATTTAGTTACAGCCAGGTGATCATAAATCAACTACGCCCATACCCAATACTACCCACAGTGAAGTGAAAAACCAATTATTATTATTTTTTTTAACGCTGCGCACTCGCCGGGAAGAATTTGTCACGCTTGCAGAAAATTACACGCGTGTCCCTTGTAATGAGGACTCTGTGTCAGTCTTGTCGAGGTTAACCGCGCCCATTATTTAACTTCCACAGAGCCTGATACCCTCATTTTTGCGGGCAATGGCGGCAGACAGCCTCTACAAGCTAATAAAAACACAAACAACGTTTTAAAGCCTCAAAATTTGCGATAATAAGCGACACAGCGAAAGCTTGCGATGCGCGTCCCATAAAACCCCTGTCGCCCCCTGGCGACCGCTGTAGAAACTCGGGAGGTGCGGCGCTCGTTTGGTTACCTCTCCTATTCTATCCCCGTGATCCAGACAAACTCTGTGACGGTGCTGCCATCTATAGTTGAATCTTGTGGCGAATAGTCGGGTACAAATTCAGAAGGCAGCGGCTTTTGCCCCGCAAAGGCACACGCTCACTCAAGACTGACGTCATGATCCGGACAGGCCGGTGCTGACGTAGAACAGGGCCGCCCGTGCTTCGAAGTGGGCCAAGTCGCGTCAGTTGTGCGCGTCTGCCCCTCGTCAGAGTGAATTCCGAAACTGTTTGTGGCTGTCTATCATGACGGAAATATTATTGCCAACTTACCATTTGTGCCGCGTGCGTTTGTTCTGAGCCGTGATCCGGCGAAGCAAGATGGCAGCGAGCATCGGTGACGCTTCGCTATGAAAACACACCGCTGCAAACAAACGTCCTGCGTGTTTGTTTCTTGGTGTTTTCTTTGGCTCCAAAGTGAAGTTACGACGAGGAAAGTTTGCCAAAGTGTGGTACCTACTGCGATCGGCGGGTGTGTTCGTGTACTGTGTCGCTGTGTTTCTTGTGGGACGTGGTGAAGTGATAGAGCAAAATCATTCTCAGGAGAAATGACAAAAGCGTACGCGGATTAAACCAAACCTACCAGTGTCTCAACAGAAAATATTTGCGAAAGCAACGAACTGCAAAGATTCATTGCAGGCAGCTCAGCGCGCAAACGATCGTTGGCAGCAGTGTTGTAAAATAGCCGAATGTCTAGCAGCGTCGTTTGAGCGTTGTGTAGCACCTTCGATTGATTGCTGTTCACCAATGTCAATAATCAGTGCCTGACACGCGCTGTTTGAGCGAATGTCATTGAATTAGTAACGGTCAGACGTTTGGTAGCAGTGTTTGTTTCCTTAATGTCAGCCCCAGTACCGAGACGTACAGAATTATGACCGTTAAACTTTTGCAAGGGAGCGTGGCATTAATTGGTGTCGCTGTGTGGCTTAGTACTCCTTGCTCACTGCACGCCCTAGATGTCGAATGCCTGCTGTGACACGCCAGCGCTCGACGTGCTTTCCCACAGCACAGCTCTGCGCTGCTTTTCGATTCTCGTGATGTTTTTGCACTCAACATTCCTGTGACAGTGCTAAGGCAGTTGTGGAAAAAAAGAAATAAAAGAAAAACGTACAAGGTAGGCACAGCAGCATGTGAACTCTCCTAATATCTCTACACGCTTGTGTGTGTACATGTGTGTGCATGTTTTCTTGCTTGTTTGAGTATAGTTAATGTCACTAGTGAGATACTATCATCTCCTTG
This sequence comes from Dermacentor silvarum, assembly GCF_013339745.2. Lineage (NCBI taxonomy): Eukaryota > Metazoa > Arthropoda > Arachnida > Ixodida > Ixodidae > Dermacentor > Dermacentor silvarum. The sequence goes on along the minus strand of NC_051154.1, from coordinate 1,827,038 downwards.
CCTGCGGTGTACGACACTAGACGAATGTTTTTACCCGAGTGGTTGTGCATCTCGACGCGATCAGGTTCATCGCGCTCTCCTTAGTTATCTAGAAGTAAAGAACTTGGGGTCACGTTTGTAACCTCAGAAACTATTTCTTCTATTTAACATTCCTTAGTAGCGTGACCTGCAGTGATGGGTCCTACTGTGTGTGACCTGTACTTTATTCTTTGCGATTTGTCATCTCGCTCTCTCTTCTCTCTTTCCTCCTTCCTATCTTCCATTTCGATGTCTCCTCCTTTCCGAAGAGTAGGCAGGCCCCTTCCGGTGGCAGTTGCCAGCCTTGCTCCTCCCTTTCCTGTGCATATGTTTACAAATCAAATAATAATAATAATAATAATAATAATAATAATAATAATAATAATAATAATAATAATAATAATAATAATAATAATAATAATAATAATTGAGATTTTCTTAGTTTTCACACTCGCGTTCGTGTGCATGTGTGGGAATATGTACCTGCTTCCGTGCGTGTTAGTGTTCATTCTTATTTCTGTCCTTTTATTTTATATTTGTGTTTGGTTTTGTAAGTTTTCTTTCAGCTGCGTTTCTTTTTCTTTGTTTTTTTTCACAATTTCACTAGCTCGTCTCATTCAAAGCACCAAGTCTTGTGAATAGCAGGGCTGGCCTCTTCGATCTCATTAAAGCCTTTCTCTCTCGTCTACCTTGTCTTCTCAATCTGCTATCTTGCTGTGTTTTCTCCTGCTATTCTGTACTTGCTTCTTGTGTTGTTGCCGCAATGTGATTTACCAACTTGCACAGAATAACGTTCTATCAGCTAGAACAGAAAATGGTGTTGGGCAAGTAAAAAATTACGGAAAAGAACGATTTAAGCCCTGCCTGCTGCACCGAAGTATCGCAGGCTTATCAGCTAAGACAATAGAAAAGTTTACAGATGCATTATGTTAAAAGCAACGTTAGTAGACTAGCTTCAGCTGTAAAACCGTGCGCTTACCGCCCCGCCACTCCTTGGGCAGCCGCCAGATGGCGGCGCCGTTCCATCGCGCTCCATCGCGCACCAAGGATTGAAGCAAGGATGCCCTCTGTCACCATTGTTGTTCACACTTTACGTCAAGGGCATAGAAAGACGACTGGAAAACAGCGAATTAGGTTTTGATTTATCCTACATGCGTAATGGACAAATGGTGCAACAGAAGGTCCCTGGATTGATGTACGCAGACGACATTGTGCTACTAGCGGACAATAAAAAAGATTTACAGATACTTGCGAATATCTGTGGGAACGCAGCGACAAATCTAGGCCTTAAGTTTAGCACAGAGAAATCAGGGATTATGATTTTTAATGAACACACGAGTAACTTCGTGGTGTCAATTCAACAGCAAGTAATACCCATAGTGAAGCAATATAAGTACCTCGGCGTACACATAAACGAAGGAAAGAATTACTCAAGCAACCACCAAGATAATCTGAAAATAAAGGGGAAGCGGAATGCAGCATTAATGAAACACAGAGCACTGTGGGGCCACAATAAGTATGAGGTGGTGCGTGGAATCTGGAAAGGAGTAATGGTGCCAGCGCTAACATTCGCAAATGCCATTATATGCTTAAAATCGGATATATTGGCGGGTTTAGAAGTTAACCAAAGATCAGTAGGCCGGTTGGCTTTGGGAGCACACGGTAATACGACAAATGAAGCAGTGCATGGAGACATGGGTTGGGCCTCTTTTGAAGTCAGAGAAGCACAAAGCAAAATTAGTTTTGAAGAAAGGCTCAGGAACATGGATGAAAATAAATGGGCGGCTAAAGTGCACAAGTATCTCTACATGAAAAGCGTGGACACAGAATGGAGGAAGAGGTCAAGGAAGTTGGCAACCAAGTACAGGATAATCGAAACTGTAAATAGACAACCAGGGGTCATCAGAAAGAAAGTGAGAGAAATAGAGACCGTGAATTGGATGCAAAGAATGGAAACGAAAAGGACAGTGGAGATTTACAAGAATGAGAAGAAAGAAATTAGAAGGGAAAATCTGTACGATAACACAAAGGGCAGTGCCTTGCTATTTGAGGCTCGAGCCGGTTGCCTAAGGACGAAAACATATCGGAACAAATATTCGGAACTAGATGAGACATGTGTATGCTGCAGTAAAGATCCAGAGACCACTCAGCACATCCTAATGGAATGCGACGGGATCCACCCAGCGAGAACCGTAGGTAACGTGCAACTCCCAGATGCGCTTGGGTTTAAAGTGGAAGGAAACATAAACAGATCAGCCGTAGAGATCAGCAAGAGACGATTAGAGTACTGGTGGAAAAAAAGCAGGGAAAAGATGGATACGACCTGATCTCTTAAAATCATAGGCAGCGGTACAAGCTAAATTTTTGAAAAAGGTATACAAAAATGCGAGATAAAGAACATGTGTAGTATACCTGATTAAATCAAGCAGGCTAGGTGACTATTTGTCGCCACCCCGTTTCAAAGGGGATGCCAATAAATCATCATCATCATCAGCTCCACTGCAGACGCCGCAGCCTTCGTGCGGACGGGCAGCTTGCGCGTGTTTCACGCTCGCTGGCACAGTTCTCCGTATAGTCCGAATTATGTGATACCATGCGAAAGCGGTATCCACCTACAGCAATAAGATATATCGGGCTAGTTGGTTCATACTGAAAGAAGGGTAAACTGCACGATAGGAAGAAACGCAGACGACGAAGCGCAGAAGCTGCGTTTTTAAGTGTCGTGTGTTTCTTCCTGCCGCCTAAACCTTTCACGCAGTTTACTCTTCCCATACAGCAGCTTGGCACGTTTTCTAGCTGCTTTTACTTGCTTAACGCTTTGGTCTGGGGCAGTTATACGCCAGCTAGCGAGACCAAATTTGTTATCCACAAAAATAACAGCACAACTTTCTTGTAAACCAATGAATGCTTTATTAGAGAAAACGAAGTAAAAAACAACTGTATGCCCCTATATATAGTTAAGACTTAAACTGTCACAGCGGACATAATCTAGGCAAATGATTTGGGATTACGTGGAAACCAACTCCACCTACAGCAGCCTGGCACGTTTCCTCGCTGCCTTTACTTCAAGACTGGATCCCCGCCGCTGCTCCCGGAACCTTGCCTAAGAATGCATTGTTATGCAAGGTATGCGTGTATACATGCGCGTGACTAAATAGAAATTAGCGTAGCTTGCGCAAGTGGCGCAAAGCTAAAGAAAAAGCGGAGCTGATCGGCACCTAGCTGATCCGGGTTATGCTTTACCGGAATTTATTTGTTATTGATCGATTACCTATTGACTGACTATCGCAAGGTATTGGCCACGTATTTGGGCTAGGCTAATCACTACCAAGTCATCCCCAGCATTTTCCGGAATTTTTTTGTTTATTGATCGATTATCGATTAGCTATTGATTCGCTATCGCAAAGTGATGCGAGGCGCAGCTGTGCGCAGTGACGTCATCGCTAGGCGAGTTTTTGCGAACACTACGCGGGGAAGCAAAAAGCTTAAACAGCTCCGCTGTTAAAACTGTAATGATGCGTGCACTCAGTTCCTGAAAGCGCAAGGGGCACCCAACACGACTCAGCGTATTCTCTGACAGCTCTTCTAAGATGGCCCAGAACAGGTCACCAAACATCTCTTTTCGTTTGCGTTTTTTTCTCCCCCGGTTGGTTCGACAGATAGGAGGGAAGGTTCGGGAACACCTCCGGCACCGCACCCTCGGCAAGTGTCAACTTGTCTCGTGGCACCTCAGCCGTCTGTCCATTGATAATATGCACAAACACTTTAAGATGTCCTGCTCATGAAAGTTTAAATCACACACCATGGATTTCGCAGACATTTCCCGGTCGGCACGAGAAATCGCTCTGTTCAACACCGAGCGAAGTGTCGCATCGCTGGGAGCACACAACTGTCGACATCGTTCGATAGCCGCTTGTTGCAATCAGGAACGCAGCACGTCGGCATCGTCTGCTAATATCCTTAAGAAACGCGGCGAAGGCTACAGTTTCGCGGAGCTTCCTGAAATCCGCCGTCAACAACCAACCACAGAATACACCAACGCTGTACCGCGTGTTTCGTCCGGCCAGTTCGCGTAGCCGGCTAGTGGGGAAGTGAAACTGGGTGCGACGGCAGCGCCATAAAGGCACGGGCGGGTGGCGGTTCCGCGCAACGCCGCCGTGTTTTACAACTGAAGCTACTCTAGTAACGTTGGTTAAAAGCATCACGTGGGTTGGGCAGTAACTTCACCTCTTTCCCCTCCCTGTTCATCTGTTTATGAATCAGTGCATGCGGCAGCTCGCCAGAAGTGTACATGAAAGGTTGCCATATGGTGAAACATCACCTTCCTGTTGTTGCTTTTTTTCACCCTTCCAGTCTCAGTTAACAGGCATCACATAAAGTCACACATCACAACTCGAATAACATTGTGCAGTGAGGTTTCCTGTCTGACGCGTTCATCATAACAAAGGTATTTTTCAGCGAATGGAGCACAGTAATGCAGTGTACTGAGAGCTTTTTTCAACTTTCACCATTTATTACTTCACCGATGTCATTGTCTGAATCTGGCCATCGCATTGCCAACGGCTCGTGCAACAAACAAAATGACTCAATAAAACACGTTCACCTTTACTCAGCATTTCTTCCCCCCCCCCCCCAAAAAAAAAAAAAAAACAACAACAAAATATGCTAGTACAAGAACAGAAAGCTAATATCGAAGTAGCTTGACGAGGTTCCTGACCTTCCAGAGAGTTTACATCGGATTACATGGTGATTTTCTGTCTGAGTACTTGTCTTGCAAGATACTTATAAAGTTTGACAGTTGGTCCCAAAATTTGGAATTTGGGCCTCGCAAAGTTATTCAGGTTTAATAATTGTGCTTGCATGAGCATTACTTGCCCGGGTCAGATAAACAAATGAAACAATGGCTACAACATGACTGCGCTTGACTTGACGACATGACTCTCGACAGGCTGTAAGATCAATAGGGGCGGCATAAATACCTGGATACGGGCAACATGGGTACGCGCTTGCATTACGATAGTTTGTTGAAGTGGCTAAAGGAAATGCTGTGGAGTAAACTGAGCCGATGGTGTATTTTTGCTATCGCTTGGTTGTATTTATTGGCCTTTAGGGGCACGTAAAGCTTGACGATGGCTCCAACGTGACTGCTTTTCTTTTCATTTCGACATGGTGTGTTTTCGTTTCGACATGCAGGCTGCCAACATAGGCGGTCAATTTCGCCTCGGCTGCTGCGGCTACTTCACCATACTGCAGCCATTGTGGAGTTGATAATGGCTGCCCGAATGATATTTTTGGGCCTTACTAAGCTAATGATGTTTTATAATTGTTCTCTTATTCGCCTTACTTGCCTTACTCGCCTTATTGCCTTACTTGCCAGATAACCAAAATAAACAATGCAACCACATGCCACTGTTAGCAGTGCAGGCTGCTAACAGTGGCTGTCAATTTCGCGTTGACTACTGCTATTCCACTAAAGGGCCTGTCAAGCTCGACGGCGGCTGACTGAATGAGCATTTTGGGCGCTACAAAATTATTCAGTGTTAATAATTGTGTCTGCACTCGGATTTGCCAGCGTTTAGGCGCGTTTCCATGCCAGTACTTAAATTTAGCATGATGTATGCAGGACGTTGCTTTTTCAGAATTGAGCTTGCATAAAAAGAAATTTGCCATCAAAGGAACTGCCTATTTATTTCAGAGGTCACGGGGTGGATGCTCGCGGCGAGCGTCCCCACCAGCAGAATTCTGGTAGCCCTAATGTTCTTTCGTTAATAAGAAGCCGTTATCGAGTGGCTCAATGTCGACAGTTCGCAGTTGGAGTCGCTTTCTTCAGTATTATCTTCGCCCAGTTGGATGACGGATGAGGTCACTCCCAGACATGCCAAGTCTGAACTTTGCCTCCATCACATGCTGAATGTTCTTCCTCCAGTCTAGCGCCGTTACGTGCTTGATTTGACCGTGGACAGCTTCAAGTCTCTGTTGTCCACAGATATTCCATTTTTACCTTTGCCCACACGAGCTCAATGTAATTATATGTGCAGTGGCACGGCGGGAGCCTGACTAACCGGCCCTTTCAGCTGCGTTGTCTACGATGTAGCTCAGACTTGACAGATGCCACCAACTCAAGCAGCCGCTTCTTCACCATCTTTTCACTCTAGGCGACGTTCATGCTTTTGAGTCACTCCTTTATTTTTTTCCTTTTTCCAGGCCATCGTTGGCAATTTCTCTTCTTGCCGGGTATGATAAGGTTCATTGTCCATCACAATGACGCTACCTGGTGGCAACTTCTGCAGAACGTCATTGAACCATATCTCGATGAAGCCATTCTCGCTGCCAGATGTGTGTCACGATCAGGCGCTGGCCTTTCCCAGATGGTAGTTTCAGGCCCGTCGACAGGCCCTTTGCTCGAGAAGCGTCTGTGCTTCTGCACCACGGTGCATGATCGACCGAGTGTGTCCCGCCATTACCCATGTCTCGTCTAGGAAGATCTTTCGGCTTTCCGCCCAGTAGCGCTCCATGTCACGAAGGTAGCGATTCCGCCATTCGGTGATGTCATCTCGCTCTATAAGCAGCGAGTTGCGACTCCTCGTGCTTGAAACTGATCTCGGCAAGCAGGCATTGCACAGTAGACCGCTTCAGTGATGGGAGATCCATGCGATTGGAGAACTCGTTCGTTATCTTCTCGACCGTCGGTGTCGCGTTGCGGCGAAAGAAATCGTGCACACATGAACTCAGCGCGCAGAACGTGAAGCTGTCAAACTTCATGCTGCGTCTTCTCCGCATTTCGTGGGCGCTTTCGCGAGGGCGTCGACAGTTTGCTACCCGAAAAATGCGAAGCGTCAATCTCCTCCCTCACCGTGAACCTTTAGCTGACACCGAGCATCTCGGCGACGAACTTGCTCGTGTCCTGCACACTGCGTTCAGGCTCCCTGTTACGCCAATATGTGCAGCAGTGGAAGATCATGTTGCAATCATCATGTTGCGATCAAGATCAGCTTGTAGAGAATCAATATCCTACATAGCTTTCTTTTTAACACGAGAATGTTTTATGCCCGGGACCACGATCAACTTCCTGTAACAGATGTGTCGTACTGCGCGAACGCGTAAAATATGCTTTCTTGAGAGGGATGGCGCCGCCATCTAGGAGCGGTGAAGCGAAGTGCTGCATCATGACACTAATAAGCGCCGCCAGTGAGCGCTTCGGTATTCTCAGCTCAGCGGAGACTCCAGCGCGGTGTTGCCTGTGTAGGCGGTGTAGGCATTCCGCTGAGGTGATGACGCAGTTTCCGCACATGGTTTGTCGTTCGCGTCGGATTAGCATGTGACGCCTCGTCGCCTACAGAGTGGAGCTTCAACATGCATCAGCAGTGCTTACACGCCACCTGCTGCTTCGCTTGCACCAAGAAAACAGCTTCGCTAAGCGGCGCAGAAAGGTAACGACGTCGACGGGGCAATCTCGCTTTGGTCCGGCGAGAGAGACGCCAGCGTGAAGCAGAACGCCTTCGCGTGTTCGCAGCGCACGCTGCGAACTCTGCCACTCGCATTCCTGAGAGAGAGTGTGTGGTTGTGAAGGGGAAGAGGCGCTATATTCAGCAGCTCTTTAGGGAGCACAACTGAGCGCCTTGGAGAAGGGGAGGGGGATATAAAGACGAAAGAAAAGAGGGAATGTCGATGCGATTACACAGACCTTGACTATCAGCGATAGCCAGGCGACGCATTCACAATATACACGACAGCCCCGTGTCCTCCAGGCACGTGAGAAGGTGCCTGAAGGCGGAGCCGGGGTGCCGGCCGGGAAAAAGCAGCTCCGATGTCGAGACTTAGGGAGTCCCAGAAGTCGGAATGACGCGTAGAGAGAAGCTTCTTTGGAGAAAGCTGGGGCAGAAACAAAGTAAATGGTCGATTTTTTCGTACTTGCCGCACGCTGAGCCGGCCGGAGATGGAGCTGGGCCTTTGCTGTACCTCCGGGAAGCCTTCCAGGAGCAGCCGATACGGAGGCGCAGCTGGAGAGACCGCTCCTGCCTTGTGAGGCCGTGATCAGGACTTGGACGGGGAGGGCAACCGCTGGCGACGCGCCGATCAGGGTGGAGAGCCGTTAGGTGCTGCTGCAACGTGTGTCTTGCATAGTCGAAGGCCATTACAGCGGTGCTGACTTGTACAATGGCATGGTGTGCTGCCTTTGCCAGGGCGTCAGCCTCCTCGCTGCCCTGGACGCCGACGTGAGAAAGGAGCCACTGCAGCGACAGCTTCAAGACACTTGAAACAAGGGCGCTAAGCTTTTCCGCCAGCAGGGCAACGCCAAGGCCGGCGGTCTCCGGTCGATAAAGAGCCAGGAGCGCCGTTTGCGAGTGGAAGATGATCACAACTGGAGAATCTGGGGGGTCCTCCGCCAGCAAGTCCGCAGCCAGATGGAGGCCAGCCATCAGTGGTTTGCTGCGAAAGGCAGCCGGCACACTCCCGAGTGCCGGAGGGCAGGGATCACACAGGACGCTCTGGTAGATCCGGTGTCTGCATGGACGGAGCCGTCCGTGTAGATGTGGAGATGTCCGTCCAGCCGCTCCTTCAGCAGGAACGTCGACGTCTGGTACAAGGCTCAGGATGGGGATTGCCTTTTCGTGAGGCCCGCCAGTGTAGTGCACACCTTCAATGGCTGATGATGCGGAAGAGGTGGCGGGATGGCTAGCGTGGGTGAACGTCCTACAACGTTCTGGTACAGCTGACACAAGCTGCCCATGCACGAGTGGGGTCGGCTCCGCAACCTTGAGAGCAGAGCCACGCTACCATGGGCGCGATGTAGCCTGTCAATGTGATGGAGGCCGCGCTGTAGCAACAGCAGGGACAGCGGCCAAGTCTTTGGGTCGGGTAGGGTGATAGCGATATGCGAGGTCCCTGGCAAGTCAAGAATCATCCGGATGCCTTTCCGGTGCTGGAGCTCCAGGTGGTCTACGCGAGCCCATGGCAGGGTCAAGAGGGGGAGTGCATAAAGAAGCCTTGACGTAGCCATGGCGACGTATAGACGGATACCCCATTGTCGTGTGCATCTTCTGCGGTGGAGCAGCAGACGGCCTATTGGACCTTACGAATTCTTGAAGCTAGGCGCGTCGTAACTCAAGTGGCTACCCAAGACACTGCTGACCAAAATGCTCGTACCTTCGCCGAAGCGACTCGGCAGCCGGACGCCAAGCAAACCTGCAACATGGTCATCATCATCATCAGCCTATTCATGTCCACTGCAGGACGAAGGCCTCTCCCTGTGATCTCCACTTACCCCTGTCTTGCGCTAGCTGATTCCAACTTGCGCCTGCAAATTCCCTAACTTCATCATCCCATCTGGTTTTCTGCCGACCTCGACTGCGCTTTCTTTCTCTAGGTATCCATTCTGTAACCCTAATGCTCCACCGGTTATCCATCCTACGCGTTACATGGCCTGTCCAGCTCCATTTCTTCCGCTTAATGTCAGCTAGAATATCAGCTATCCCCGTTTGTGCTCTGGTCCACACCGCTCTCTTGCTGTCTCTTAATGTTAGTCTTAAGATTTTTCGTTCCATCGCTCTTTTTGCGGTCCTTAACTTGTTCTCGAGCTTCTTTATTAACCTCCAAGTTTCTGCCCCATATGTTAGCACCGGTAGAATGCAATGATTGTACACTTTTATTTTCAACGACAGTGGTAAGCTCCCAGTCAGGATTAGGTAATGCCTGCCGTATGCACTCCAGCCCAATTTTATTCTTCTGTAAATTTCTTTCTAGTGATCAGGGTCCCTTGTGAGTAATTGACCTAGATAAACGTACTGCTTTACAGACTCTAGAGGCTGACTGGCGATCCTGAATTCTTGTTCTCTTGTCAGGCTATTGAGCATTATCTTTGTCTTGTGCATATTCATCTTCAACCCAATTCTTACACTTTCTCGATTAAGGTCCTCAATCATTTGCTGTAATTCGTCACCATTGTAGCTGAATAGGACAATGTCATCTGCAACCCGAAGGTTGCTGAGATATTCGCCGTTGATCCTCACTCCTAAGCCTTTCCAGTCTAAGAACTTAAATACTTCTAAGCATGCAGCGAATAGCATTGGAGTAATTGTGTCTCCTTTCCTGACCCCTTTCTTGATAGGTAACTTTGTACTTCTCTTATAGAGAACCAATGTAGCTGTGGAATTTTTGCAGATATTTCACAAGATATTCACGTATGCCTCCTGTACTCCTCGATTATGCAATGCCTCTATGACGGCTGGTATCTCTACTAAATCAAATAGCCATATAGAGAGGTTTTTGCACTCCGCAGATTTCTCGAGAACCTGGTTGATGACATGGATATGATCCATCGTAGAATATCCCTTCCTGAAGCCAGCCTGTTCTCTTGGTTGGCTGAAGTCAAGTGTTGCGCTGATTCTATTTGAAATTACCTTGGTGAATATTTTATCCAATACTGAAAGCAATCTAATGGGTCTATAATTCTTCAATTCTTTAACGTCTCCCTTCTTATGGATGATTACAATGTTGGCGTTCTTCGAGCTTGCTGGAAGGCTTGAAGTCGTTAGGCATTGCGTATAAAGATCCGCAAGCATTTCAAGCATGATACCTCCTGTACCTTTGATTAAATCGACTGTGATTCCATCTTCTCCAGCAGCTTTTTCTCTGGTCATGTCTTTCAAGGCCCTTCTAACTTGATCGCTAGTTATAGAAGGGTCCTCTGTATCCTGTTCATCAAGCGTACTGTCGACTCTTTCTTAGCTATTTCTCAGATGTGAGCGAAGCACGCAATTCCTTTCGTACCGAATTTTTATTTAACTCGTGTCTTTAGTTTCGCAGATATTGTTCTGCGCAGTAGCGTACAAGTATGATCTGTGTTGCACTGTGTATGATCTTGCTGTGTTCGAATTTTATTTCGACATTCTCTTTGCTTGTACAGTGTCCCTTTTTCTTTTCTATGTACCACTCCTGCTTTGGCTGCCAAAAAGCAGCTGGCAGTATTGTCAAATAAAATAAATAAATAAATAAATCTCTACTTCGAATGAAAGTAGCTTGGCTGCTCTGGGAACTGTACAGCTCAGTATAGAATGCTTCCGCTGCTTTTACATGTCATCGAAATTGCTGATGATATTACCCTGCTTACATTTCAGTGCATACATTTTGCCTTGCCCTATGCCTAGTTTTCTTCTCACTAATTTCATGCTGCGTCCATAGCGGCACAACTGTTTTACACGCCACGACGGTTACAACCATTTGCCACAGATCTGCTAAACTTGGTACTACTGTAGTGCAACCAGTAATATAACTTCTACTCCGTTTCAACTCCGTTTCATGCATAGCAGGCAACGCTGTGAAGGCCAGAGAGACGTTTCTGACAGCTCACATTTGCAGCTAAAAGATAGTGCGTCATTGATGCATGAAAGATGTAGATATGTGTTATGAAATTTGGTGTAACATTGAGTCTGATACTTTAATGTCGCAAAAGGAGGTGTAATTTATTACGTAGATGGCTTCGCAGATGCAATTCTGTTCATCACTGAATGAGTGGAGCACCACATTTCTGCAACCAGGGGCAACAGAACACTGCTTAGTATATAGGGTACTCGGAAGCATAAATATGCATAGATAATGTATTATTTGAGATAACCTTACGTTTTTAAGTTGTAGTTATAATATATATGAAGTAGTTATTCTGTAGAAAGCATCACAGATCAAGATCAACTGCACTCGGCGATTATACTTTGCAAGTCAGAATGGTAGAAGCGGCTTTATATTGCGATATGTGTACAGGGAAAGGCATAAAACTAGCCTGATAATTTTTATCTTGAATGCTTCTTTAAAACGCATAAAGCCAGGTCGGCTATATTTGTTGACTATTTCAGTTAATAGTGAGACCATGTGGTGTATGGATGTACGTGTGACACTGCGCCAAAAGCGCTTATTACTACATCAAATCGGCTTGTTGTCTGCACCAAGATCTGCGCCGATATGTCCAATGGCTGTTCTACCACTTTACTAGAAAGCAGAACGCAGCAGTCTTTTGCACACTGTGAAGTTAGAGCTATGACTGCAGGAATTAATACGAAAAGGAAGGAATTCAGTAAGAATTGCGATCACTTACTTGAGCTCTTACTTACTCGATCACTTACTTGAGCTAGTTTCGAGATAGCGACACGCCGATTAACGGGCGCCAAAAACGTCGTGGTCTCACGGTGCGGCATAGTTTCGAGAGAGCGACACGCCGATTAACGGGCGCCGTATGGCCGGCGGCCGCTACTGCTTCTGTCCTGATCAACCGTCACGCGCTAGTTGCGCCTGTTGATGAGCGACGCTTCTGCGCGAGTTCGTGACAAGTCGTGTTTTCTTTGACAGTAGTGCTTTTATTTCGAGGCACGTTTGGTAAGTTGCATTCATTATTATTCATTTCTCTGAGGATACTTTGGAACAACTTTGAGTTTTAGGAACGTTCTGTTAGGCAGAGGGCAGTGTTGGTCTTTTCTGATCGTAGTAGAGGCAGATAAATTTCCGTGTTAATTTGATGTTTCCTTTCAGGAAAACGTGACAGCTGAACGCTCGAGAAAAGATAGCGTCAGTGGGGTCTTTTTTTTTCGCGGAGATATGCAGATAGTTCGCGTGAGTTTCCGTTAAACTAAGATTTTCTTTTCAGATTTCGCGAGTTCTGACAATAACGCTGTATCAGGTTAGATAATGGTCATTCTGCAGACTACTTCAGCTGATTTTAGAAATCGCGGGATGGTTGTTCCCGCACGCGCCTTAGAAGAGTACCGCGCCTTAGAAACGGACTGCGCTTTTGGTAATGGTATAATCTACAGATTTCTTTTCTCTTCGACGTATTATGTAAGGGTATGTCTAAGGCTGTGCGTGTCTCGCACGTGTATTTAGAAGACGGCAGCCTTTGAGTTTCATTTAGTGCGTGGAAGTACTTATAAATAAGCGCGAATCTTCTTGTTGTCTTGAACGGGTAATTTGCGCAAGCTTTTTTTTTTTATTTTCGTTTCTTTAATGCGTGAGTCACGCGCAAGAGTTTTGACGGCAAAGTGAGAGCGAGTCTGGTAGTACATCCGTGAAGTCAACGAGGCTCTCAGTGGAGTGCGTTAATAACGGATGTAGAGTACGAACAGGCACTTCATGGCGTTTGTGCCGCATATAATATTTCAATGACCATTTATTTAGGGTAATGTTCGGTTAGAATGTTTTTATAGTATAGTAATCTGAAGGTGGTAAGACCGAATCCTCCTCCAGCCCACTACATTTTCAGGCATGGAGTGGTGCCTGACACCGGCAAAAAAAAAAAAAAAAATATCGCCGAGTGGGATACTAGTGATGTTGCTGCAGCGCTCACCTTTCTACTAAGGTCCAGAGGGGATAGAATGGTAGAACCGAGCCAATCACGAAAGAAGTGAACGACAGCCGCTCGCAGTTGCCACAAACGCGGCACCGTAGCGTCTAGGCGACACTCGCGCGACCACAGTGTCGTCAGCTGTGCGGCATTGCTGCAAGTTTGATCCCGACCGCGGCAGCCGCATTTCGATGGGGGCCAAAAACGCTCGTGTACTTAGGTGCGCGGAACCCCAGGGGGTCGACATTAATCCGGAGTCCGCCACTATGATGTGGCTCATAGTCCGACTCTGGTTTTAGCACTTACAGCACCATGATTCAATTAAAGTACTTCTTCTGCCACGGTGACGTACGCCGTGTGAGGCAATGACAATGCTAACCTTCTCGGAGGTTATTAACAGTTGCGTACAACAACGCTTCAAGCAAACACGTCTCGCTGTATGTTGGTATACTATGCAGACAAACAGCCGTAGTGCACGCAAGGTAACGTTTAACATCAACTCACCACTCTCGTATTCGACTAAACACTGAAGAATTTAATAAATCCCCGTCAACATCCCCGCTAATTATCGCCAATCAAAGCAAACAGCACAGACAGCTTCAATTACTTCGATTCCTACAGTGCGTGGTAGTATCATCCGCATAATCTTTCCCCACCAATCGCCTATTTATCTCGACTGCGCAACAGTTAATCCTGCAATCTTCTTTGAATGCAAACGCTTGTGGAAGACTCCTTACGGTTCTCGCTGGATCAATATTTTGGCATTCCATTACTCCTTTCCGGCTTGTTTTTCTTTTTTTCTTTTTTTTTGCAGCAAACACTAGCCGCATCCTGTGGCGCATATTTGCTACCGTGTGTTTTTGACCTCAGGCAGCCTGCTCGGGTTCTTTGTGTTATCGTACAAATTTTCCCTTCTAATTTCTTTCTTCTCATTCCTGTAAATCTCCATGGTTTTCTTTGTTTTCATTCTTTCCATCCAATTCGCTGTCTCTGTATCTCTCACTTTCTTTTTGATGACTCCTGTTTGCCTATTTACACTTTCAATTACCCTAAACTTGGTCGACAAATTTCCTGACCTCTTGCTCTATTCCATGGCCGTGCTTTTCGAGTACATGTATTAGTGCATTTTAGCCGGCCGTTTGTTTTCACCTATGTTCCTGAGCCTTTCTTCAAAACTAATTTTGCTCTGTGCTACTCTGATTTTAAAAGACGCCCAACGCATGTCACCCTGCACTGCCTCATTTGTGGTTTTACCGTGGGCTTCCAAAGCCAACCATCCTACTGATCATTGTTTAACTTCGAACCCCTACACAATATCCGATTTTAAGCATAGAATGGCATCTGCGAACGTTAGCGCTGGCACCATTACCCTTTTCCAGATTCCACGCACCACCTCATACTTATGTGGCCCCTCAGTGCTCTGTGTTTCATTATTGCTGCATTCTGCTTCCCCTTTAGTTTCAAATTATCTTGGTGAGTGCTTGAGTCTTTCCTTCGTTCATCTATACGCCGAGTTATTTATATGGCTTGACTAAGGTATTTATATATGCTTGACTATGGGTGTGACTTGTTCTTTAATTGACACCACGTAATCACTCGTCTCTTCATTAAAGATCATAATACCTGTTTTCTCTGTGCTAATTCTTGAGGCCTAGATTTGTCGCTGCGTTGCCACACATATTCGCAATTGTCTGTAAATCTCTTGCATTGTCCGCTAGTAGGACTATGTCGTCCGCATACATCAGTCTGAGTACCATCTGTTGCACCATTTGTCCATTACGCATGTACGATAAATGAAACCGTAATTCACTGTTTTCCAGTCGTATTTCTATACCCTTAACGTAAAGCGTGAACAACAATGGAGGCAGAGGACATCCTTGCTTCAGTCGTTGGTGAATTCCCACCACTTAATTGCCTTTTCGACCTTCCCACACAACTTGTACTCGGTTGTCAGTATATATCTCCCTCAGCAGCTCCACAAAATCGTCATTTATGCCTTCGTACTTGAGAATTTCCCATAACAATTCCCAGTCTAAGTTATTGTAGGCTTCCTAAATATCTAGAAATGCTATCTATCAAGGTCTATTCTGAGCTGCTAAAATTATTTGCCCTGTTAACACGCAGACGCAGTTTCAGCTTAGCACAGACATGTCTCGCACATACATGGTAGATGAGCTATCGCCCCGCAGCTAAGACCTCTATCAGAAAGAAAAAGTTGTCCGTATTCAATAGTATGCCTGGAAGTGCTGCAACACTGATTTGCTTTTGTGATTAAAGTCCGCCGACCCAGGACGCTGTACGGGTTCTTACTTTGACAACCGTTTCTTGTTCTTCGCGCAAGGAAAATGCCACATTTCCTTAGTTGGACAATGAGCTTCAATCGACACGTCTGTCTAGCCGCTTATCACCGTCAGAGAAGCGTCGATAGTGCGGCTGGCAGCCTTCGGCGACAACACGTATATGTTTATAACGCGTCACATCGGCGCTTGTTGTGCTGACACTGCAGACACGAAAGAATGGTCGGTTTAAAAACACCCATGGGAAAGCTGAACTACAGAGTGAGCTATCCTCGTTAGACTTGTTGATTCCTGAGCCCAGACTTGGCGGGTACGGTAGGCCTAACCTTCGGTGGAAGCGAACTATTTCGGCGCGGGTTCGTGATGAATGCTAAAACGTTTGTATTTGAGCCTCAGAACCTTTTAACTATTATTTTTAGTACACTAGAGAAAGTGGAAGCGCACGAATCGCCTCAGCATTGTTATCGGTGCGATAATATCAATCAGCTGTAGGGTTCCGGTCCGGTCGAACGCGTCAGAACGACTGCTGGGTTTCGTGTCGACTGCACGACACTCGCAGTCATCGGTTGCGTACAGACTGCTAGAAAGTGAGGCGCTATCTGCGTTTGCGTAATTTCGCTCACGAATGCAGCTATCCGCACAGTAAAAACGGAAATGCACAAAACGAAAGTGATATGCAGTGTCGCATATGCATGGGCAGCTCACGCCCCTTTATTCCAAGCTGCGACACCGCCGACACGAAACAGACATTTACGACCCCGAAATTTAGCGTTATTTAGGACAGGAGACCTGCCCTAATTACAATTAATATTCAACAGCGCCTATATTCCAGCAGTGCGGCACAAACAGCGCAGTTTACAGTACGTGTACAGCGCATGCGCCCCAGCGCCATAGCAGCGAAACCAGCGTCCAGTGTGACCCAGCTCTTATCCAGCGATCTCACCAGTGTCCCAGTGACTCACAGCGTGCGCCAGCGTCCCCAGTGCGATCCAGTGTCAAAAAAATGTCACAGTTTCGCCCTAAGGGCGAAGCAATGAATGCGATAGCAACACAGCAATGTCATACGAAGTAAGGTGAGCGGCTTTGGTAGCATTATGAATTGTAGTAAACATGAGCTGATTAAGTAAGCAGGTGTGCTGCGGCGTAAGTAGACCGACATGAAGAGAGACTCGATGACCACGAGAAGGCGCGTGTGAAACGGTGGTGTTGTTGAGAAGCGCTTCCCGTGGGCAGCGCGTGCGAAGGGACACACCTGTAGCGCTGCACTGCCGATCCGGGCAGCATTGCATGTGTAGCGTGCGTTGGAAAATGTGGCCCGACTATTACTAACTGAATGAACAAGCGTGGTGTGAGTGCGCACAAACAAACACGAATAGATCACACTGAATGACTGCAGACAACGACTGTCAAAACGCTGGCAGCAAGCGTACGCCGCAGCGGGCGAAGGTACGTGTGGTCTATCGCTTGAACGGAAACTGAGCGGCGAATGCACAGCGCATAAAGGTCAGAGCCGTGTGGAGATAAGAGACGGTGCGGACGGGCGACGAGCGCGGTTGTTGGCAGAGTAGAAGTGCGTCCCCCCCCCCCCCCCCCCCCGCTTCCTCCGGCGCTGGCTTCCTGCTTCCTTGCTTGCGCGTGGGAGATGAGTGCGTTCGCTCTCCGTGATAGCGCGCGTCCCCGCACGCTTCCGCTCGGGCATATGGCGCGCGGCGAATATTTTATCTATAGGAAACCTCACGGCGACGGCGACGCCGACGGCAGAAATCCGGCTGAAGTGTCCATATAATTGCTATCGCAATAAAATTTGGAGAACGCTTAAGCTTCGCCTTCAAGGGTGGAACGCGGTAGCATTCAAAGATCCTCGACTCTTTCTCACACTTCCCGGCAACTGCAGCTTATGTAACCGTAATGTTTACCGGGAAACGCTGGCGTTGAACGCTATGCACGAAGGCGCGCTTTCTGGTAGAAACGCGGCCTCTTTCGTGGGCCTGCCTTCTTTTATTGTTTGCACCTTTAATATTTCAGCCTGGAAAGATTTAGCATAAAAGGCATGCGCTGTCGGTGTTTTGTTTCATGACAATTGACATGGATGCAAGGCAAAGTGTGAAGAACTTTAGTGGTAAAATATATTGGGAGGGCCTGCGTGGTTGGGGATGATTTCTCGGCCGCGGGCGGCATTGCTGACGCCGGACTTTCTGCGACACGGGGCCCTAAACGTAAAACACGCTGGTTTCACACTGGAAGGCACTGGAAGCCGCTGGTTTTTACAATAGGGACGACAAGAACGAACCCCCCTTTGTGACAATGCAGCACAACACAAAAAAGGGAATTGTGAGGCATTATAAAATGGTAATCGGGTCTACTTCGTGTTACCCAGTTGCAAAAGAAAAGCGAGAGTCGGGACATTCGGCCCGCTGTCGGGATACGGGACTGTCCCGCTAAATTCGGGACGGTTGGCAACCCTACTGGTGATTGATACAGCAGCGTAAACAACAAGTGTTCAGCCATGTCTGCATGACGGTGACAGTACGGGCATTCTGTGAAAATAGTATGCCTTGTTTGAATAAAGAATGATACACGTAAAGTCTTAATCTATGTCTGCTTTACCGAACACATGAATTGCGTGCATAAGAAAGTATCAAGAAGGATAAATATGCTGAATAACATCGCACA
Organism: Dermacentor silvarum; assembly: GCF_013339745.2. Classification (NCBI taxonomy): domain Eukaryota; kingdom Metazoa; phylum Arthropoda; class Arachnida; order Ixodida; family Ixodidae; genus Dermacentor; species Dermacentor silvarum. The sequence goes on along the minus strand of NC_051154.1, from coordinate 1,808,723 downwards.
CTATCTGTTGTCTATCTAAAGACTATCTGTATTTTGTACGTGCCTGTGGTACACTGTGGCTCGCTGTTTGTGAAGGTGTCCGGTCGCTCATTCCAGCGCGACTGAGAGTGATTGGACAGTGCTTTCATGCGCAAAATGTGCGCGTTCTTCTATGTTCTGACATGTTTCGATGTTACCGAAATGCGGCCTGCATTATGTTTTTGGCTGTACCGGCCGATGTAAACAAATGTACAGCTTTGGGCTTTAACCTGTGGGCAAATCGTGCATTGCACAAATCAAGATATATATGCGGAAAGCAGCGCTCCAAGACATTTTATAGCGAGTATGCCAAGCGCTTTTTTTTTTTTTTTTTTTTTTGAGAGGGGCTGAAACACCTTAGAAAACGAAAGGCGAGTCAACAGCGGTCGACATCAAGGAAACACAAGGTCTTTCTCGGTGCATTGGTGTACTATGCAAGGTCGATCCACATAGGTCTTCGGGCGAAAAGCACTTCAGATCCAATTGTCACCGACATCAGCAAGGGTGGTTATGGGAGCAGCGATTGAAGCGCGACTATGTTTGGAGGGAATAAACACTGGGAAAGAAAAAAAAAGCGTTTTTAAATTAAAGCGAGACGCAGTTAGATTCATTCAACGAAAATAAAATTCCTAATTCATTTTATATATGCATGGCGAGAAAAGATACAACAGTATTTTACTAGATCATTATAAATATATACCTTTTTTCAGGGCCCACCGTGAGAGCGCCCATCGATAGCGGCGGGCGTTGACGCCGCTATCACTTGCAATGCCATGCAACTCTTGGAGTGCGTGGAAAGGCGCGCTCGTAAAGTTCACCTGTTACAATACGCCCCCCTCATATGTGTTGTGTTGCATGTCGACGTTTGTCTGAATTAGGTGACGCGGGTAGTTTTATTGTCTCTTAACCTGTGCAGTCAAAAGTAGTGAGTTGCGACCGTCAGATACTTGTTTACTTTAGTTGTTTTCGTGCAACAGCGCTGGCCGACGGGCTTGGCGTCCGACGAAAGGACGAGCACTCTACGCAATCTACGCCCAAAGTGTTCGTCGGAATCCAAAGAAAGTATGGTCTGTGCAGCGACGCGATTTCGACACCCGTACGGCTGATTTTTTCCGGCATCGCTTTTCGCGCTTAAAACTCGGAACGCCCATGAAGTCGAATGGCGGGGCATTTGAATATACAGCTCTAATGGCAGGCCTCTGAAAACAAATTTCGCGCCTATGAGAATAAAATGACGTCACTTCTGTTTTTGACGGATATGACGTCAAATTAATTTTTCTTCCGCCGGAAGTGTTCCCTCCTCACACAGATGGCGCTAAGCCCCATGAACCGCCGGGAAGCAACCATGTTTTGAACGTATGGGCTTCTATGGAAGCTTCGCTACCAGGTATATTTGCCTTGTACTATGCGGCTTGTTTTTTTTACACGGCACTGCCTTCGTGATTGGCGTAGACTCCGGGATCAGTTTGTGTTTACTAAAGCCAGACTTGCGGTTTGAGGCGCTCTCGTTCTTGCGAGAGCGCGCGTGGCCCCGTCGCACGAACATCGACTGCTCGGTCAGGTGTCGCAACTTTTGCTTATTTCAAATTACTTTCCAATTCGCGGAGACACTATCAAACGCCTGACAATAGGGTCTCAGGAGCGTAAATTTGCCATTATCCTGACATTGTCAAAAATCGCCGGAGTGCGGTATGGGAAGTATGTTATACAATCATGCAACGCTTCTCGTATGATCGAACACTTAACATTGCTGAACGATGTCCCGCTACTCGCACTAATCGCGGAGCGAGTTTTGTGCCACGGCTGATTTCGTTGCTCATAGTGCGAAAGTATGCGGAGGCTAGCTCGTGGAAGGCAAAATGATTGTAGGCGCGAAGAAAAACAATGAGACTTTGATGGGCATCATCAACATAGCGCTTCACCCTCAAGGACAAGTGTACGTCATCTTACCTCTCAAAAATGGCTAGAAATGCTGTAAGCATAAAACAGTCGTCGAGATATGGGCCTGGGCCCGCATATTCACTGGCATTTGTGAAAAGATGGGATCGCGACTCTTCCATGGACAGCACAGAACAATGTTGTCTCATCTGCAGAGTGAGGTCACGTTGTGGATCCCGGAGTGAGTGCTTTGCGACCGTTTCGTGCCTTGAGGACAGAGATTTTTTCTAGTGAAATTACTAAAGGTCCAGCTGCGTTCTTTCAGTTGCCACGATGGATTTTTTCCTCATCTTGGGATTTGTGGCTAAGCAGAGGTGGCTTTATGTATACGAAGCTTTGTCTGATCTACATTTCTAAGGAATCCCATTTTTCTAAACGCCAACAAGACTCTCCGTAATCGTTGCAAAACGTCGTTTTTTAAAAGGAAATATTCTATTGAAAGTGATCAAGAGAGTAAAAACATAGACAGCTAGGACGAAAGCGGAGAGACAGCGCTCTCTGGTTTCCTGTCCTGTCCACCCCTTTTGACCCCCTGGACCAACGAGCCCAATGTGAGCACACTCCTGTTGAAAAGCCGCGCGAAGGACCCTGTTTGGTCATGTACCAACCATGAACGAGGGTCTCGTAATTGCCCGAGTGTCGTGCGCATGCGTGAGTTGTGAGAGTGGGGACTGGGGACTCTTGGAATGTGCCTATGTACTACCGAGGATGCTCCCCGCGTAAGAAATGCCTGTGCGAACGTCCGAACGCCAATTGGGTATATTATACGGTCAAGGTTTAGGGAAGAAAGTTTCATCATACGTTGCCCACGATTAGCTTATTTAACGAAGGCGCAGTCGATGGGGAAATTATTGTCGAGTATCGAACGCAAGCAATGAGTCAAGTCTGGCAAGGAAACAAACCCCTGAAACTGTGTTGACATATGGCGTAAAGAAGATTCCGATTCCAACAAAAAATTTAAAAATAAGGAAATGATTGTACAAGATGTGCTCCATTAACATGCAAGGAATTCTTGTTAGTGAAATGAGTCCATAGTTTTAGGGAGAATGTTTGCTACATGATTTATGAACGAGAACCCAATCTAGAGCAAGGATATGCCATGACCGAGTAACTGCTGGAAAAGTTTAGCCAAAACCAAAGAGCAGAGTTTTGTCTGTTTTAAACATTTGGAGTTGATATCGTCAGTTCCACAACACTACCAAAGTTCTTACGAGTGGATTAATTTTACTATTCCCGAAGGATAGATCATAACCAGGAGACATGAAATAATCATGACATGATGCGGTTTAACACAAACAACCGGACGCGAAGAAAAAAAATGTGTGAAAAACATAGTTAAACACCGAGGCACATTCACCAGTCGTTTCACTGGAAGCATTCATTGTTCAGGTATATGAGGTAGTTTTCAGTGACCAGACATACGCTTTCAGTCAGAATGCCTTAGACCCGCCGTGTTTGCTTAGTGCCTATGGTATTCAAGCAGAACTTTTTGTTGGGCTAGTTGGTGCATGTTACTGAAGCGCCAAACAGTGCGTTGTTCAACTAATTCAATTTCCCAAAGTGCGTCACAAAATTTGTAAAGTACGGCTCACACACAACCTGCAGACATGATAACATCGGGTTGTAATTTGAACATACGAGAAAGCATAATTCTGTTGCGTGGAAACTAAAAATTAAACTAGCTCTGGAGACGAACATTTTTCTTTGGCGACGCGATGGTGTACACGCACTGACGCACTTACTTACTTATTATGGGGTTTTACGTGCCAAAACTACGATCGGATTATGAGGCACGCCGTAGTGGGGGACACGAGAAATTTAGACCACCTGGGGTTCTTTAACATGCACCTAAATCTAAGTACACGGGTGTTTTCGCATTTCGCTCCCATCGAAATGCGGCCGCCGTGGCCGGGATTCGATCCCGCGACCTCGTGCTCAGCAGCCCAACATCATGGCCACTGAACAACCACGGCGGGTACGCACTGACGCAGAAATTTTGCCGGGGTAGCCATATACAGCTTCACTGTAAAAACAATGCCTCAACAAACAGCTACGTGGCCGCATAACACTTCTGGCGGAGCAAGCGCAACAACATGCCGACGAATTAGCGAAAAACGAGTGGGCTACGTTCTGCGGGTCCCTCTCGGGGACCTTGGGCCCAGCTGGTGCATGCTTGACCCGGGTAGCAGGGAAAACAACAAACGTCTCCAAATAATATCGGGCAGTTTCCCAGGCACAGATGCGGAACTGGTATAACCATACATAGGACCACCGCTAAACATAGACGCCCCAAACGAGACCCGACCATACCTTCGCTAATCCCAAATGAGACGAACCTTTCACATATGCAGAGGTGTTTGAGGCAGCTCAAGCAGCCACCAAAAAAACTCGGCTCCCGGCCCCGATGCCAATGACAGAAGTGTTCAATGGCGAGAGCAATAATAGTTCCGTCCTTTTATAAGAATTTACAGTCATGCGATTTATAAGGGTGGGTGTTTTTCGTGTCCAAACTATTAGATAAGACGGGTAAGCGTCGGTAGTTGTCAGATTGTTTCGCCGCACAGGCTCGAAGCATAACGTTATTTGTTGGCAGCAGCAACACATCATGCACCGTGAGCACGTGTGGTGGGGGGCGTATCAGACGACGTCTTGTGCTGCTTGGTAAGCCTCTATAGGCCGATTTTACATCTGTGAAAACAGTGACCTCGTGGACAACGCCTTTCTCGATGTTTTTCACTGGCCTTTCGCTGACGACTTCTTCATCGTAACGGAGACCGATGCCCGTTCATAAGATGGCGGCAATTAGCCGGCTTCGGTGTAGCGGAGACATTTGTTGGATGGATGAATATATCACGAGGTGTTACGTGGCTATATGGCGTGTTGTTACGCCTACACAGACAAACAAGAAACGAAGAGAAATCTTGCGCACCAAGCAATGTTTATTCATTCGCTCACACTTATCCGGCGTATTCAACATTTCGCAGAGAGTAAGACATTGCAATGTTCCAATAAAAATGTGGTGGAACAGTACAACCTGTAAACTACAACCACGCAATAAGATAAGACAGGAGCGCCGACTCCGCTCGTCTGGAAGGGACACATTCTCAAACGCTGGTTCCTGCTTTACAGCGTGTTCGCCAGATGGCGCTACGAATGAGGAAAAAATCTGCAGCGGAGAGGCAGGCCCAACAAACCGAACGAGCAAAGGCGCGGGGACCCTCTCGCGGCGCCTGCTTGCCTATCCGTTTTGTCGCCTGCTCCGCGCACACTGTAGCGCACATAGCTCTTGCGGTTCACGCAGTGACGTTAGCAGGAGAAACAAGTCATGTAACATTTTATTTAATTTATTTTATCTCGCACAAATGCAGGGCATTGGGAATTCCTGCCAGTGTTTCCTGCTTATTATTTCACAAAAGAAGCTCTGATTATGTGTTGCATAACTGGGAGAATCATCTCGAAGGCAAGGCTGAGAATTTACAGGGTAGCCAGCCGGTATTTACACTGGATAACCTCCTTATCTATCTTTCCCTTTCTCTCTCTCTCTAAATTACGGCATGTCTCTGGACAAGGAAAGGCACCTGCACTGTGTGTAGTTGTAGAGAAATTTAAATTGAGCTCCTCTCGTCCTTCCGCATTAGCGTCTTCTGGTTCCTCCTGGCATTCAGCATCACTGAGCTACGCCATGCTTCCCTAAACAAATTGAAGGAACTGCTCTGCTTCGAAGTCGAGGCACTTTCTTTACATCTAGTAGGACATCGCCTTTGTCTTTGCTGAATTAACTATCAAAAATAAGCTGCTTTTCGAAGTGTCGCGCACATATTTTGTCCATTGCTTTAAGCGCCCGCTTACTTTCAGGAATTTTTTGATGCCACTATTGCAGTAGTTGAAGATCAGATGGCGAAGCGAAGAGCGAAAACTTCTCGCGTCCTTTGCCATAACCAGATTTACAGCCGGGAACAAAACACTGTCCTGTTGCTCAGTCTCTTCACGCACAAGTATCCAGATACCTTGTTCCGTCAGGCATGAATAACCATACTGCAGACATGGTAAACAAAGCGAGGAAGACGAAAATTTCGCACCTTCTCTTCCGCGCAGACGTAGAGGAGTGAAAAACAAGTACCTCTGTTGTGTCTTTTTGTGCTGCATCATTTATCGTCTGTTTCCTCTAAAGACGTCTAAAAATGTTTCGTATGCGTGCATAAAAGCGCTACCGCGTGTTTATTTGCGCTTTTATTATTTGTGTGCATATATTTTTTCTGTTTCATTTCTGTCAAATTGAGACGGCCGAGGGTCCACGTTTGTAGCAGACGACACGCTCTGCGGGTGCCGCGCTGCCCGTTCTGCGCCGCCGTCGCCGCCGTCGCCGCCGGTCTCCGCCACTCAGCGCATGCGCACATGGAAGCAAGCTGTTGAGTGTTTTCCACGCGCCTCGACAGATGGCGCTACGCGATGTATAATTTACATTACACGGTTTGTCCCGAGCGAATGCGTACGTTACGCGGCGGCGGAGTGGGCGCTCCTGTTTATCTTACTCCGTGACTACAATAAAACACGTGCCTTGAAGACATGGCGCAAATTAATATACTGTACAATGCTTCTCTTTCAATAATTTTGCAATGTCCACAATGTAGAATAGAGAAGTTAAACTGAAATACCATGTGCATCTAAAAGGCTCAGTCATGAGAAAGGTATAATTTCTCGCTCTAACTTTTCAATAAACTTATTGTGTACGTGCGTGAGCAGTGTATGAAAAAGCCTTTATTTTCAGATTCGGTCCTGTTTATAAAGGGCATATGGAAAGCGCGACATGCGCAGTAGGTGCCAACTAGGGGCACGTCTACATGATGCACCAAGTTACACTTCATTCATTCATTCATTCATTCATTCTCTATTTACAACATACTTTAGAAAATACAAAAGCATTACTGGACCCATAGCCATTGGCTAGTCCCGGGTCCATAGAGAACTTAGGGCATGAAACGCAGCACGCGAGCAAACAGGAATTGCAGACATAATACTTAATAGTAATATTCATTCATATTCATTAATAGCAATATTCTAGAGCATCGCACGCGTAATGGTAAGACGTGGGTTCGTTCCCCACCTGCGGACAGTTGTTTTTCCTTCCATTTTCATTTCCATTAAGTTATCATTACTTTAATTCAAATGGCAAGTATAGGTAATTTCCCCTATGTTGTCCTTGCATGGTGTCATTGTTTGTTGGCTCATTATGATATGCTTATTAAAAATCGGGCCCATCGGTTCCCTTTCTTCTCGTTCACTATATAACGAGGGCTCGAATCCGGCAACATTGATGCCTTAAGGTAGCATATGTGGGTTTATTGACCAGTTGCCATCACCCTAAAAGATCACGTGCTCGTGACGCCTGCGGCAGAAAGGATGTTCCACATCCGCCCTATGGCTTGGGAGTGGTGGCGCTGGCTAACACTCCCCGGTTAGTTCTAGTTCTAGAACATAAATACCCCAGAAAGTGGATGGGAAAATGGCTCCACGGTAGCTCAATGGTGAGAGCATCGCACGCGTAATGCGAAGACGTGGGTTCGTTCTCCACCTGTGGACAGTTGTTTTTTTTCATCCATTTTCATTTCCATTAATTTATCATTTCTTTAATTCAATTAGTAAGTACAAGTAATTTCCTCTATGTTGTCCTTGCATGGTGTCATTGTTTGTTGGCTTCTTATGATATAATTAATAAAAAATCGGGCCCCTCGGTTCGCTTTCTTCTCGTTAATAGTAATATTAACATACATAATTCATGCACTAAGGCAAATATAACCTCAGTATTCTTTTATCTTTCACGCGCGCGAGCGAACAAAACAAATACATAACAATGAAATTGACATGCACAACTTAAGCAATTGACATGCGCAACTTAGGCAGCAATGTAAATATAAAGAAGTGTACTTTTATCGACACTATGTTTCAAAAAAGTATTTTCTCTCAGCAGACCTGAAGTTACGGGCTTCTTTTATATGTATTGGCAGAGAATTCCAAATAAGTGTGCCGTTAAATTCCACGAGCCTTTTCCCGTACAAATTATGACATGGACGCAGATTAAAACACTGATTAGTTGCAGCTCCTGTATTTCGTAGCGGGATTTTAAGCAATGTAATTGGAAGTTGATCATTGGTTTCGATAATACTATGAATGACCTCAGCAATTTTCAATTCATACAATGCATGCGCTGGCAACACATGCAATCAGCTGTACAAGTACGTACTGGATTGTGTACACCTAGAAGAAGTGATAATTATTAATGCGCGTTTTTACCGACGGAATACAGGATGAAGGTAAGTTATAAAAGTGTTTCCTCATGAATCAATACAATAAGATATGTGACTCTGAATGAACGAAAGGTACAGAATGCGTAGGAAAGGATATTCAAAACATTCGCGAGCATGAAGAAGAATATAAGATCCGTAGGCAAGCTTGGAACAAAGGTGTTTAATGTGAGTTTTCCAGTTCATGTCTGAATCTAAGAAAATGCCTAAATATTTGTATCAGAGAACTTGTACTTTTATACATCGTAATGATATATCCAGTATTTCAGTATTGAGTTTTTTCTTCCTGGAATGAAAAACTGTATACTTAGTCTTACTAAGATTAAGGGTCACTTTATTGGACGTGAATCACTTAAAAACATTATCGAACTCTGCATTTTATTTCTCTTGATATGAGGCACAGCGGCATTTGGCGAAGGGGCGCCTCGAGCTCAGCAGCGCAATTACGCCTCCGACTTCTGCAGCCTGCCTGTGGCCTGCCCCTGCGGATGTTGGCCGTCGTGGCCAATCGAGTCGATATAATCGGGCTACCTATAGAGTCCCAAGCTACAGAACCGTACGCAAAAGGATCAATGCTGAAGGCGCTCGCAGTCTCGTAGTTTTTTTTTTTTTTTTCTTTTCTCCTGCATCGTCATGCTTTTTTTTTTCCTAGTAAGTCCCTTAGACGGTTCTCTGCGCCTATTCTTTTCGTTTTCCTCTGCACGCAATATGCAGCGAGCACTTTGACTCTGCTCCGAGACATCGCTAGCACGTCGCGAGAACGCCAATCCGTTGTTACGCGCGCACAACCAGCGTGCCGCGATAGTGCGACCGCGCGGCACGTCCGCTTTGAGCGCGGTGCACGGCTTGCAGCGCTCCGGCCACCGCGAAACCCAACGAAGACGGATCCAGGTTTCACGCGTCACCAACCCTGTGGCTACAGTCCTATTCTAGCCAGTGTTCTGTGGCCCTACAACAATGCGCCAGCTCGCTTTCACGAGAGCTCACCGGTGGCACAACAAGCACCGGCGGCCACGAGCTCCGAGTATCGCGTTTCATTTTCCGAGCTTTGTACCGTAGCAGCTTCTTGTATGACGTGGGGGGGCTGCCGCTAGAGGGCCGCTAGTGTAGACGCTCTTCACGTGGCCACCGCTCCACACTGCTCAAAGGAGTGGAAAATTACTCAATTCCGGCAGCAATCGACCAACATCGGATTCCGGACCACACCTGGATCCTGTGCATACCAAATTCTAAAAGTGGGCCCATTTCCCCCAAAATTATCAACGTTGATGATGATGATGATTTAATGGCATCCCCTTTGAAACGGGGCGGCGACAAATAGTCACCTAGCCTGCTTGATTTAATCAGGTATACTATACATGCTCTTTATCTACCATTTTTGTATACCTCTAAATAATCTTTTTCTTTTTTTTTTCAAAATTTACTGTGTACCGCTACTTATGATTTTAAGAGATCAGGTCGTATCAATCTTTCCCCTGCTTTTTTTCCACCAGTACTCTAATCGTCTCTTGCTTATCTCTACGGCTGATTTGTTCAAGGTTCCATCCACTTGAAACCCAAGCGCTTCTGGGAGTTGCACGTCACCTACGGTTCTTGCTGGGTGAATCCCGTCGCATTGGATTAGGATGTGCTGAGTGGTCTCCGGATCTTTACTGCAGCATACGCATGTCTCATCTAGTTCCGAATGTTTGCTCCGGTATGTTTTCGTCCTTAAGGAACCGGCTCGAGCCTCAAATAGCAAGGCACTGCCCTTTGTGTTATCGTACAGATTTTCCCTTCTAATTTCTTTCTTCTCATTCTTGTAAATCTCCATGGTCCTTTTTGTTTCCATTCTTTGCATCCAATTCACGGTCTCTATTTCTCTCGCTTTGTTTCTGATGACTCCTGGTTTTCTATTTACAGCTTCAATTATCCTGTACTTGGTTGCCAACTTCCTTGACCTCTTCCTCCATTCTGTGTCCACGCTTTTCATGTACAGATATTTGTGCACTTTAGCCGCCCATTAATTTTCATCATTGTTCCTGAGCCTTTCTTCAAAACTAATTTTGCTCTGTGTTTCTCTGACTTAAAAAGACGCCCAACCCATGTCACCCTGCACTGCCTCATTTGTCGTATTACCGTGTGCTCCCAAAGCCAACCGGCCTACTGATCATTGGTAAACTTCCAAACCCGACAAGATATCTGATTTTAAGCATATAATGGCATTTGCGAACGTAAGCGCTGGCACCATTACTCCTTTCCAGATTCCACGCACCACCTCACACTTATTGTGGCCCCACAGTGCTCTGTGTTTCATTATTGCTGCCATTCCGCTTTTCCTTTATTTTCAGATTATCTTGGTGGTTGCTTGAGTAATTCTTTTCTTCGTTTATGTGTACGCCGAGGTACTTATATTGCATCACTATGGGTATTACATGCTGTTGAATTGACACCACGAAGTTACTCGTCTCTTCATTAAAGATCATAATTCCTGATTTCTCTGTGCTAAACTTAAGGCCTAGATTTGTCGCTGCGTTGCCACAGATATACGCAAGTGTCTGTAAATCTTTTTTATTGTCCGCTAGTAGCACAATGTCGTCTGCGTACATCAGTCCGGGGACCTTCTGTTGCACCATTTGTCCATTACGCATGTAGGATAAATCAAAACCTAATTCGCTGTTTCCCAGTCGTCTTTCTATACCCTTGACGTAAAGCGTGAACAACAATGGTGACAGAGGGCATCCTTGCTTCAATCCTTGATGAATTCCCACCATTTCATTTCCTTTTCGACCTTCCCATACAACCTGTACTTGGCTGTCTTTATATATGTCCCTCAGCAGCTCCACGAAATCGTCATCTATGCCTTCGTATTGTAGCGAAGTGACGCAGCAGTTAGTTTTCGGACGCATCAGCTCACCAGGGAGACGACGATGAAGGGGGATGAGCTCTGGCAGCGGCAGGTGCAGATCGGTAGGTACGACAACAACGCGAAGTAACATTTGAAGAAACTAGATTTATTTAACTTGGCATTAACTTGATTAATTAAAACAGTACACACAAATATTATACATGAAACGATGTCATACCGATCGTCGACGGCCTGCCTGACCGGCCTGGTCTCCCGTGGTGAAGTGGCGCCGTGGGCTGCTGTGTCCTTGCTCACTCAAAATGACCCAAAAACCCTTCCTTAAATGTGTTTCTACAGCGTTCACGGGGCCCGCGGACCCGTGGGAGACGCAAGCCTCTGCACCAATCTCCAATTCTAGCCAATCAGGCAAACCGTCGTGCTCCAATAGGGGCCACAGTTGTGGGGATCACGCAGACATGGTCGCGACAATAGACCCTGAACAACAAGTTTGACCATGCCTAATGACCCCCCCCCCCCCCCCCCCCCGATACAGCCGCGCGTGGAGCGACCGCGCTATACACGTGCACACACTCGTTCAAACCCGTTTCGGGATTCCTCAAGGTCGGCCCCGGCATATGTTCTTCGCGACACCTTCCCCCTACGAAAAAGAGTGTCCCACTCGTTTTTACAGAGCACTTCGAACGTAAAAAGAAAATTATGGCTCTAGAAATTAAGTACATACATGAGGGGTTCGTGTAAGAGAAATGGAAAGAATAAAAACAAAAATGAACAAGCGCGTTTTAACAAAAATGTAAAAAACCCCGAGCGATCGCGACACACAAAAATTAACACTAAAGTTCTATTCACTGGCGCTGTAATGTACATCAGTATCTGTGTCGAATGCAGCGAATGTCCTCCAGTCGGAGTTCAGTCACAGCGTCCATGCACGCTCTGTCGTTCTCTGTCTCACACACACGATCACACGAGGCAAGCCTCTGGTCATCACTCGACCGGCACTTGCGCACACCACGACGAAGATCACAAATTTTCTTTTTCTTACGACGTTCGTCAACTGACTCGTCGTCTGCGTCGACATCATCGCAGCATTTTCGGGCGTGGGGAGGTTTTAACCACGCAACATTCACAACGCGACGTTTTTTCCTGGTTTCGTCCACTAGTTTTTTATGAGGCTGCAGTTCGTGGGATTCTTTTCTGGCGTCTTCCATTCGGGGTAGCGCGCGTTCTCCTATATCTACCTGCAGCCTCGGTTCATTCTTGGAGGCCACAAAGGGGTCGACACTGGCCGGCTTCCTGGGTGCGAGCTTTTGGTTCTGGCAGTCAGAGCAGGATTGAACGTACTTGCTGACATGCGAGAACATGTTTGGCCAGAAATAGCGGCGCCGAACTTTCCCCCATGTGCGCCCGAAGTCGAGGTGGCCCGCCGTAGTGTGCACATGACAGTGCCGTAAAACCTCCGGCCTCAAACACGATGGGACAACGATTGCCGTGCGACTTTCATGAAAGCCGTTTGCCCCTTCTGTACAAAACACCACCAACTAACCGAAAGCTCCGTGCCGTTCTTTTCGTTTTTCTGACAACGGGCGCACTCGGCTGCTCTAGGTGCTGTATCACTTCCTTCATCCATGAATCTTCCCTCTGCTTTTTTCCAACCTCCACATGATCCAGCACGAGCAACGGTGACGGGTTTTCTTCGCTTACTGGTGCGGAATCATGCGGAAGGTGGGCAAGCGTAGCTTATAGCTAAAGCGCAGCCGTAACTTTGGGTCGGTCCCCTTTGCTCGGACAGGCAATGCGAGGGGCTGACTTTTCGACAGATTACAAAATGGTAGGCCGGACGGGCCCCCTACGCCCGGCCGTCCCCGTTTCCCGAGGGGTAGAACTGCTCACTTTGATTATCGTTGGGCTCTCTCTGTTGGTTTCTGTCATCTCGAAACCGCGTCCAGCACTGGCGCGCGACGTGGCCGATGCGGCGGCACAGCTGGCATCGTGGACGCCCGTCGTCGGCCCGGGAATTTCTCGCTGGCCAAGGCACATCTTCTTCAATAGCCTTCAGGCGGTCGGATAACGGGAATCCGCGATCGCCTTTAGGTCTGTGGCCTCTCGCGGGCAATGACGCTCCGCCGCAGCGCAAGTAGCGAAACAGGTCGGAGGCGGCTGCACTGCTGCTACAGCGGGTGTCACTCCAACGGGAGGCGTCGAGGCGTACGGGAAACACGGTTGCGGGCCGGCAGAGAAATAGGTTCCAGTCGGTTGTGGCTGGAAGGCATGCGCCATCAAAGCTGCCTGATTAATGCGCTGCAAAATTTGGAGAAATGCAGAGCAACTGTCCGGGTTGGCGATGATTATTTTCTCCTGCACGTCCGGACGCAGACCGCGCATGAGGTGCCGCAACCGCTCCTCTTCGGTCATGGACGGGTTAACTCTAGCGCACAGCTGCACAACGTCATAGTAATATTGCTCAGGGGACTCTGATGGCAGCTGGGTCCTGTTTTGCAGACGCAAATGGGCGATCTCAACTGAGTGACGACTCGTAAACGACGTTTTTAGGGGAGTCGCCCACTCTACCCACGGATTAGGGGCACCCGTTAAAATTTGAGTGGTGTGCCACTTTTTTGCGTCCCCGTCCAATGCCAGATACAAAAATTTAACTTTCGTCGCTTGATCCCAGTTGTTCAATGAGGCTACATGTTCGTAGCAAAGCAGCCACTCGGCGATTGATTCTTCTGGCATGCCTCTAAAGACTGGCGGTCCGACGAAAAGTTTAACTTGAGGGGCGGACATGGTAGCGATAAAAGTAGGGGCTTCGGTCATAGTAGAGCTCTCAGAGGTAGGTTCCTGAGGTTTGTTACCACGGCCCATGATATTAGAGCGTGGACTTCGCTACCCAGCAACCTCCATCACTTTGTAGCGAAGTGACGCAGCAGTTAGTTTTCGGACGCATCAGCTCACCAGGGAGACGACGATGAAGGGGGATGAGCTCTGGCAGCGGCAGGTGCAGATCGGTAGGTACGACAACAACGCGAAGTAACATTTGAAGAAACTAGATTTATTTAACTTGGCATTAACTTGGTTCATTAAAACTGTACACACATATTATACATGAAACGATGTCATACCGATCGTCGACGGCCTGCCTGACCGCCTAGTCTCCCGTGGTGAAGTGGCGCCGTGGGCTGCTGTGTCCTTGCTCACTCAAAATGACCCAAAACCCCTTCCTTAAATGTGTTTCTACAGCGTTCACGGGGCCCGCGGACCCGTGGGAGACGCAAGCCTCTGCACCAATGGCCAATTCTAGCCAATCAGGCAAACCGTCGTGCTCTAATAGGGGCCACAGTTTTGGGGACTACGCAGACATGGTCGCGACAATAGACCGTGAACAACAAGTTTGACCATGCCTAATGAAGGCATGGTCAAACTTGTTGAAGGCGCTCCTGCCCCCGTCACCTAAGATACGGCTGAGATATCTTGTATCTCGGCGGCTCTCTCGGCCAATCGGGTCGCCCAATCTTGCTCGTGGCGGTCTGAGCTGAGCAGCAGGGCTGCCCATTACCCTTGATCTTTTATTTGGCGGCACTCGAATGGTTCTGCCTGGGGACATGCCCACAAGATGTGTGGCAGGTCCGCTCTATTATTACATATTTTACATAATTCTGTATAATTTCCGGAATAAAACCGGCTGCACGACACTGGGCTTGGATACATGTTGGTCTGGAGGAGCCTCCACACAACTGCCTGTTTCTTAGTTAATTTAGGGTGAGCCGGGGGATACCGGGCCCGGCCCAGCCGATAGTGATAGGTAATTTCTTTATATGTGACCATTCGATCTCCTCTGGACCCTGGCTGTGCTTGCTCACTTGCTCGGCGAGTAAGTCCTCGAGCTACTGTGTGAGCCGCCTCGCTACCAGGAAGCGAGCAGTGCGCGGGTGCCCAAATGACATGGATCGTCCCGCGCCGTCGCTGGTAACTATATGATTTTAAAATTTTGAGCGCCTCCATGGAGATGCAGCCCCTGGCGAAGACAGCGATCTTTGAGTCACTGATAATGAATTTTGATTTTGTCGATGCCAATGCGATCGCTGCCTCCTCTGCTGTTTCAGGGTTGTCTGTGGTGACGGTCCCGCTGACGATCCCCTTCCGTGTCTACCACCACCACAGACATACCCACCTGATTCCTATATTCGTCCACATAGACCACGTCCTCCACGGCCTGATACTTGTGCTCAACATAACGAGCCCTAGCCTCCCGGCGCTCTCTGTGATGCTCCGGGTGCATGTTTTTTGGTATTGGGGGGACACGGAGATCCTTCCTTATTTACTTAGGGATGTCTTTTTTAGTTCCGTGCTGTTCTTCATAGTGTATGTGTAGTTTGCTAAGTATGTGTCGTTCCGTTGGACTTAGTGTCAGCCTGTTATATTGAGATATTGTGTGCGCCTCTATTAATTCGTCTAAAGTGTTATGTATACCTAGCTCTAACAGTTTATCAGTTGGTGTAGTGAGGGGCACGCCGATCGCTTGCTTATATGCCCTCCTAATGAGGGCTTCAAGCTTCTTCTTTTCGGCGGCTCCAAATTTTAGGTAAGGTGCCTCATAGACGACACGGCTAATGACGAAGGCCTGCACCAGGCGAACCAGGTTGGCCTCCCTCATGCCATACCGGCTATTCTCTTAATTAATCGTATTGTTTGGTGTGTGCTGATCTCTAGAGTTTTGAGGGTCTCCGTATTCCTCCCCTCCGCATGCACCCGGAGTCCGAGTACTTTGAGTTGCTCCACTACGGATATCGGGCCCCCGTTCGCCGTGAGTGTTATGTTGAGTTGTCCTCCGTACTGTCTTTTTGTGGTGGGGTACACCAGCAGTAGCTCAGACTTCTGCGGCGAGCAGTTAAGTCCCCTCTCTGTAGCATAGCACTCGACTGCCCTCACCTGCGTGTTGTAATGTGTCCTCAATCTCCGCCTCGCTGGCGCCCGTCACCCAAAGAGTGACGTCGTCGGCATAGAGAGCGTGATTGAGGCCCCTGATCTTACTTAGCATTTTCGGCAAGCCGATCATTGCTACGTGGAGGCTTCGACGCGACGCAGCTGCCCACCGTCGCTGTGCACGATGGCGTGCTGCGCGCGGCGGAAATCACTTACGAAAAGGCGAGCGGAGACACGCTGCGCGTGAAATTGACACAAAATACGCTCACCATGAGCACGCCGAGCAAAGAAAATGCTGTACTCTACAGCAAGATTACCACCATAAGGATCAGTGCAAATGATTATGAACCGATGGCGTACGTTACTGCGCCCGAAGACACCATCAAGGAGGTTATTCATGGGAACCCGGAAGAGGGAACTCAGATAGATTATGGGGTTTTACGTGCCAAAACCACGATCTGATTATGAGGCACGCCGTAGTTGGGGACTCCGGAAAATTTAGACCACCTGGTGTTCTTTAACGTGCACCTAAATATAAGTACACAGGTGTTTTCGCATTTAGCCCCCATCGAAATGCGGCCGTCGCCAGGATACAGAAAACTCAAGAGGACATAGAAAAAAATCTTGTGAACGAGCGCAACCCCGGCATCCTCCTCGCACGAAGTATGGGCAAGACGAACATTATCATGGCTTTAGACGTCTTTTACTGAGGCGCCGAATATCGGTGCCTGCTGTACAAGACAAAACATGAAGTCTGCCAGCTCTGCGGGTGCCTCGGGATGAGGGGTGACGTATGCCCAAATCCCAAGAATGTGCGATGCCGGGACTGCCGCGTGGCTAACCCCGGAGAAGACCGCAAATGTACGCCACGTTGCCAGATCTGTAGCAAGGAACACCAGACTGGTGACAAGAAGTGCAAGGAACTCTTCCGCACAACCTACATCATGAAGAAGAGACCGCGACAAGAGCGGCAGAGCCGGCCGAGGCGCCGGCAGGAGCCGTTTCCAACACCTGGGGCGAGATGCCGCTGTGCGAGATCGAAGTCACGCGCCGAGGACGACGCCGGGGACAGACTCACAAGCAGGCTGCCCAAAAAGATTCCGCCTCAGAATATCTAAACTGACTCAAATCGAGGGAATGCTCAATCGCCGTTTAGCAGGCAGTTCAGGTGAGAGAGATCGCACAGCTGAAAAAGCTGGTAGTCGGAGTGAGTCCACAATTTCTATTCTTTCTTTTTTTTTTGGAGGGGGGGGGGGGGGGCTAGCGCTCTTTTTACCACGTTGCTTTATGAAGTTAAAACGCTTTTTTTTCAACAAATGGTGACGGAAAAGGTGCTAGTTAGCACACTAAGGCACCTTTTAAGCAAGCATACTAAGCCACACCAGGGACCTTGTTGGTGCATGTCGAGCTGACGTTGCTGCGCAAACGATACTACAACGAAGGTGGAGACAGGCAGGCACGAACGAGCGCTGTATAGAAGGCCGAAATGTGTGCCTAGTTTTTCGCATTATAAATTCAGTACTATATTTAAAATAAACAGCCATGGCATTCTGTCACCACGTTTGAAAATTGCAAGAATATAAGGGACAGCGTTTAGAGTTTTCATTTGATTGCACCAAGTTTATTCTTTTTTCTATGCAGAACAACGTGAAACAAGTTCTTAATCTACAAGTCTTATTGAAAGAACAAAGTGCAGACGTTTTCAAAACTAAGTAAAATATCACTTTGCATGAGAAAAAAATATACCAAGCACAATAGACATGGAGAAGCCATATACCTTAAACAATACAATTAAAATATAACAACTAAGAACAAAAAAAGCTGGCAGATCCCACGCCCTGTGGGAATCGATGTTATGCGAAGCAGTATGTGGGGAGCCTACCAAGTTAACAAAACGACCATGAGAGCACCAAGACGTAGGCGGCTGTTTCATGGCCTACACGACACGCATGTCATGATGTTCGTCATACACCCTTGTCATACTATGCCAATTTTGGTTCATACCATGTTAATGAAACGACCATGAGAGCACCAACATGTAGGCGACTGTTTCATGACCTACATTACACACGTCATGATATTCATGCCTTGACCTTCCATTTATGGTCGGCATACACTCTTGTCATACTATGCCAATTTTGGTACCTACCAAGTTAACGACACGACCATGAGAGCACCAAGCGTTAACCGCGACTTTAAGGATTCTTCGCTCCCTGCAGGTCGCTGTGTAGCACTGTCGTCTGCGCGCTGAACATCAAAATTGGATCTCAAAATTAAGGCCACCTTGCGTCCACCTCCGGAAAGAGTAAACATTTCGTAAAGCGATTACCACAGTGCTTGGGCTCATCGTAATTTTTTTCCAGGATGAGTGCCTGTCTGAAAGAAGGAACCAGGGGGGGGCATGGGCCGGAATAATTTTTTTTTTTTTGGGGGGGGGGGGGTTGTCCAGATCCTCCTGGGGGCTGTTCGTAGTAGAATGCCATATCTGTTAGTAGCGCTGGGACTCCTGCTTCTGCGCAGAGAGAACCCACACTAAGTTCACCACCGCAGAAAAGAAGGGCAGAAGAGGCCCCAGGTGGTCAAGGCGCACTTTTTGAAAAGCTAATGAAAACGGTGCAGGCAAACTTTGACAAACTCCATATCAACATTGACAGAATTGAACAAACAACCGCATTGGAAAACTCATTTGCAGAACTTAGACCGGATGCAGGGCCGATTAAAGCAAAGCCATACCAGCGGCCACCCGAAAAGCCCGCTGGAACACCATGCAACTCGCAATAAAAATGGCTCTAAAACCACCAGTTATAAAATATGACAATGGAACTGCCGTGGGCTTCGCCGGAAACGGGGGAACCTGAAGCAGTTCCTCGAATATTGGCACAATTATAAAGAAGAGTCACCCGACTCTTGCAAGAGACCGGCAAAATTAATGCGGTATAAATGATTTGCCTCTAGTGGCGACGCCTCTCGTGTTCCGACCATTGTTGTACATGATGTCGCGGCATCTGACACGTCTTCATTGAAATTGTACCAACCAGGAAAAGTGAGCGCAGCCTCTTTGTGCTAAACAGTTCGCCGAGAGAGCGACAACGGTTCGTTGCGCAAAACAACATCACCATCGTTGTTGGGGATCCGACATGCGGTTATCGCAAAGACACCTTTAAGGGGCGGATGCGCAGCAGATGGGTCTCACTTTAATGGCCGACCCCCAACAGCCCACAGCGTGACACAACACCCGACCTCACATTCACAAACAATGCACAGGAGCCGCAGAGACACAAGCGCCGACCAACAATGCGTGAATAAATCAGAGACGCATGAGCAGCGACGCCGAAATGTACGCTGGACGGCTTCCTCCTTGCACACTTACCAGTGCACACTCCAGGCGCATTTCTGCCGTGTGTTGCGTATAAGGGCGGGAGGAAGAGCGCCGTCTTCCGTGGGGGGGGGGGGGGGGGGGGGGGGTCCGGCTGCTGCTGCTAATTGCGCGGCCGCAGGAGCCCTATTTTGAAAGTGATCCTCACTCCAGCGTTTTGACAGCGGGTTTCCGCGCCCATCAGGTGACATATATTCATGTTTGCTTGTGCGCGCGTGACAACTTGCTTGTTAATTTAACTAGGAAGCAAATGTTTATAAGGTTATATGGCCGATAAAACTATGACTCTCTCGTATAACTGTGTATTAATTTGCTGTCGGAATCGATCCTTCGCCTCTCGAGCGAAACTGCGACTTTGTTAACCAGCGTACCTGATGTGCATGGTAACCACATGTGTTTCTAATTGCTAATCCATACTGATATGCAGCAATAACTCACGTTTGCGGACACCTGGCATTATCGCAGTTATGAAAATATTATCAACTTTTAAGTGTTAGCGCAACAGTGTTTCTGATGTGTATCTCTTTTTCCGGAATGTATCACGTAATCTCGGCAAAGTGGTAGTATGGAGGTTTTGGCTGCAGTTGCATAAACACATAATTCGTTTAAAACTCAGGTCTCTTAAGTATCTGCTATATCTCAACAATATAATGGGACTCCAGTGCCGATAACAAATACCAACGTGCAGTTAAAGAAATCACTCATTTTTAAATATTGTAATGTAGTTGCCACTTAGCCCCCATCTACCGCATTTTCCTCAGTTTCTGCTCTGGTGAAGAAGACGACCACGAGTAACTGCAACATCACCAAAGTTAAACAGGGCAGACTAGCCTAGAAGCTGTGAAATTGTGCACTACCTTTCTGTGCATTTGGCGCATGTGGTATTTAAGACAGCAAATTTTAGCAACGTGATGGTTTTCAAGGCTTTAGTTAGAGCACTGTATTTGGCTTAATAAAACCAGTGCTTTCCCAGCCGCCAACGATTTGCTGTCAGATAATGTACCCACATGTATTGTTGAAAGATCACTATAATCTCTTACAATTTTACTGCGTGTGACCTATATATCTATACATTTTTCTTCCTTCACTATCCTACACAATGTCGCTACTATTCGGAAGAGGGGCTCGGGAAGGGCGACATAAACATCCAGCAGTCTCTAAATTATGCTCGAGTGATTTACACTGGTGAAAAAAAAAACATACCAAAAAGGAATAACAGAAGCGTTACTGGAACCTATATAGTGTGCATCCATCAATACGCCGGGGCATCGGATATCTCCCTATTAATGCGTAAGCATTATAGCGCTACCTCCCTCAAAATTATGTCCTTCCGTCTGCCTGTAACGCCCGAAACGATGCGCTCCATAGGTACACGTTTGAGCCTACGCGTATGTATGTCTTTATTACGAACAAAACCACACACACACAAAACGAGCAAAGGTCGCCATCGTACGACCAGACGCGTTCGGATACGTCAGAGACGTATGTGTGCAAGATGAGCGACTGGTAGGCATGCTTACGCTCAAGTCCCATTAGGGAGTTTCTGCAATCATATTTTGTTGCAATATTTTAGAATGTAGCTGTCGACAGAGGTGCTAAGCGAGACAAGGATGTCTCTTGGTCAAGGGCGTATAGTTAGGCTGACCACCGGGACAAAGTAGGTGCTGCGCGTGCTGCAAGAATCACAACTGGTGCTGAACAGGTAATGTGGCTGGCTCATAAACATTTTAGAGCCCAGCTCTTAGACGCCCGTTCCTGCAGCGAGCGTCGGCGTCACCTGTAACCGAGCGAGCGAGCAATAATGAGAGCGAACGCGGCGCGCAGCGGGGGATTAAAAAAAAATCACATCATCTCACCCTACGAGCAACCATGGTGGGATGCGAAAGCATCGCGGGGGGTGCGCATCGAGTTTCCGTTTCGTTTCACTTGGCAACACAACCCAATGAAAGTTAGAGTGAGAGAGTGTATTCAGAATGTATTGAGAATGTATTGTATTGTTGCTGAACTGGCATGAAAGCACGCCGACGTTACGCTGACGTTCGTTCTGGACGCTCCCGACCTTGCTCAGGTTGTTGTCGAACCAAAGCCGGTCGCACACGTTGCCGCTGTGCCCGAAGCTCCGATCAAGGAAGTCGCGCTTGAACCGCGCGTCAGCACCGTCGAAGCCCGGGCGTTGTAATGGCCTCGAACGTGTTTCTGCTCTGGCCGCAGACTCGCGTTGCCTCGTCGCTTCGGGATCGGGAGCTGCCGCTCGACGCTGCCGTTGCACTTCGACTTTCCGAGCCCGGAGTTCGGGGTCGGCTTGATAACGCTGACGTTCCACTTCGGTGTGCCGAGCCCGTGTTGCTTCCGTAGAAGTTTCCTGCCGACGTTCGGGCCGGCTTCCGGGCCGGCTTCCCTGGCCCGAAGTGTGGGTGCGGACGCCGCAGAACGGACACTGCCCCGAGCATAAGATGCTCTCGCATCTAAAAAGAGTTCTTCCACCCTGTGAAAAGGGAAGCTGGCGCTCTGGTGCGATTTGCTATGTTGGGGTTTAGCTATATCGGGGATTTGCTGTGTTGAATTTGGCTACAAAATGGCAAATCGACCCCTTCGCTACGTACTCGGGAAAGAGGCTTTGGTGCCGGATCCGAGTAGCACACTGGGGTATTTTTCAACACTTAGAAGGTGGCTATACAATGCCCGGCTCTGAAAGAACTGGCTCGGCGTCCACGGGTGACGGCGTTCCTAGCGCGTTCCTCACGCTTTTGTATGACGTTCCCAGACAAGAGTCTGACTAAAGCTCCGTATATACAACCAACGCTAACGCGAACTCCTCTCACACCCCACTCCTCTGTTGACCTACTTTTAGGGGCGAAGCTCCTTAGGGCGTGGGTCTGTCCTTCCTCCGTATGTAGCCACCTGTAGTTTTATGAAGTGTTCACTAGATGGAGTAAGTCCGTAGCTCTGGTTGGCATGGAGACCGCTATGTATGTATGTATACGCATATATACATATATATGTATATGTATAGTATAACCGGAAGCCGACTTCTGCTTCCGTTCCCACTTCCGGTTCCGCTTTTGGTTCCGGAAGCCAGCTTCCGGCTTCCGGAGAACGCTTCCGGCGTTTTTCTCTCTCGTCCGTAGCTAGGTGCGCTGCGGTGCACAAGGGCGTTCGTTCCCGACGCGCGTTCTCTTTCTCTCGTTCCCGACGCGCGCTCTCTTTCTTTCTCGTCCGTAGCTACGGGCGCTGCGGTGCACAAGGGCGTTCGTTGCCGACGCGCGTTCTTCTTCTCTCGTTCCCGACGCGCGCTCTCTTTCTTTCTCGTCCGTAGCTAGGTGCACTGCGGTGCACAAGGGCGTTCGTTCCCGACGCGCGTTCTCTTTCTCTCGTTTCCGCCGCGCGCTCTCTTTCTTTCTCGTCCATAGCTAGGGGCGCTGCGGTGCACAAGGGCGTTCGTTACCGACGCGCGTTCTCTTTCTCTCGTTCCCGCCTCGCGCTCTCTTTCTTTTTCGTCCATAGCTAGGGGCGCTGCGGTGCACAAGGGCGTTCGTTACCGACGCGCGTTCTCTTTCTCTCGTTCCCGACGCGCGCTCTCTTTCTTTCTCGTCCGTAGCTAGGTGCGCTGCGGTGCACAAGGGCGTTCGTTCCCGACGCGCGTTCTCTTTCTCTCGTTCCCGCCGCGCGCTCTCTTTCTTTTTCGTCCATAGCTAGGGGCGCTGCGGTGCACAAGGGCGTTCGTTACCGACGCGCGTTCTCTTTCTCTCGTTCCCGCCGCGCGCTCTCTTTCTTTCTCGTCCGTAGCTAGGTGCGCTGCGGTGCACAAGGGCGTTCGTTCCCGACGCGCGTTCTCTTTCTCTCGTTTCCGCCGCGCGCTCTCTTTATTTCTCGTCCATAGCTAGGGGCGCTGCGGTGCACAAGGGCGTTCGTTACCGACGCGCGTTCTCTTTCTCTGGTTCCCGCCGCGCGCTCTCTTTCTTTTCGTCCATAGCTAGGGGCGCTGCGGTGCACAAGGGCGTTCGTTACCGACGCGCGTTCTCTTTCTCTCGTTCCCGACGCGCGCTCTCTTTCTTTCTCGTCCGTAGCTAGGTGCGCTGCGGTGCACAAGGGCGTTCGTTCCCGACGCGCGTTCTCTTTCTCTCGTTTCCGCCGCGCGCTCTCTTTCTTTCTCGTCCATAGCTAGGGGCGCTGCGGTGCACAAGGGCGTTCGTTCCCGACGCGCGCTCTCTTTCTTTCTCGTCCATAGCTAGGGGCGCTGCGGTGCACAAGGGCGTTCGTTCCCGACGCGCGCTCTCTTTCTTTCTCGTCCGTAGCTAGGGGCGCTGCGGTGCACAAGGGCGTTCGTTACCGACGCGCGTTCTCTTTCTCTCGTTCCCGCCGCGCGCTCTCTTTCTTTCTCGTCCGTAGCTAGGTGCGCTGCGGTGCACAAGGGCGTTCGTTACCGACGCGCGTTCTCTTTCTCTCGTTCCCGCCGCGCGCTCTCTTTCTTTTTCGTCCGTAGCTAGGGGCGCTGCGGTGCACAAGGGCGTTCGTTACCGACGCGCGTTCTCTTTCTCTCGTTCCCGCCGCGCGCTCTCTTTCTTTTTCGTCCATAGCTAGGGGCGCTGCGGTGCACAAGGGCGTTCGTTCCCGACGCGCGTTCTCTTTCTCTCGTTTCCGCCGCGCGCTCTCTTTCTTTCTCGTCCATAGCTAGGGGCGCTGCGGTGCGACCGTCGGTAACGGCGTTCGTTACCGACGCGCGTTCTCTTTCTCTCGTTTCCGCCGCGCGCGCTCTTTCTTTCTCGTCCATAGCTAGGGGCGCTGCGGTGCACAAGGGCGTTCGTTCCCGACGCGCGTTCTCTTTCTCTCGTTCCCGACGCGCGCTCTCTTTCTTTCTCGTCCGTAGCTAGGTGCGCTGCGGTGCACAAGGGCGTTCGTTCCCGACGCGCGTTCTCTTTCTCTCGTTTCCGCCGCGCGCTCTCTTTCTTTCTCGTCCATTGCTAGGGGCGCTGCGGTGCACAAGGGCGTTCGTTCCCGACGCGCGCTCTCTTTCTTTCTCGTTCGTAGCTAGGTGCGCTGCGGTGCACAAGGGCGTTCGTTCCCGACGCGCGTTTCTTTCTCTCGTTCCCGCCGCGCGCTCTCTTTCTTTTTCGTCCATAGCTAGGGGCGCTGCGGTGCACAAGGGCGTTCGTTACCGACGCGCGTTCTCTTTCTCTCGTTCCCGCCGCGCGCTCTCTTTCTTTTTCGTCCATAGCTAGGGGCGCTGCGGTGCACAAGGGCGTTCGTTACCGACGCGCGTTCTCTTTCTCTCGTTCCCGACGCGCGCTCTCTTTCTTTCTCGTCCGTAGCTAGGTGCGCTGCGGTGCACAAGGGCGTTCGTTCCCGACGCGCGTTTTCTTTCTCTCGTTCCCGCCGCGCGCTCTCTTTCTTTTTCGTCCATAGCTGGGGGCGCTGCGGTGCACAAGCGCGTTCGTTACCGACGCGCGTTCTCTTTCTCTCGTTCCCGCCGCGCGCTCTCTTTCTTTTTCGTCCATAGCTAGGGGCGCTGCGGTGCACAAGGGCGTTCGTTACCGACGCGCGTTTCTTTCTCTCGTTCCCGCCGCGCGCTCTCTTTCTTTTCGTCCATAGCTAGGTGCGCTGCGGTGCACAATGGCGTTCGTTACCGACGCGCGTTCTCTTTCTCTCGTTCCCGACGCGCGCTCTCTTTCTTTCTCGTCCATAGCTAGGTGCGCTGCGGTGCACAAGGGCGTTCGTTACCGACGCGCGTTCTCTTTCTCTCGTTCCCGCCGCGCGCTCTCTTTCTTTTTCGTCCATAGCTAGGGGCGCTGCGGTGCACAAGGGCGTTCGTTCCCGACGCGCGTTCTCTTTCTCTCGTTCCCGACGCGCGCTCTCTTCTCTCGTTCCGACCCTCTCTTTCTCGTCCATAGCTAGGTGCGCTGCGGTGCACAATGGCGTTCGTTACTGACGCGCGTTCTCTTTCTCTCGTTCCCGACGCGCGCTCTCTTTCTTTCTCGTCCATAGCTAGGTGCGCTGCGGTGCACAATGGCGTTCGTTACCGACGCGCGTTCTCTTTCTCTCGTTCCCGACGCGCGCTCTCTTTCTTTCTCGTCCATAGCTAGGTGCGCTGCGGTGCACAAGGGCGTTCGTTACCGACGCGCGTTCTCTTTCTCTCGTTCCCGACGCGCGCTCTCTTTCTTTCTCGTCCATAGCTAGGTGCGCTGCGGTGCACAAGGGCGTTCGTTCCCGACGCGCGTTCTCTTTCTCTCGTTCCCGACGCGCGCTCTCTTTCTTTCTCGTCCATAGCTAGGTGCGCTGCGGTGCACAAGGGCGTTCGTTCCCGACGCGCGTTCTCTTTCTCTCGTTCCCGACGCGCGCTCTCTTTCTTTCTCGTCCATAGCTAGGGGCGCTGCGGTGCACAAGGGCGTTCGTTACCGACGCGCGTTCTCTTTCTCTCGTTCCCGACGCGCGCTCTCTTTCTTTCTCGTCCATAGCTAGGTGCGCTGCGGTGCACAAGGGCGTTCGTTACCGACGCGCGTTCTCTTTCTCTCGTTCCCGACGCGCGCTCTCTTTCTTTCTCGTCCATAGCTAGGGCGCTGCGGTGCACAAGGGCGTTCGTTCCCGACGCGCGTTCTCTTTCTCTCGTTCCCGACGCGCGCTCTCTTTCTTTCTCGTCCATAGCTAGGGGCGCTGCGGTGCACAAGGGCGTTCGTTCCCGACGCGCGTTCTCTTTCTCTCGTTCCCGACGCGCGCTCTCTTTCTTTCTCGTCCATAGCTAGGTGCGCTGCGGTGCACAATGGCGTTCGTTCCCGACGCGCGTTCTCTTTCTCTCGTTCCCGACGCGCGCTCTCTTTCTTTCTCGTCCATAGCTAGGGGCGCTGCGGTGCACAAGGGCGTTCGTTACCGACGCGCGTTCTCTTTCTCTCGTTCCCGACGCGCGCTCTCTTTCTTTCTCGTCCATAGCTAGGGGCGCTGCGGTGCACAAGGGCGTTCGTTCCCGACGCGCGTTCTCTTTCTCTCGTTCCCGACGCGCGCTCTCTTTCTTTCTCGTCCATAGCTAGGTGCGCTGCGGTGCACAAGGGCGTTCGTTCCCGACGCGCGTTCTCTTTCTCTCGTTCCCGACGCGCGCTCTCTTTCTTTCTCGTCCATAGCTAGGTGCGCTGCGGTGCACAAGGGCGTTCGTTCCCGACGCGCGTTCTCTTTCTCTCGTTCCCGACGCGCGCTCTCTTTCTTTCTCGTCCATAGCTAGGTGCGCTGCGGTGCACAATGGCGTTCGTTACCGACGCGCGTTCTCTTTCTCTCGTTCCCGACGCGCGCTCTCTTTCTTTCTCGTCCATAGCTAGGTGCGCTGCGGTGCACAAGGGCGTTCGTTACCGACGCGCGTTCTCTTTCTCTCGTTCCCGACGCGCGCTCTCTTTCTTTCTCGTCCATAGCTAGGTGCGCTGCGGTGCACAAGGGCGTTCGTTACCGACGCGCGTTCTCTTTCTCTCGTTCCCGACGCGCGCTCTCTTTCTTTCTCGTCCATAGCTAGGTGCGCTGCGGTGCACAAGGGCGTTCGTTCCCGACGCGCGTTCTCTTTCTCTCGTTCCCGACGCGCGCTCTCTTTCTTTCTCGTCCATAGCTAGGTGCGCTGCGGTGCACAATGGCGTTCGTTACCGACGCGCGTTCTCTTTCTCTCGTTCCCGACGCGCGCTCTCTTTCTTTCTCGTCCATAGCTAGGTGCGCTGCGGTGCACAAGGGCGTTCGTTCCCGACGCGCGTTCTCTTTCTCTCGTTCCCGACGCGCGCTCTCTTTCTTTCTCGTCCATAGCTAGGTGCGCTGCGGTGCACAAGGGCGTTTGTTCCCGACGCGCGTTCTCTTCTCTCGTTCCCGACGCGCGCTCTCTTTCTTTCTCGTCCATAGCTAGGTGCGCTGCGGTGCACAATGGCGTTCGTTACCGACGCGCGTTCTCTTTCTCTCGTTCCCGACGCGCGCTCTCTTTCTTTCTCGTCCATAGCTAGGTGCGCTGCGGTGCACAATGGCGTTCGTTACCGACGCGCGTTCTCTTTCTCTCGTTCCCGACGCGCGCTCTCTTTCTTTCTCGTCCATAGCTAGGTGCGCTGCGGTGCACAATGGCGTTCGTTACCGACGCGCGTTCTCTTTCTCTCGTTCCCGACGCGCGCTCTCTTTCTTTCTCGTCCATAGCTAGGTGCGCTGCGGTGCACAAGGGCGTTCGTTACCGACGCGCGTTCTCTTTCTCTCGTTCCCGACGCGCGCTCTCTTTCTTTCTCGTCCATAGCTAGGGGCGCTGCGGTGCACAAGGGCGTTCGTTCCCGACGCGCGTTCTCTTTCTCTCGTTCCCGACGCGCGCTCTCTTTCTTTCTCGTCCAGTAGCTAGGTGCGCTGCGGTGCACAAGGGCGTTCGTTCCCGACGCGCGTTCTCTTTCTCTCGTTCCCGACGCGCGCTCTCTTTCTTTCTCGTCCATAGCTAGGTGCGCTGCGGTGCACAATGGCGTTCGTTACCGACGCGCGTTCTCTTTCTCTCGTTCCCGACGCGCGCTCTCTTTCTTTCTCGTCCATAGCTAGGTGCGCTGCGGTGCACAAGGGCGTTCGTTCCCGACGCGCGTTCTCTTTCTCTCGTTCCCGACGCGCGCTCTCTTTCTTTCTCGTCCATAGCTAGGTGCGCTGCGGTGCACAAGGGCGTTCGTTCCCGACGCGCGTTCTCTTTCTCTCGTTCCCGACGCGCGCTCTCTTTCTTTCTCGTCCATAGCTAGGTGCGCTGCGGTGCACAAGGGCGTTCGTTCCCGACGCGCGTTCTCTTTCTCTCGTTCCCGACGCGCGCTCTCTTTCTTTCTCGTCCATAGCTAGGTGCGCTGCGGTGCACAAGGGCGTTCGTTCCCGACGCGCGTTCTCTTTCTCTCGTTCCCGACGCGCGCTCTCTTTCTTTCTCGTCCAGTAGCTAGGTGCGCTGCGGTGCACAAGGGCGTTCGTTCCCGACGCGCGTTCTCTTTCTCTCGTTCCCGACGCGCGCTCTCTTTCTTTCTCGTCCAGTAGCTAGGTGCGCTGCGGTGCACAAGGGCGTTCGTTCCCGACGCGCGTTCTCTTTCTCTCGTTCCCGACGCGCGCTCTCTTTCTTTCTCGTCCAGTAGCTAGGTGCGCTGCGGTGCACAAGGGCGTTCGTTCCCGACGCGCGTTCTCTTTCTCTCGTTCCCGACGCGCGCTCTCTTTCTTTCTCGTCCATAGCTAGGGTGCGCTGCATTGCACAAGGGCGTTCGTTACCGACGCGCGTTCTCTTTCTCTCGTTCCCGACGCGCGCTCTCTTTCTTTCTCGTCCGTAGCTAGGGGCGCTGCGGTGCACAAGGGCGTTCGTTACCGACGCGCGTTCTCTTTCTCTCGTTCCCGACGCGCGCTCTCTTTCTTTCTCGTCCATAGCTAGGGGCCTGCGGTGCACAATGGCGTTCGTTACCGACGCGCGTTCTCTTTCTCTCGTTCCCGACGCGCGCTCTCTTTCTTTCTCGTCCATAGCTAGGGGCGCTGCGGTGCACAAGGGCGTTCGTTCCCGACGCGCGTTCTCTTTCTCTCGTTCCGACGCGCGCTCTCTTTCTTTCTCGTCCATAGCTAGGGGCGCTGCGGTGCACAAGGGCGTTCGTTCCCGACGCGCGTTCTCTTTCTCTCGTTCCCGACGCGCGCTCTCTTTCTTTCTCGTCCATAGCTAGGGCGCTGCGGTGCACAATGGCGTTCGTTACCGACGCGCGTTCTCTTTCTCTCGTTCCCGACGCGCGCCTCTCTTTCTTTCTCGTCATAGCTAGGGGCCTGCGGTGCACAAGGGCGTTCGTTCCCGACGCGCGTTCTCTTTCTCATCGTTCCCGACGCGCGCTGCCTCTTCTTTCTCGTCCGTAGACTAGGTGCGCTGCGGTGCACAAGGGCGTTAGTTCCCGACGCGCGTTCTCTTTCCTTCTTACCGGTAGAGCGCGCCTTTTCTTTCTCCGTCCGACCTAGGGCGCTGCGTGCACAAGGCGTTCGTTTCCCGACGCGCGTTCCTTTCTCTGGTTACCGACGCGCGCTCTCGTCTCGTCCGTATCTGGGGCGCTGCTGTGCACACGGCTTCGTCCCGAAGCGCGTTCTTTTCCTCTTACCGACGCGCGCTCTCTTTCCTTGTCTCGTCGTAGCTATGGGCTCGTGCTGTGCACAAGGGCGTTCGTTTCCCGACGCGCGTTTCTTCTTTCTCTCGTTTACCGAACGCGCGCTCTCCTTTCTTTCCTCGTACGTGCTAGGTGTGGCTCTGCGGTGCACGCGCGCTCTCTTTCTTTCTCGTCCATAGCTAGGGGCGCTGCGGTGCACAAGGGCGTTCGTTCCCGACGCGCGTTCTCTTTCTCTCGTTCCCGACGCGCGCTCTCTTTCTTTCTCGTCCATAGCTAGGTGCGCTGCGGTGCACAAGGGCGTTCGTTCCCGACGCGCGTTCTCTTTCTCTCGTTCCCGACGCGCGCTCTCTTTCTTTCTCGTCCATAGCTAGGGGCGCTGCGGTGCACAATGGCGTTCGTTACCGACGCGCGTTCTCTTTCTCTCGTTCCCGACGCGCGCTCTCTTTCTTTCTCGTCCATAGCTAGGGGCGCTGCGGTGCACAAGGGCGTTCGTTACCGACGCGCGTTCTCTTTCTCTCGTTCCCGACGCGCGCTCTCTTTCTTTCTCGTCCATAGCTAGGTGCGCTGCGGTGCACAATGGCGTTCGTTCCCGACGCGCGTTCTCTTTCTCTCGTTCCCGACGCGCGCTCTCTTTCTTTCTCGTCCATAGCTAGGTGCGCTGCGGTGCACAATGGCGTTCGTATTCCGACGCGCTTTCTCTTCTCTCGTTCCCGACGCGCGCTCTCTTTCTTTCTCGTCCTAGCTAGGTGCGCTGCGGTGCACAAGGCGTTCGTTACCGACGCGCGTTCTCTTTCTCTCGTCCCGACGCGCGCTCTCTTTCTTTCTCGTCCATAGCTAGGGGCGCTGCGGTGCACAAGGCGTTCGTTCCGACGCGCGTTCGTCTTTCTCTCGTTCCCGACGGCGCTCTCTTTCTTTCTCGTCCATAGCTAGGGGCGCTGCGGTGCACAAGGGCGTTTCGTTACCGACGCGCGTTCTCTTTCTCTCGTTCCGACGCGCGCTCTCTTTCTTTCTCGTCCATAGCTAGGGGCGCTGCGGTGCACAAGGGCGTTCGTTACCGACGCGCGTTCCTCTTCTCTCGTTCCCGACGCGCGCTCTCTTCCTTTCTCTTTCTCGTCCATAGCTAGGGGCGATGGCGGTGCACATGGCGTTCGTTCCCGGACGCGCGCTCTCTTTCTC